>NW_027273856.1:1955000-2160000 GCF_046630095.1 Trachinotus anak | reverse complement strand
GCACATGCAAAGTACAGACTAAACACAGATCGCCTGGCCCTCATTAGTCCCACCCGCACAACACACTTCACTTGATCACAAGCTCCATTATTAACAACAGCATAGCTGGTTTGAAGCAAGTGTGGACATATGGATTGGGTGTCATGGCAAGAGAAAGCACTGCTCTATTATTTATGAGGCTCGTGGTTGGCAAACACTTGAGATGTTAGTCTTTTTTTGTCATTTTATTTTATAACAACAGGCCTCTCACAACCTTATTTAGATTCTGTTTAAATAAGCTGAAAGTAAATTGGAAAAAAGCGTCATGTAATCGGTTGGTAACCTTCCACATTAGGAAATAAAGATGAGCCATCAGGGCAGGGGCAAGGAACAGGTTTAGTCTCTATGTGTTACAAAAAGCTTCTCATTCCTAATGAGGATGTTTTTAATATTCTTTGGGTCACTGATTTGCAGAAATTGCACGCAGTGAAATTAAAAGTCTGTGGTGTTTTGGAATTTCACCAAAGGCATGCCACAGCTATGTTTAGAGTCTATGTTTAAAGGCTTTGGTTGTTAAAAGTGAATTTTCTCCAAGGCAATGAATTGTCTAATTACCATGGGCCTGGCGCCATGATTGTGTCTCTGACACTACAGTATGGGGCTCCACTCTCTGTGTGGCCTCTGCAGTGCTAAAAAGAAAACCTTCAGTCATAAACCATAGTGAGCAAATGTCCAGCTGATGATGAAAGTTAAGAGACCATCAAATTAACTAAAATTCATCTTGAGTGGAACATGAATGTCTTTACCACTTTTCATGGTATGGCTGTTGAGACATTTCTAAAAACCAAAAATATCAACTTAATGGAGGCGCTAAAGGAAAAATCAGCAGATCACCAAAGTATGTAAGCTTCATCCCCTGGGGAAAATCAATGTCTATACAAAATACTCATGGCAATCTATCCAATAGGTGTTGATATATTTCATTGTTGATCAAAGTGGGGATGAACTAAATGACTGACACTGCAACCCCCAGAGCAATTCCACTAGCATGGCTAGTGCCAGAGACAGCCATTAGGTCATTAACATTGAGTGTATCTTCAAGTGTATCTTCTTGGGAGCATGATGGTGCTCAGCAAAATTCTTTTCACCTTGCTCATCAGAGAGATATCTTATATGTCACTTATAAGTGCTTAAGGATTAGTCATTAAGGGTCCAAAATGGAAAAAGTTGACCCTCTTGGGACCATGAATGTGCGTAAATTAAGTAAAGTTTGTGCCAGTCTACTTAATTTCTATATTTGTTATGTGGAAGGGAAAAAGTTGCCCAGGACATCACAAAAACATCAGGGGAACATGAATATCTACTGAAAAAAGTCTATTTGGCCATTACTTTTAAAATACACATTTCATAGCTATTACAAAGTGTTGGTCAACAAGAAATTTCAGCCTGATTGTGGCACAGAAAGTGCAGATAAATATGGGGTCAATGGATCACTGAAATCATTATTAACCATGCCCCTGGGAACCATGAATATTTCAAATTTCACAACAATCCGGGCCAATAGTTGTCGAGACTGTGGACTAAAGTGTTAGACTGACTGGCAAACGAGTGGACAAAGGAGGGACAAAGGAAAGAAGCAGTGCCTTTTTCTGATGTTTCTTCATCTTCTTCAACTTTGCCTTCTTAGATGTCCCGAATGCTCCCAGTTTTCCTTAACTGATCGATAGCAGAGCTCACAGAATCAGCATATTTTAGGCATTACAGAATCAGCCACATTTTCATTTGCCTATTTGCCTCAAGTGTATCAATATTATGGCAAAGGTTATAGAGCCATGCTTGCAATTACTTTCAATCTAGCAAGAAGAGTTGATGACATATATATGGACATTATGAGCCAGACAAATTTTACTGCATATCCAGCATTATAAGAACTTATTACTATGAATTTTTCATGGTTATAATATATTTTTGTTCTTTTCTGAAGGGGAGGTTATTGGCGTGCTCGATAGTAGTTTTACTCTATGTGCAGTCTTGTGTGTTGTTAGCTGAGCAAAGAACTCTGTGTAGTTGTGTCTTTTGTATGTGTTTGGCAGAAAAGAACAGGGTCATAGTCTGTGAGTTATGTGTTATGTGCTCCAGGAATTCTGATATTTCAACCAAGTTGTTTTTCCTTAACCTATGATGACGCCATGATGAATCCCAAGTCCAGGCCCTGCTTCTGCTTAGCCTCCACTTTGTAGCTTCTAAAGTCAAGAGGAAATGAAAAGGGAAATTCATTTTATTTCCTTTACCTCTTTTTTTTTTAAAGTCTAGATTATATATTGGTTGTCCCAGCGTGATTTTCCACACAGATCCAGATCTTTGCTACCTGTCTTTCAACTCTTGGTCTTTGAAAGTCTCTTGTTTGGGTTCAAGCCCCATGACCTGCTGTTTGGCTTGGCAGAGGGGACTGTCTGAATTTGTCACAGGGTCTAATGTTCTTGCCACGCCACACGTTCCACATTCACTCCCTCTGCTCTCTGGAATAATATTGTAAAAATCCTTAAGCCCTTGTTCATCCGTGAGTCCAAACTCTGCAACGTTGCCTCCAATCATGATTCCAGATTAGCTAAGGGCCCATGACACTGGAATTCTTCTTAAGTTTCCAAACTCAAAAGAATATCCTTTGATTAGTTTCCACTGGGGTCTTGGATAATTGGCCTATCATAGTCACCATCGATGGTTTATCATCACTTGACATCAAAGCACAAAGGAATCCTAATTTTCAGTAAGTGGTTGGCTTCATAATTTGGGCAAAGACACTGCCGACTGTCATACACAAAGTCGTGATCCAAACTGCTCCAATCTGTTAAACAGACACAGACTGAAGGGCTCTGCTGTGTCTGCTTTACTACTGTATGTGTGGTACTGCTGGTTTATAAAGCAAGGATTTGTTTAAAAACTGGTCACTCGGGAAGATGAAGGAGTATTTTAGTGTTTTCAGTCCCTATCCACCTTTTTTCTTTCCCTTTTTTTCTTCTGTTTATAAGCTTAAATTTTCTTGGTTTTCCTTTATTTGTTGCTTTTTTGTCTGTTTTTCTTTTTACAAGTAGGCTATGCTAGATTTAAAGCAAAGTTTTGCCCTGGGAATTTTGGTTCATGTTTTCCATTGCCACTGAACATCAATCAAAGTGAATATAGTAAAGGACAGTGCTTTTTGGAGTAAAAAATGGAAATACAACACTGCTCATCAAAAATCAAGTTGCTATTAAGAAAACTAAACCTGATTATAAAGTTAGTTAATTAATAATGCAGTGATTTACACAGCACTTGTTTTGTGTTATACCATCATTGTTATGCAAAGCACAAGATTTGTTTTTTCATAATTTGCTATCCCCACTTCTGAAATCATATACGCCTTTGTATTTATGTGTAGTCACACTGTGTGAATTAACACATCACAGACCTGCGTTTGTGGGTTGCCAAACCTTTACTGCATGATTGCATTCACTGCTCAGCAATTCAAAAAGATAATGAGAGTCAACAGTTGAAAACCCAGCCAGCAGGTCACTGGTGTGCATTGTGGTTTGTGAGTTCACCCACATTTTCATTTCTTCTTCTGCAGGACCTGCGAAGGGCAGAATATCAAATATCGCACATGCAGTAATGTGGTAAGTTGAGCAAACTCATCTTTATGTAATGGATGTCCAGAGAGCTTTCAAGTGGTTTTCTCTTGAGATAAACTGATATAGCGAATTGTGATTGAGGAGTCAGTGTGGTGGAACTGTAAAAATATTACCAGGTTTTATGGTTAAGGGGTGTAATTTTGTGATCTAGGATCCTGTTATTTGAGAGAAAGTGAGAAGTTGTGGTGGGAAACATCAAACTCCTTTTGTTTTCATTTAATCTGGTATTTACATGCAGCAATCACAATGTAAACCACTAATATTTGTGACAGTAACAATCTTCTTCCCACATGCAGTACACGTTATCAATTGCTCATATTAAAAAGGTATCTAAAATATTCTTGTCTGTGTTACCCTCAGGAATGCCCTCCAGAAACTGGTGATTTCCGCGCCCAGCAATGTTCAGCTCATGCAGATGTGCGATACCAGGGTCAGTACCATGAGTGGCTGCCTGTGTACAATGACCCGGACAACCCCTGCGCTCTCAAGTGCAAAGCCAAGGGTTCGGGACTCGTGGTGGAGCTGGCGCCCAAGGTGCTGGATGGGACCCGCTGTTACACTGAGTCCTTGGACATGTGTATCAGTGGAGTCTGCCAGGTAGGAGACTGACTCACAAACCTTTATTGTTTTTCTCCCACTGAGGAGTACACATTTATTTCTTTTCATTTATCTATTGTGGAAATCATAAGGAGCCAAAATGTACTTATTGAAGTCTCATATTTTGAAGACAAAATAGAGAGGTGACCAACTCTTACCTCTCTGTGTCAGTATTTGGACATTTGCACAGTTTTGGGTCCCAAGAGAGACTTCTCAGAAACCAAAACGTGATTTAGATCAGTCGTTAATAATAATAATAAAATGTCTCTTGCAGAGTACACTCACCTACCAGTGTACTGTGAGCAGCCGCAGACTTCAATTAAACTGAAGGCGGTCTTGGACAACTCGAGGACAAATATAAAGTGCATATGAAGTATTTTTGCTGCCTGATAGAATAAAAGCTTTCGAGTAATGAAACATCTGGCTTTAGCAGACACTAACCTTTTAGAATTTGCAACATTTTTATGAAAATGTATTTAAATTGTTTACAGTTCAAAACAGAATACAAAGTTCATCAATAATGAATGGCAAAAATGGCAGCTAAAGGAAAAACATAATTATATTTCATTTATTTATATATTTTTGTCAACATAACAATATATTAACTAGTTCACAATTTGTGGCATTAGAGTGCATGTGGATGCAAGAGCTGATAAGTAGACTGGAAACCATCTTGCAATGGCATCCCACCAACCACAATGCTCATCAACATGTTGACTTTCCGAGTACTCATCATCTTTAAACTCAGCCTTAATTTTCATTTTAACTGCACACCTGTGAAGTTTACTCTGTTTTATTTATTACTCAAAACAACCTCTGTGGTAACTCACAGCAGGTGTCTCCAAAACCACATTTTACTATGATGACACACAAACACACACACACACACACACACAGATTCACAGGATGAAAACAATACCCACCATGCTGTTGCAGCTGGTAATTATCTCAAGGTCACAATGACATCATTTGTGAATGAATGTGTGAACTATCTGCTGTGATTAAATGGCCAAACCTCTATTATAAATACAAAGTTGTTAATTAGGAGCACAACTTGACAATCGCGACTTTGTACACAAATGGTCTGTAGATTTACCTACTTATGTCTTAGAGTCCAAGGGAATGGTGAAAACTGGGATACAGTGATCTGCAGCTTAAAAGAAATGTGGCCCATGGGCATAAAGTGGTTCGGTCAGTGGTCTCTTTGCTACTTCCAGCCCCCTTTGTTGGACCACACCCATCTTCAAACTCAGCCTTTGTTTTGATTTCATCTACACATCTGTACAGTTTCATGGCTGTATCTTGCACAATTGTGAGACTGTCGTTGTGACAAAATGTGTCCACAGACCGACAGACATATAAACACCTGCAATGTTACTCAAAACCGCCTCTGTGGTAGTTCCCACTAGAGTAGGTGTCTCCAGGACCACATTTTGCCATGACACACACATAGACACACCAACAATACCAGCCTCACTTTTGTGGCTTGTAATAAATCCAAGAAAACACAGTAGGTTGACTTATGCTAACACCATGCCATCTGCTTTACAAATGAATACCCAATGAGAATGATAGTTGAGACTGGGCTTTTGACTGACAGTGCAGGAAATAGTTTTGAATGCATTTTTTCCCGGTTGAATGAAGTACGTCCCAGGGCGTTGTGTGTGCAGAGACACACAAGGATTTTAATGTACTCTCTTACCATGCTTAGAATCACACTGTGGTTTTTGGTTTTTCTTACCGACAGAGATTGCGAAAAGCTCCATCAATCAACTACGGATGGTTGCAGATAATATTTAATAGAAAACAGTGGGGAACATTTTTTGTAAAAACCATGATCAGCTCAAAGGGGATGTTTCATGCTATCTTAATAATACAAACAGATGTGGTATGAATATGGAAGAAACCAGACAGTTGTTTGGATCATTTGATTATAACATTAACATGGTATGATGAAGAAAGACAATCTTTTTGAATTTAAATTAAAGGTCTAACAGAACCAACATGTGGACTTTTACTGGGCCTTGTTTTCATTTTTCCTTGTATTTCTTCTGTTCTTTTCAGATTTTTGCATAAGGCCTTAATAGTGAGTCATTTACAGTCTTTTTTGAAAGCTAGAGCTTTCAAAGATCTGAAAAGTTGTTCGTACATCAGGTTGCTGTGTGAGCCTCACGTATTGTTTTGTGTTACAGATTGTAGGTTGTGATCATGAGCTTGGGAGCACAGCAAAGGAGGATAACTG
This sequence comes from Trachinotus anak, assembly GCF_046630095.1. NCBI lineage: Eukaryota > Metazoa > Chordata > Actinopteri > Carangiformes > Carangidae > Trachinotus > Trachinotus anak. The sequence continues at coordinate 2,153,517 of NW_027273856.1, read as the reverse complement.
TGGTGTCTGCAATGGAGACGGCTCATCCTGCCGACTTGTGCGAGGACACTACAAATCCCAGCATGCTTCAGGAAAAAGTAAAGAGTCTTCACTCGGGCAGTTTCATTTGTTCTAATTTAAACACAATTGCTTCTTTATTCTTAAAGCACATTAAAGGGTAACTCCACTGTTTTGCACATGAATTTCAGTTTACCAGTCATGGGGAGCATGAGTAACAGTTGTATATGTCTCCTGTGACTCTAGAAGAATCTGATAAAATAACTGAATGAAGTTATCTGGGTGATCTTAGCTCAGGCTCCTCTTACAAATTTTAAAACAAAAGTCTTGAGTCTTGTGTTTAACAGACATGAGCACTTACTATGTAGGAAAGCTCTAATGAAAAATGCTATTAAGTTGCATTATGGCAAGTGTAGGATTCAGTGATTTTGGCACTTGATCCATACTAGACTGACTAAAAGTCAGGATATCTTGGCCTCCTCTTTCTAAACTCTGTTGAGTTAGAGCCACACAACTATGTGGAAGTGTAATACTAAATCACTAGAATTATAGCGACATTTTAAACTTGTTAAATTATTTACATTATTATTGTATCATATGTTAACATAATTATGTGTATGTATATATATATATATATATATATATATATATATATATATATATATATATATATATATACACCCAAGAGTTCTGCTTTGCTTTGTGCTAGTCAAACCAGTCTTATTTGTATTGCCACATGTATTGATATTGACTGTGTCAGGTTTTATTGGATTTCATTAAATGCTGATTAGATACGTCTTCATGCTCTCTCTCTCTCTCTCTCTCTCTCTCTTTCTCTCTCTCTGTCTCTCTCTCTCCCTGCCTCCCTTTGTCACACTCAAGCTGAGGACACAGTTGTGGTCATCCCCTATAAGAGTCGCCATGTGCGTCTAGTCCTGAAAGGCCCGGATCACTTGTGTAAGTCCTGGTAGGTCCAGGGTGCCCTCCCATCCAAAACAGTTGAACGTGATATTTATACTTGGCAGTGTTTTTTAAATTGCCAAATACTGCATTTTAATCCCAAAGTATTCTGCATGTGCTCTTTGAGTTTTACTGCAGGCCATGCTATATTTTAATGATGTGTGATTCAAAAAGAATATTACTTTTTCATTATATATGTTATGCTTGCCTGACATCTAATAAACCTTTTTAATAAATATCGCACCCAAATAACAATGTATAATTAACCTTTTATTCCTGATAATGGCCAAACGTGTTACATTTTGGGATCTCTCATAAAGGCTGTTTTTTAATAGTGGCTCAGAGCAGAATAACTAGAAGAGGTATTTATTTCTCCCCTTTGCGTTGGCTCTGAGAAGACACAAGGCTTCCAGCAAATATCACTAATGTCAAAGTACTGGCACCAAACTCCCCACTGGATCAAATCAATAACAAATGTTCCATCTCTTTACCTATCCTTTGCTCCATGGTTATTTTACAGATCACTTCGTGAGCCAGGCTAAAAGTGCTTCTTTTTCTGAATGGACAGATTCTTTCATTAAATATTTCTCCCGTTCTTTTTGGCCAAGGGCACTCAAATTGTAACCATCTGTTGGTAGATGATGACGGCTACTGGTTACTGCTCGTTCCCGTGTTTCCCCCTGTTGTTTTTGTTGAAATATCTTTGCTGGAATCACACAAGACCTTGTTAGGCCAAAGTTGAAGTGAGGTCAAACAGTGGAAAAGCTTGCTGCAGTGCTGGCCTGCCTGCAGACCTACATGAGTCTCCTGGCAATGCCAAAGTGGGTCTCTTTGACTCCAGCCAGTCTGTGGTCTTTGTGTGTAGCTGGATCTCACTGAAGACCTGAGATAGATGAAAGGCATCATGTGGGTAACTCAACATTTGAATCACTTCTTCACACTTACCTGAAGTTTCATTTTGTTTAAAGTACATAGCATTGAAGGCAAGAAATGATTAGGATAAATCAAAGTTAATGGAGGACTCGGTGGAAGTCAGTGGCAGTAACGCAGTGTACCTGTTTTCTCATTCTGACCATGATGTGTCCAGTGTGCTGTAGCTGTCCACTCTGTTTCCTCTTTAGATGTGGAGAGTAAGACACTACAGGGGCTGAAAGATGAACTGGTCTTAGATTCATCAGGCCAGTACCACCTGGAGAACACCACCTTGGACTACCAGAAACTTTCTGATAAGGAGATCCTGAGAATCACTGGCCCACTTGGAGCTGATTTCACTGTAAAAGTAAGAGCTCAAAGATATCGATTCCAGTGACTTAACGATACACTTAGAAATATTTTTTATATTAAAGTGATAAACCCACACAGAACTCGATACTATATGTAACAATACAAGTTAGTGTCGCTCATCTTATTGATTTGGTTTTACAGCTCACAGCTTTATGGTTTTGACACACTATCACCACTCTACTGTGTTCAGTCAACAGGCAGATGTTTTCAGATAAACCCACTGTGTACTACCTGCCTGTGAACATAGTGGAGCATTTAGCAGCCAAAGAGCCAGATATTCCTCTCAGCAGTAGGTGGAGGCAGACCAAAGCTAAACCAGAGTGAATATTGGACAAAATCAATGCTGATGTTGCTCATTACTGTTGGATTTGCAAATAAGCAACTGTTTGCTGATAAGTCTATTATATCAGTGCTCAGTGTTGTGTTCACAACTTGTTTCCGCTGCCCCCAAGTGGCCCAAAAAAATCAGTTATTGCAGGTTTATAACGATCATATAATCAAGTGGTTATTTCAGCAACTACTTTAACTTTCTTATCATTTAAGTAAATCCAGCAGCCTTCAGTCTGCTTTTTAAAGGCTTTGCCTGCAAATGATCCCAATCAGCTTTACTCTTTTGAACATCTGACATCACAGGGACATTTTTGTTTTCTGTTCCACAGCTTAACTCAAAACTGTAGTTTTTGCAATGCAAAGCTCTAAAAATCATGCACTCCAGCCAAACTGCACTTTGATAAGTTCTTGTTTCCATGAACTTCTGGTGAACTCCTGTGAGTCATGTGGAGATCAAGGCAGATTTGATTTTGGATGTTTAGATTTAAAGATATCAGAGTATGTGTGAGCCAATTAAATATTAAATGCAAACAACTTTTTTTATTTATTTTTTTTCTCTTGTTACTCTCTCTGACAGCCAACATACTTTTCCAGCAGTGTCATGCAATGATAGCAATAGTAGCATAAATTCAATTCATAAATTCAGTAGTGGAGGATAGGATTTTACATTGCTGTGACACAATGGCTACAATAACCTTTGGCTTTGTATTCACACACACATACACATTCTCAGGCCAGGACCAGAGGGTGGACATTAAAAATTATACAGACCTCGGGCTGGGAAACGCCTGTAAAAACTTCAACCCTCATAAACATCAGGATTGGACAATAAATAGGAAGTGAGGAGACAGAAATCTGAGAGACTATAAATGCATAATTTTCTAATCTGTTACGAGGCAGACGGCCTGCTCATATCGCAGCACTGGAAAAAGTTTGGGCAAATGGAAAATGATATTAAAAAGTTCCCAGACAGTCATTCCACTCTAAACACATGAATAAGTAGGAGTGGAGTTTGATTTATATATCTCATAGGTATAATCTGCTTTTGGGAATTTCCTCAATAGGATGTTTGCTTAAATGTTTATGAAACTTTACAAAATCTCTTCTGCAAAAAGACCAAAAAAACTAACTCTAATAACAGTTGACCTTACAATGTGCAGAAACTGACATTTCAGGTTACTCAGAACCAAAAAGAACAGCATCTGTAAATTCAGAGAATTATTATTCTCTGACATTCAGAGAATGTCAGAGAATAAAGCAACTGTAATTTCATCTGCATCAGCCTTTTCCCTTCAATCTCACATCTTGACTGATATTTATCTGTGGAATTGGGGGGGTGACTGAGGAATAACCAGCGGTCATTGTGATTGTCTGTAATTTCTGGTCGATCAACTAATGGGTTAAGTGACTAACCATTGCAGCTCTAATTATAATATCAATATAAATGAGCTGAAAATAATTTGATGGTCATTCCCTGAACACTGTGTCTGCAGGTACAGTTTGTCAATGGAGCAGACAGTGTGATCCAGTACATCTACTACCAGCCCATCATCCACCGCTGGAGAGAGACTGACTTCTTCCCTTGCTCTGTCACATGTGGTGGAGGTAGGAGAGCAGTTGTTCTGCTGCCATTATAACAACGGACTTGGTACTTTATAGTAGCCAACAACATTTTTTAGCCAAATGATTGAAAGCTGTGATGGCAACAGGTTTTACTCTTTCGCAGATACTTGACATTATATTAACTATTGGTCCAGTAAATAGACAGTGTTACAGTCAGTGTCAGTTTTTATGTTGTCTCTTTTTGGATATCTGACGTTTCCTCATCTGTAGGTTACCAGCTAACTTCAGCAGAATGCTTTGACTTACGGAGTGGCCGGGTGGTTGTGGATCAGTATTGTCATTATTACCCAGAGAACGTCAAACCTAAACCTAAACTACAGGAGTGCAACATGGAGCCCTGCCTGGCCAGGTTAGAGAGCAGACTTGATTTTAAGTCCAGACACCTATGTTGTGTGTCAGCGGCAGATTGTTTAATCCTAAAGCCTCAATTTCTTGATTGATTCTACTTTTTAGTGATGGCTACAAGCAAATTATGCCGTATGACCTCTACCACCCTCTGCCCCGGTACGTACTCAGCTAGTGTGAGATGATACACAAATTCTAACATCTACCTACATGCATATATCTTTTCATGACATGTACGCTTTTACAATGCCAGATGGGAGAGCAGTCCCTGGACCGCCTGCTCCACCTCCTGTGGTGGAGGCATCCAGAGTCGCTCAGTGTCCTGTGTGGAGGAAGACATGCAGGGAACTATCACACCTACTGAGGAGTGGAAGTGTCTCTACTCCCCAAAGACAGCTATCCTGCAGCCCTGCAACTCCTTCGACTGCCCCACCTGGCTGGCACAGGAGTGGTCACCCGTAGGTGCTCTTTGTTACTCTGATTCAGAACATTGAGTCTAATGTTTTTCATTTCCTTGGTGCTTTTGTGAGGTGCTGCAAAGCATCACAAATTAGAAATGTTGAGAAAGTTCAGCTAAAAATACAGAGTGACCAAAAGTAAAGAGATGTTTCTTTGTGTGCTGTGGCTGTTACCACCTGGGAAGTCAAATATTAGCAAATGGTTCATTAGTCTTGGTAGTCTGCAGTTCACTACAGTAGGTCTTAATTAACCCTTGAGGTTAGAATAAATAATAAAAAAACATGATTAATTTTCTCACAGGGGAAACAAAAATATACTCACTGCACAGTCTGACCTGTGATTCTGTTTCCTCTTCAGACATCAAGCAGCGTCCTCAACATGAGAGGAACTGCTCAAGTTAAAACACAACCTTGCTGCGTGATTAAGAGAAGCACTGCTAACCCCACTCTGAGTGTCCTTCACCAGCCTTGCCTTTGAACACACCATCCAAAACATACAAGGCTTTAATAAAAACCTTAAAGTCAACAGCACACATGGAGTTCTTTAACTTACTGTGTGCCATTCACATCCATGGCTGCTACGATGGTGTATTTGGATCAGTGTGACCATCCTGGTTAGCATACTTACTGCAACTTTGACGGAGCTGCAGTAAGTCAGTGCCCCATAAGACTTCCTCATGGGGATTTTTCAACCTCACCACTCACACAGGCATAAGCAGTGGCCCAGGGAGTTAGATTTGTAGCCTCCTAAAAACCTGGGATGCTGTTTACCCAGCACATTCTTCCTTTGCCTTTAAATGCTTGCTTTGGCACAGGATAGACAAAGTTCACTCCTGAGCAGTGAGCTTTGGAAGGTCTCTTTCTTTACCTCCCTTAAGTCAGAAGGCTGATGCTTTCTGTTAAAGACAAGCAGAGATGTGGTGATAGGAACACGGCTCAACACGTTAACCTGTCTGTGTGTGTGCAGTTATTATCAGTGCATCAGTTATTCATAGATTGTATCTGCTGTCATCACCAGTGCACGGTGACCTGTGGTCAGGGTCTGCGCTACAGGGTGGTGTTATGCATCGATCACAGAGGACTCCATGCTGGAGGCTGCAACCCCACCACCAAACCCCACATCAAGGAGGAGTGCCTGGTGACTGTGCCCTGCTACAAGTCCATAGGTGAGCTGGGTTTTTTTGTCACAATTTATTCTCCAAACTTGTACATATTTAGAAAATAAAATAATATTTATCTTCTGACGTAAAACCTTTGTCTTTTCTGGGTTGTTGTGTGCTCTAGATACGATCCCAGTTGAGGCAAAACCTGTGTGGCATAAGCAGGCCATAGAGCTGGAGGAGGAGATCACAGTGACCGAGGAGCCAACGTTAGTACCAACCACATATAAACAAAAATGATGTTGATGTAATCACAGTGGTTTCATTCCTAATTGTTGATTAATTGTGTTGAATATTGGTAAAGAGGGACAAAACATCATTCTTTTAAATAGTTTATTCTAAAATTCAGCTGCACTGGCACTCTGCATTTAAAACATATTCTTTTAGCCTTGACTCCAAAACAGGTTGGCCTGTGTTTTTCTGAATCCTAACCAACTTGTACCCCACGTCACATAGCCTGTTCGGAACCTCAGTTAATACTGTCAGTGGCGAATATTGTACAGCTAAAGCTATACAAGACTCTTAAGGTTCACAACCCAGAAAAATCAGGAACATTTTACAGCATTCATTTCCCCTTTCAAAGGATTACTGTCACTCTGCAGGAGTAAAGAAGCAAAAGTCAGGTCCCAGATCCACAGTTTTAACAACAGTTTTCACAGTCCAGAGCTTGAGATTTACCTGGAGGTGAAATTGAAGTAGACAGGACCTGGTGCTGCCAAGAAAACCGCCACTGTATCGTGGTTGTGTTCACGTCAACTGCTATTTTCATCAACTTGGTGTCAAAATGTTCAGCTGTAGCCCTGATATTTTATGACACTTTTCAAAATATACACCAGTGTGAGTGATGTTCACACCTGTGTATACTAAATGATTGTCAGACACGATGGCACAACAGTTCTGTTAAGGCATGAAAAGAAAAACTCACCTCAGCAAAAAATAGATATTACATGCTCTGATACTAATAATGAATGTGTGCATTGTCAGGTAGTTTGCTGCATTAGGTTATTTAAGGTAAAAGGGAATGTGAAAGAGAAAAAACATATTTTTGGAAACCACTGGACTGTTCAGTCACTAGCTACTAGCATTACCTCAGCAATCCCTCAGATGTTCCAGATGTTCTTGTCCCACGTATCAACTGACTAATAAAGGCTGTCCTCTGAAGATGGACAGCGTTTGGACTCTACCCAGTGTCTTGCATGACTTGTATTAGCGACCATGTTAGCCAGTTCAAAACATCTGTTGCTTTGACTTATCTTTGGAGCATGAGATGGGGGGGGAGAGAGAGAGAGAGAAACGCCAAAACATATGATTTTGTTCTGATGCAAAAAAAAAAGTGTCTTTCCTCCAAAAGCACATAAATATCTGTGTATAATATGCAGTCATTCACAAGCCAACAACAATATCTGCCTACCATATGGGGCCAGGTTACGGATGTGAGAGGAAGGAGAAGGAAATTCCTGTGCTAGACTTATTGCACCTCCATTGCCAGGCCTTATGCCTGCCCCCAACCACCACTGTGCAACTGCTTGAAAAATTAAACCCATATATGTCCCACAATTTGGTCGAAAGCTTTTCTTCATCTCACCATTACCATGAGCAAATAAAATATTTCCATTGATGGAAATTTAATTGATATGATTAGAATGAGGCTTTGGCGGATGTTACTAAAGTGTGTTGTTTCCCTCAAGATTGTTTTTGAACTGACAGATGTATTTTAACTACGCATGAAGATAAACATTTCTGTGGGTTCGCTTGTTGACTTTGTTGTTTCTGTTCCAAGGTCGAACTGCTGGTGATTCATTTGTTTGTCCAAAACACAATGAGTCCTTGAGCTCTCATAAAGAGCCAGGTTTGCTGTAATTATGAGCTCTTTATTGAGGCATCTTATAAAACAGCAGGGTGTGCTTGTGTTGTGGTCAGACTGCTCAACCAAGGAAGAATGCTGAGCGTTGGTGCAGGCTGCCATGTTAGTGTTACCTTTATTATACACATATACACTGAAAGCATGCTGTAGAAAACCGATCTGGTACTTTTATAAACCCAGGAAGTGCAGTCACTCACTGGGCTTCAGTAAAGATGGCTGTCAATGTCGGCCACACAGACTGGAAGTTAAGCACGAGCAACATTCTACACTATTCAAATGTGCATAGGTAAACGATGCACATTCATAATGCCAGGTTCCTAAATCACTGCTTCTTACTGTCTTCAATTAGTTCAGTCTGCAGCTTGTTTGGAGTGATTTGTTTCGTTTTATACGAAACTAGACTTATACAACCATCGTTTACAAGATTAATGGCTCAGCAATCTTTTATCTGCAACATAGTTATCATCATTATTTCTGTGGATTTCATGGTGTTTCAGGCAACAGGGGGGAAGTCGGTTCAGCACCTACTGGTTGGGTCAGTGACAATGTTTTATTCAGCGTAATCAATTCAGCTTGTGACTCTGGTATTAAAGATTCCTTTGCACATGATGTTTTGAAAATCCTTTTAAACTATATTTGCTGAAAGAAACCAGAAGTGGTGAGCTCAGCCCTAAACAGAACAGCTGCTGAATGGTGTAAATATCAGAGCTGTCATCTAACAACCTGTGATCATGATCAGATGCATAACTGGGTATAATGAAAACAAGGGAAGATCATAAAACATTGACCCTTGTGCAAAGAAACAAGTAATAGTCTGATGAACTGGTAAAGCCTCCCATCCCCACATGTTCTGCCGCCTTCAGCTCACAATGTCTGCCGTCAGCTGTTAAACCCCTCAGTGGATGTGTCACAGTATGCACATAGTACAAATCCTGTTTCATCTTCATATTTCCATATTTTGATATGAGCATTTCTCCACTTCTGCATCAGTCCATGAGCAGTTAATGAACACAAGACTGACATCAAACAGCCTCTATGATCTCCTCAAACACCAGCTCTAAACATAATTGAACCATAATGGGAAATTCTGGAAAACAGCATGATGTAGATTTCCCCTTCTTGATCCTTCAAATAACCAAGCTTTTAATTTTGGCCCGTGGTTTTTATGTGCATTCCTCAGACAGTTTGATTCCTATTGAGAGTGTCAATTAAATCTGAAGATCAACAAGGATTCAAACATCTTTCTGTGTCACAGTTTTGTTATTTTCTTGCGCTCTGCATAAGCTATTGAAGGGGTGACAGTTCAGTCTATGGGTCCTAACTTTCATGCCCTCAGGCATTCATGAACACCAGTGATCTACAAGTATTTCCTTCTCTGATCCGTTCTTTAAGATGAGGAAGGATGCGCATGAAAGCAGTTTATCCAAGAATGGCTGATCCTAAGCCTTCACAGCTGTTCAATTAACCACAGCAGGATAAACACTAAGTCCTTAGTGAGTTTATGAACTTAGCAGCAAATGCCTAAAATCTGCACACAGGGGGAATGCTAAAAACCTGTGACTTGCTATCAAACTGCTTTCAAGCACTGCTGATCTGGAGCCAGTCTTTCTCAAATCAAATTTTAACTCCATTCCTAAGTTTGTTTGTGCAGGTATGTGAAGAATACTTCCTGAATGACAGAATGTTGTTTATTTTAATATGTCTGTTTGCTTTCTCAAACAACCCACTTCTCATCTTCAGCTTCATCCCTGGTCCCTGGCAGCCCTGCAGCAGGACATGCGGCGCTGGAACCCAGCAACGGACTGTCAAGTGCCAGGTGTTGCTGTCCTTCTCCCAGACCGTTGCTGACCTTCCTGATGATGAGTGCGAGGGGGTCAAACCTGCAACAAGTCAGCCCTGTTACCGTACTCCATGCTCCGATGTTTTGGGCCGAGGAAAAGAAAGCAAAAAGGAGGAGGAGGAAGAGAAGGAGGAGGAGGAGGAGCAGGAGGAGACATCCGAAAGAGAGGAACTGCACGACTGGGAATATGAAGGGTTTACAGAGTGCTCAGAGAGTTGTGGGGGAGGTATGGATCCTTACTGCCCTCTAGGATTAGAGTAATGCTTTAGTTTAGCATTTTTGCATGCTAACATTTGCTAATTAGCACAGCTAAGTGGAATGACATTAGGTTTGCAGGTATTAGGTTGTAAATCAAAGTACTGGACAAACTTTTATTTTGACCTCTCATGGTCAAGGTGGTCGACCAAACAACAACAGACTAATATTGTAACGAAAGACACTGCTATCTAACAGTCAGTGTGATCTTGTGTTAAACCCACAACAGAATATTTTTTTCATATCCATACTCAAAATATATTTCTTAGCTTGAATGTAGAGTAAATGCTGAAAGTAAACCTCACTCTCTCACTGTCATTGAATTTGTCCCAGTTTTTAAAAAGAATGTGAAAATTCACAGCAGTGACCAGCTACATTATGTCAGCGGATGACTGAAGTCATGCCATTATAGGCTTTGAAGTAAGTTATATGTTAGACAATAATAGATGGAATAGCATCCTTTTAACCCCGAAGGTCATACGTCACCGTCTCTCACAGCAGAAGCGAATGCTGCACCAGACAGAGACAGCTTTCCCAAACATCCTGCCAACATTCATTGAGGCCCACTTTAATCTCCCCACCTCCACATCCAAACATGTATGCCTGCATCGTGTGTTCGGTTGTTAATGTCTGCTTAAGTGTGCATGTGTAACCTAATTTCTGCACATGGGCGTAGGCTTTTGTCAATGTCCTGTGTGTATGTGCGCTCAACCAAACCCAACAAACTCCCGTCCAGGGATGATTACAGACCGGTATCGGGTGTCACATACACACCCTGAGGCCTGCGCTCCTGTGGACCATCACACCACTGTGGCGTTTGAAGTGCCTGCCTCACTGTTATTGTCCCCAACATTAGAAGCAGATTCCAAGATTTATATTGCGTTGCTTTTAACATGACCTGACATCACACCCTTAAAGTTTTTCCACAGGAGTTCAGGAGTTTAGCCGGCAGCTGCACTGTTTTGACGTTCATTGTGCCCCACTGCTTGCTTTTATTGAGGGGCCTATTATCTGGGTTGCTTCCTTGCAGTGTCTGCTTGCAATATTCTATGCTCCATATGTGTGTGAATGTGATAATAAGTGAGTAAGAGATGCTTAACAAGAACAGTATGTGTTTACATTTTTGCTTATTCTCAGAGGAAATGGGACATCAAGCATGTGTCAACATTGTAAAAGCTGAAAACACTTATGAATCAACCCTGCATCATAGCTCCATGGTTCTTTGGTCATCCCCATGACTGCTTTGGTGCTGTCTAACCCCAGGTGTGCAGGAGGCTGTGGTGATCTGTCTGAACAAGCAGACCAGGGAGGCAACAGACCAGAGCCTGTGTGTGAGCTCCCGTCGGCCCCCGCAACTCCTCCAGGACTGCAGGACTCAGCCCTGCCCACCCAGGTACGGCAAACCCCTCAAATCAGACCTCCATCATTTAGACGTTGTTGAAATTGTTTGTGCACGAACATTAAAATAGAATTGATTGATGGATTCTGTAAAAAAGGAAATGTGTATTTGGAAAAAGGGGTTTGGCAGCATTCAAGAAGAAAATATTAATTAAAAACAGGACTAAAATTTGGCTGTGCGCTCTGTGAGTTTGCCAAGATTGTAACCCAGCAAAATATGCAATACAAGGAGCTGGGACATTCACGTACCATTTCCTAGAGCCCTGATGCACTCTGGGTCCTACAGCTGAAACTACTTAACTCTCAGACTATCAAAAAACACACATCACTCTAGTTGAATTAATTAATCTCTCATAATCACTGGTTGTGTACAAAAGAGATTTAAATCCTTCTAATCTGCTACATTATCCATCTCATCTTAAACCACTTGGGCCAATTAAGTCACCATTTAGGCCACTTATGTCCAAGTGATACTGAGGCACAGTGACAGAGATGGACAGTTGTATCACCAAGAGCAGGAAATGAAACCAGTGGGACAGCTTGTGGAGCCTGGTCAGAATCAGACACAGTAGGGATCAGATGTCAGTGGCAGCTTTACCTGCTAGGCTCACATGTGAAATTGTCCTTGGAAGAACTTTTCAAGATTTTTTGTTTTTTTTATTGGTTGTGTCAACACAAAAATGTAGGAGGCCTGCGTCCTTTTAAAAATCTACTGATGCAAAAACACCTCCATAAGACCCTTTATACCAACAGCATGACACAATTTTGCAACATTAGTGAAGGAAATAAAAAGATAAAGTTTATCATTAGGGGATATTACTGGAAAGCACAAGTGTAGTCATGAAAATCAAAAAAGTGATGATTTCTTTGGGGCATGAATGCATTTACTCAATTTCAGTAAATTTCTTGCATAAAAAGAGAATTTTTGCCTGATAGTGGAAGTAGAAGAAATGTCAGGCTGACACCAAAAACATAAGGATTCACTCTCTGGTTGACATGAATTGTCTTGCAAAATGAAATGGATACCTGCAATTAGTTTTCATTATCTTTTTTGTCACTGAAAAAAGGTGGTCATGGGGGAAGTGTCCTCTGTTGTGGAATTAGACTCACTATGTCAGGATTTCACTCATATCATTGTGAATCACCCTCTGGGGACCATGGGTATTCATGCTAAATTTAAAGTTGAAATGCCTTAAATGCAAGTATGACTTTAGAGATAGTAAATAGGGTGTTGTCACAGTGTTTTAAAAGTGATTGTAGAAATTTTAGTCAAAGTCTTGCAGTTTTTTTTGTTTTGTTTATCCACCCATCATCCAATGGACATCAGTTTGGAATACAGCGGAAGGACAATCTTGAATGCCAAATGTGAAATAGCAAGGGTTAATTGCTTTTTGTAAAGCAAGCACAGTAAATTCATCAAATACCAGAATGGTTAAACAGCATAATACCATGTTGTTTAAAATATGCGAGCCGTGGCTGAACAGTGAGTGGATTTCGCGGTAGGCCACACGTTTCAAGTTAACACCGTGTGCAGTGTCGGTATCCCACCACTCACACTCCAGTCTGAAAACTCAGAGGCTTGCAGCCTGCCCTTGACTGTTTTTCCAGGCCTTGAGTCTTGTTTTCAGGCACAACAAACGCTGTATTGGACTTATTTCCTTTGGCCCTTCACTCCCTCCCTGAGGCCTCCTCACCCTCCCATATTAAGCTACACTCTTTGGATACTATTCCCTCTGAAGGGAAACAGCCATAAGATTTGGCTTTGGGTACAGTACTGCTCTAGAAACAAGCTTCATTCCCAATTCTCCTCAGTCCCTGGACCCTTGAGTAAATATGAATAGATTTGAAATATCACCTAATCTGTCAAGCAAAAAGTAAAGCTGCTGCCATCTTGGTCAAAGCCAAAGCCTTTAGATGCCTTTAAAGGTATAGTGACAAGGTAGACACATGCAACATCATTTTCAAGATTGGAGTAAATATGCCAAGCTAACTCTGGTGCTGGATTGATCACCATATGTGAAACTGTGACTGACAACAACATGAATATTGGTCCACGTAGGTCTTTGGGAAAATGTGGATGGAGAAGTAATGCCATAGGGATATCTCAAATATCATTGAAATCCGTAGGAGACTTAATGTATCAGGATTCAGTCCCATGAATCACTCTTTTTGTTTTCACTCGTATTCACTTGCATGAAGTTATACATTCATAAGACTGCAAAACTGTCCTGTCCCGGGATTGCAAAAAAAAAACCAAAAAAAAAAAAAAACAAGCACTCGAGTATATATCGATATAGTACTGACTGTACTATTTTATAGATTGGGGAATTGGCTATTAAGGCATACACACAAAGGATGAAGAATGGTGATTAATCAGGGAATGTCAAGGTTAAGATTTGAAAAATCAGTGGCCCCACAGGCAAGCTAAGTTGTGGTGCATTTTTTAAATTCAAAACTAACCCACGTGTGCAATTACCAAGAAAAGACATGTTAGAATTAAAATAGGCAAACTATAACCTTGTGTTCAACTGGTTCAAGAAAATCAACTGTATGAATGCCCAAAGACTAAGGAACATTAGATTTATTGATAACAATCCTTGAACATGATAAAGTTGAATGATAAAAATTGTATTGACAGGTGGGAAGCAGGTGAGTGGAGTTCATGCTCTGCTACTTGTGGAGTTGGTCTCATGACCCGCACTGTGGCGTGTACTCACCGACCCTCTCGGGACAGCAACCGGACTGAGGTTTTGAGGGATGAAGACTGTCAAAATCCTAAGCCCAGCCCTGTCCAAGCCTGCAACCGATTTGACTGCCCTCCTATGTGGGACACATATGACTGGGGACAGGTAAATGGAAGTTCACCAACATAAATGCCAGACCCAGCAGTTAGTCCGTAGCATCTAGCACTTCAATATTTTTGTCTCTGCAGTGCTCCCAGAGCTGTAGTGGTGGAGTTCAAAGGAGGCAGGTCCTGTGCAAACAGCGGCTGGCAGATGGCAGCATCCTGGAGTTACCTGACACCTTTTGCCCCTCCAAAAGCCCTGCAAACCAACAACCCTGTGCCAAACAAGAGTGCCCACCTCACTGGGTCACAACCAACTGGTCCCAGGTAGGCTTTCCTCAAGGCACCAACCTTCCTTTTTAAAGTGGTCAAAATCAAAATGTAATGCCATATGAACAGTATGCAGGGTCTCACCATTTTCATATCATAAATATAATCTGTCCAGTGTTCTGTGACCTGCGGAAATGGCATTCAGACTCTACAAGTCATCTGTAGGAAACATGGGGACGATGGGCGATACTGGACCATGGATCCTAAGAACTGTTCCCTAATTGCCCGGCCCACCAGAGTCCGGCCATGCTCTCTAAGGCTCTGTGAGAGTAAGAGACCCTCTGTGTAGTTCATTTGTATTGCCTGAGAATGGAGATTGACAGAAAGATTTAATACTAAGCACAAAACATGTTCCATAACTCAGATATTTAAATTGAAATTAATGGAAAATTACAAATTCTCAAAAGTTTAGACAATGTTTAAGCCATTCACTTGCCTGTCAATTTCATCACAGATTCTATGAAGCCCGAACCCACCATACTGGCCCAGAGGAAGGTCTATATCCAGTGGAGGAAAGGCAAGAAGTTACAGTTGTTAGTGGGAGGCTATGGCTACCTCTTGCCTTGGACAACTGTTGTCCTTCGCTGCCCTACCCGCCACTTCCGCAAAGGCCACATTCGATGGTTGAAGGAAGGGAAGCCCCTGGTCAGCCTCCCACACCTCTTCATAACGCCACAGGGATATGTGAAGATTCAGCAGGTTCGTGCATCTGATGCTGGGATTTACACTTGCATTGCAGGCCAAGCACAAGAACATTTTGTCCTGCAGATTATTGGCAGCAAGCAGAAGCTTTCTGTTCCAGAGTCATGGCTCCTCACAGATCGACAACAAAAGGTTGGGCAGCCAGATGTGGCCTCAACAGGAGAAAGATTTCAGGAGCTACCCATCTCCCTCAACCAATATGACAACATTGTTGAGCGTTTGCTTGGGCTCAAAGGCTCTGTCCAAGATGAAAAAGACATTACTGGTAAACCACACTCCAGTGAAAAGAACAGGTCAACCCTGGAGGATGAGAGAGCAAGCGCAGAATTTTCCATCCCAGTCGTACTCATTGCTGATACCCTCAGGCTAGATGAGATCATGCACAACCTCTCTGAAGGCCTTGGAGGACCACGGGAGGAACAAATCATTGCTCAGTTGCTCAGTGAGCTCACTATGACGCAAGGTGAAAGCAATGACTCTACTCTTCACCCTCCAGAAAGTGCGGAATCATCTACGCAAGGGCCACTTCTTTACAAACCAAAAGTCTACACGACCAGACCAAGGAACCCAGTTATAATCCAGCGACCCAGGAAGGTTGGAGTGGTACCGCCATCTGAAATGATAGTTCATGTGGGAGTTCCAGCTTTGCTGCAGAGACCAGTGGCTAGTTTGGAGTTGAAATGTGAGGCACTGGGAAACCCGGAACCATCCCTAACATGGACAAAGAATGGAAAAGAGTTGCTGTACAATAGCAGGTTAGAACTACCCCTCAATGGGACATTCTGTGCAAAGGGCATTAACAAAACTGCAGATTTTGTTGCATAAAAGTAGCTGACTCTTCTTTGACAAAACTGTCTCAGATTCAATGATTATTTTGTCTTTGTGTTGGTAGAGTAGGCCTGTTGCCTACTGGCTCACTTAGGATTCAGTCACCAAGCAAAGTGGATGAGGGTTTGTACACCTGCACTGCCAGGAATCGTCTTGGATCTTCATCTCTTTCATCTTGGCTGCAGGTTACAGGTAAAGTCCATGAACACAGAACCTTATAATATTTAAATACTTAAATACTTGCCCGGTAATGGTTAGTTTAATCACTGGAGGGGTTCCATGAATCCATTCTGTGTCAATAACAATAATAAATTGTAGTCAACCTATGAAGGTTTCAAAAATATGATATAAAATTCAGATATCTAGAACTTCTTGTTTGGATTGAAATATACAGACATAGCTGCTTTGGTCTATATATTGTTCAATATTTGAATAACCATTTTGGGAAATAAGCTTATTCACTTTGTTGATGAGAGTTAGATGAGATCGATACCACACTTATATCTGTATGTTATGAAGCTGGAGCCAGGAGATGGTTAATTTAGCTCAGCATAAAGACTGAAAACAACAGGAAACATCTAGTCTGGCTTTGTGCAGAGGTGAAGAAATCAGCCTACCAACACCTCTAAAGCTTTCTTTAAATGTGATACAACTTATGTGAAGTTGCATAATGGGCAGATCATGAATATAGTGATTTTACTAAAAAACTGTTTTTGTGGAGACACATACAAATGATATAGTCAGTATTAACCCAATGTCAAGTTGAGTTTGTCCTAATATACTTTCATGTAGTCCAGTTTACAGTAATTTGTGTTTGTTCTTTTGTGGTTCAGACTTAGAAATTCTGGGAAAGCATTCTTTTCAACTGAGAAACATGCACACCAAAGCATAACCACAGACACAGATATACAGAAAGCTTTTACATACCCTAGTGGCTCATCTGGCTGAGTCAGTGATGGAGAATGTCTGGAGCGTGCCACAGCTCGGGTCACCTGTGAGCTGCGTTGTCCTTCGTCTTCTCAGAGTAGAATAAGTCGCAACCTTGCTGCATTCCCATCAAAGCACTGGCACAGTGGGTTTCCTGATGCTCCAGCACTTTTCCTCACCATATGACAACAATTAGAGGTTCCAGGCAATGTTTCAAAGAAGATTAAGTGGGTGCACCCCACTCGCCTAATCTAAACGGAAAGGATAAAGAGACTTAAAAGTGCTGAAAAATGTTCCAACTGCATTTTCTTATATTTTTTAACTCAAAGTCATTTAAAGGCCATGTTTGATGGGTGTACTTCTGAAATCTAAAGAATGGGAAGGTTAAGGGAAAATGAACTGTAAATACAATTCTCTACCAAGTTATGAAACGCACACTCTTTATTTCATAACAAGAACATCTGCCTGCCATTTCCAACGATGATCCTCCTAATAAGGTCAAAGAAAAAGTTTGGAGCCATTGAAGTGACTGCACCTGAAGATATACTGAGACATATAGTAATTTGCATTTGTGTTTAATGGGCATTAACACTGCATTTCCAGTTACAGTTAGTATGTTTTGCTCAATTTAAGATTCGTAACTCTAAAAGGAGTTTTGATTTTCATTCTTCAGTCTTCACTGACTTATGTAATATAACTAGAGTAAGACATGAAATAGAATTGATTTTTACTTTGAAATCCTAATAAATAAACAAACACAGACACTAAAATTTGCAGTCAGCGGTACATAGTACATATTAAAAAATGAAATCTATCCTGTCCTGTTTTGATTTCTGCTAGTATCCAAAGCAACACAGATGTGTTTTCTTTGCTTCATTTTCAGGTGGTAAAGGAAGAGGTTGTAACAGTATGGGAGCAAATGGCCCAGTTTGCTCTGAGAGGAGAAATGGCAGCCAATCAGCAGAGCTGTGCCATGGACAAGGCTGTTCCCTCAGGTACCTTTCTGCTACTACATGGCTGGTCCCTCCATCTTTATTAAACACAGTCACAATTTTACCCTTGAATTCCTTCATGTGCAATCTTAAAGTAATTTCTCTATGTATGTGTTGTTTATGCAGACTAAAAGAGAATATTTAGATGACCCAGGTCTGCTTGCAGCTGAGATAATGATAATTTTTGGGCCAAAAAAAACAAATCTTTCTCATAAGCTTATGAACTTAATAAGTTATTTTTCACTTTTTCCTCTGTGTTTGGAGTAGGTGGCGAGTGGATCCTTGGTCACCATGTTCAGCCAGTTGTGGAGGTGGGTCCCAGACCAGGAGTGTCCGCTGCATGAGAGGTCCTGAGGGCAGGTCAAGGGAGGTGGAGAGCCAGCTCTGCCTTGACACAGGCAGGAGACCCTCTGACAATCGGGTATGCAACCTTCTGCCCTGTGCCAGATGGGCCACGACATCTTGGGGGCCGGTGAGTTCACTTATTATTGAGCAGATACATGTCTTGAAAAGTGCACATGGACTGTGTCAAGGCTGTTTATTTGTTCAAAACCCAGTGACAATTTACCTAGGAAACAGTGCCAAATCTTGGTTGTTGAATTTGTGGTAGTTTCCCAAAAAATGACTGACACCTTAAACCATTGTTGGGTTTTGTTTACCAAATTATTCAAGGGGGAAGCACACTGTTAACCCATTCTTACCTGTTTGGAGCCATATATTGGTTGTAGTCAGGGAAGTCAACTTTTTTCTGTGTTAACTGTTGTACATCTTTCCCAGATGTATTGAAACATTTTGTAAAAAGAAATTAGGCTTTACAAGTACTATATACTACTGCTTTACAGTGTAAACTAAAGTAGTTTATGTGTTTTAGATTTAAAATTTAGCCATAGGATAGAGGCAGAAAACACACAGGAGGGCAGTTTGGAAAGTATTTCTGCACTAAAAGCTGAACTTGCTTGTAATTTTGATAAAACATTTTCTCTTTTAGTGTCACGGTCAGTGTGTAGGTCCCAGTTTGGCAACACAGCATCGCCATGTTTACTGCCAAAACACAAATGGTACTAAACTGCCCTACAGGATGTGCAGTGGACTCCACAGGTAAATCTAGACATCACAATATAAATGAATTTACTCTTGATGATTTTTATTGATGTAGTATTGAAAATACACTGATGCCTCATGTTTCAGTGAAAAGCCAGTCACCAGAGCATCATGTCATATGTGTGTGTTTGTATTTTTAGGCCCAGCTCTCTAAAGAATTGCTCCACAGACAGCAGTGCCCTTCATTGGCGTGTAGGGCCGTGGACGCAGTGCACTGCCACCTGTGGACGGCATGGTTTCCAGTCACGCCAGGTGACCTGCGCGCACCGTCGAACTGGCAAGGCCACACGAGAACATCACTGCATGTGGAGGCCTCGACCTCCCAGCTGGCAGCGATGCAATATTTTGTCCTGTGGAAGAGGTGAGAAACGGTTGGATGGATGTCAAGTGGGAGACAAGTGATTTTGGAGCTGTGAGAAAAAAAGTTGTTCATTTGAAAATGATCTTGACTTTATTATCCACATATATATATATATATATATATATATATATATATATATATATATATATATATATATATATATATATATATATATATATATATATATATATATATATATATATAAATAATTATAAGAATAATTCCCTTAATGGGAATGAAGCCCATAGAGTATATAGTTTCTGTTTCATGTGCTGAGATTTGGAAGAATCCACTAGAGCTCCAATAGAAAAAAATAAATGAAATAAATTTTACTTGTGATGCTCAAAACACTGAAAAATGACCTACCTTACTTTAAATAATCTGCAGACATCAGTGTGAGAATAAAGATTCCTTATGAAAACTGTTTACAATGGAGAATTTATTTTATGACTCAGATTAGTTAGTGATTTGGAAAGCACACATGAAATTCCACCTACCTGCATTGCACTTGGATATCTGAAATTCTCTCCACATAAAACTGAAAGGGTTTCTATGGGAAGGTTTTTGTGGTTTTGGTTAACTTTGTATATATGTGCCTAAAACTGTATCTTCTGTGTATTCCAGCAGGAGAGTGTCGAGACAGCACGAGATACTGTGAGAAGGTTCGACAGCTGGACCTCTGCCCACTTCCCCAGTTTAAGAGTCGCTGCTGTCATTCCTGCCGAAATACCTGAGATGGGGGACAGGCGATGAGGGCTGTGGACAACCTGGATAGGTCAGGGAAGGTGCCAACAGAGACTTGAAACCTCTACGCCCCATCCTAACGGCAACAACTGTCTTCGATGAAGAGTTTTGGATGGGGATATCTGAGTGTGGAGGAATGTTTGGATGGTCATACCTAGAGTGGCTGTGATCTATTTTCCTCAAAGATGCCATGTGTGGGTTTGAATTAGAAAGTATTCAGAGGAGTGATGTGTCTGTTAATGAAGGCTTCAGCTTTACTTCCTTTTGTTTTTTAAATCTGAAGTTCAGTTTAAATAGCTTTCCGAAGTTATGCAAAAGTGACTGAGACACATTTCCATTGTGAGTAATAGAAACTTGTGGTGACTGCATGGTTGCGTAACAGGGAACTCTCATAAAGGGGTGTTATACAAGACCTTAGTCTGCATTAATGGTATGTGCTGTTGTTTCAGGGTTTTCCTAAAAAAAGCCACCATGTTCTACTGTAGTACCATCACTTCATATCTCAAATAGGGTGCACATTATCATGCAACTAGCATGCAATAGCATTAGCATACAATACGGAAATAGACCTTTGAAATTGATGCCCAGGAATTCTGGGTAGACAGCTGAGTTTGTGATAACCACTGGATAGTTGTGTTTTTGCCTTTATTGCAATGGTCTCTCAAAACAGTATTGTGAAATAGTTTAGATACTAAATTAGCTTTCATTAATGTGGTGTGAGTATACTCTCTTTTAAAACAGAAATACAGCACAATGCTGTATATAAATGGGAAATAGCTAACATGACTAAAAGCTTAATATTTGATAAATATTTGGTATTAGCCACCTGGGGTATAGATCATGATCTGTGCTACCATTTTGGGTCATTAATTAGCATGTGTTGACAGCAGTGATTGGTCAAGTTATTTAAGGAGGAAAGGAATTAGGATTGCAGATATTTTTCCTGCATTTTTGGCAGAATACAAAGTAGATAAAGATTTATCTCGCATGGGTTGCACTAATGGAGGTATATGACTGAAGCAAGTCAATTTTTTGGAAATTTTGCACTCAACTCATCCAAGTCTTTGTTAAGAACATGGCTTGTAGAGTTTTTTTTTAAAATCTAGTTTATAAGGTTACATTGTTTATATATTTTGTCTTCTGATTTTGATAATTATTGTAAAGATATTTGTTAAAATGTCTCATTAACCACTTTGCAACGTTAACAGCATGTTTAAGCGTAAGCTAAACATGATTGCCCCCTGCTAATTCATCCTGTCCACCAAGTCATATTTTTGCTCTAGTTTGACATTTTAGAGAAAAATACACAAAACAATTTCAAAATTCTTATGTAATTCTTGTGCATAGGACAGATTTCAATGTTAGTGTAACTTAAAATGTGTAAATATGACCTCTGCATCACATTCGGATACTGGTTAAAACAGGTGGGAACTTTTTAAAGATCATAATTAATGTACCACAATTACATCATTGCAGTGGGTTTGCACTTTTGATATTATGTCCTGGGTTTCACAAGCTTCATCATCAAGTGCAACACATACTCTAGGAGACTACTTGACCTTTCATGGAGGTTTTGATTATTTGATTTTATGAGAGGAAAACATCATTAACATTAACACGTTACTTATGCTCTTAACTTATGTAGATATTTGTCTTGTCTTTTAACTATTTATTTTAATGTGTGTTCTTGTGCATAATTTTGTAAATAATTATAGGGTTGGGTTTTCAGTATTCATTTCCGAACAGCTGATAGTATTTGATGTGCATGTAATGGGGACCCTCTGCTGGTGACTTTATGTGTTGCTCTCTGCTCATGCCTGGTTTATCATTAAATAAAACCAAATACATTCCTTTCATAAGCTGTTTGTTGTGACTGTCGCCCCCTTTTTGAACTAAAGATCTGACTGCATTATCACATCAAAGTGTTTGATTGTTTATTAAAAGTTGGTCCATAGCAGGGTCAGACTGGCCATCGGGCATACTGGAACAAATCTCTCGGTGTGCCTGTCGTTGGGCGTGCACATGAGAGTGTGCTGCATGTGTGTTCTGGAACTGGGCATCATAACCACGTTTTACCCTAACTGTCCTGACCTGAGCACCCTCCCCACAGGGCTATCCCAGCACATCACTCCAGGGCTATATTTCCTTCCCAGTCCAACCCTGGTCTGTAGTACACCAATCTTTTAATTTAATCTCTGCAGAACATGGATGTACATGCATACTTACACAATGGGAAGTTTTACTATGAACCAGAAAAAGAAGTCATTGAAGACCGTTTTGTTGTTGCCTCACACTTCATAAAGGGAACTTCCTCATTCTGCAATTCGGGCATGCCGTTCATTCTCTTCTCCGCTCTTGAAGTGGGGACATAAATTCACATGATCACTCTGAGCGATGAGAGACACAACATGAATGTAGAATCTATTATTCAAATTTGCAGAACCATCAAACCATAACTGGACTTTTCTGATTTGGGCTGGAGATTATTTCAGACTCGTTATGGTGGAAAAGGATGGTTGTAATTCTTGTTTGACAGCAATCAGGGGTCTGCGAGTTTCCCTTGTGGATGAACTGGAAGGACAGATTGACTCTCTGCTAGAGATTTTAGTAAGTCGGGAAGTGTTCACTCGTGATGACCGTGAGGAGGTGCTGTGTCAGTTGGGGCCCCGGGCAAGAGTAAGAAAGGTGTTGGATATCCTGGAGTGTAAAGGCGAGGAAGCAGCCAAGATTTTTCTCTTCATTAGCAGCCATCATCAGCAAGAGACAGAGACGCACTCCAAAGAAGTCAACACAGATAAGCATCAGTCTGCAGGTATGCAATCAAACCAAAGACATGTCAGTAGTATATTTACATTTGGAGTTAAAATAATGCTGAGTTACAGTGCATAGTTTAACATTGCATTGTACGCACAACCATACATAGCCTTTTATGTAGCACCATCAAATGATCATATTCTTACGAGGGCTGCCATGGTATCAGATTTTCAAGATAACGATATTATCAAGATAGAACATTTTAAAACAATAAATAATGATAATGCTATCAGCCAAATTCATCTGTAACTTTGTTTATTGTGTGTCTTGTCTGGGTTTTGGCAAGTTTTTCCTAAAATACAAGTGTAGGAAAGTGGAGGGAGAGCACAAAAGTCTACAAAAAGAACAATTACGCTTCATGGATAGGCAACCCGATGAACTGATTAAGAAAAGATCCACAAGGCTTTACATCTGCCATCACAATATCATCATATGTGTATTATTAGCACAATATCAATATGTCTTTTTTTAAGTATCACAGTTATTGTCAATATCAATATATCACAATACCCCAAGTTCCCAGCTTACAATTATATCAAGCTTCTTTTCTTTCGCAGAGTACCATAAAATCAAACAGAAGCATAAAGACGTCCTCAGGCGCAGGAGTGAGACCATGCTCTTCTGCAACACTCGACATGGAGAGAAAATCCTTTTTTCCGAACATTATGTCAATCTCCTGTTAGTCGATGGACACCAGGGCCTGGAGATGAAAAGACACGAGGTGCTGACGTTTGGACAAAAGCGACTATCTTTGCAGCAGAAGTCAACTGCACATAGGAAAATTGCACCAGCTGAACTCTTTTCAAGCACAAAAGGAAATCGTCCAGTCAAGAAAGTTTTAGTTACAGGAGTGGCTGGTATTGGAAAAACCATCCTGGTGCAGAAGATGCTGTTTGATTTTGGTGGAAATGAGAACCATCTTGCCTTTGACTTCATTATCCACATGTCCTTCAGAGACCTGAACCTGATTGACAAACCCACAAACTTCCGAGAGTTGGTCTTGCGAAAAAACAGACATCTTTCCAAAGTACTGGATAACGTTTTAGCGAATGACAGCAAACTGTTGATTATCTTGGACGGCTTTGATGAGTTCAGACACTACAGGAGCTGTGACGTAGATGTTTTTGTCACCGAGCCAGATGAAGATGCAGAGCTGGTTGAGGTCTTAGGGAGTCTGATGCAGGGTGAACTGCTGCCCAATGCGTCTATCCTGCTCACAAGTCGACCAGCAGCTATCAATCACATCCCTGTGGGCTGCATCGACCGCTTTGTGCTCATCGTTGGCTTCTCCTTGGCTGAAGTTCAAGACTTCTTCTTACGTTACTTCCAAGATAGTGCCCTTGCTGACCGAATGTTTGCAGTGGTATCAGCAAATGAACTGATGCTAACACTGTGCTACATACCTGCATTTTGCTACATTGTGTGCTGTATCCTCAAAGAAAGCAGAGATCTCTGTGGAGAAAGCCCCAAGACCATGACAGACATTTATGTGCAATATCTGGTGGCTTTGATTCGCTCTCACACTCAGTCAAGAGCCGAAACATTTCTTCAAGAGCAAAAAAGTGGGGGAATCCAGCAGCTGTCTGACATAATGCTGAAGCTGGGTCAACTTGCCTTCCGAAAGCTGATGGAGCATCAAACGCTATTCTACAGCAGCGACCAAGATATTGCAGCATTAGAGGGATGCAGCCTTGTTAGTACCTTCCTTGACAAGACGGTAGCGCAAGAGCCCGGCTGTACTGAAGAGGTTTACTCCTTTGCACATCTTACTGTTCAAGAG
The DNA here is from genome assembly GCF_046630095.1 of Trachinotus anak. NCBI lineage: Eukaryota > Metazoa > Chordata > Actinopteri > Carangiformes > Carangidae > Trachinotus > Trachinotus anak. Next base: position 2,128,639 of record NW_027273856.1, on the reverse strand, counting down.
TTCTTTGCTGCAGTCTACTGTGCAGTGACTGATCACCCTTTACCTGATGCACTTCAGCACACTGCAAGTCCTGGAGAGAGGACAAACGATGGACATTTGGACCTTTTCAACCGTTTCCTTTCTGGTATCCTCTCTGAACGCAATGCCAATCTTCTGTCGAGGCACTTAGGTCTGTGTTACCACAAAGAAAAAGCAGACACCTATCGCCAGAGGATCATCAGGGAACTTACAGTGCTCTGTGAAGATGGGGCCAACATCCTGAATTATTTACACTGCCTGTTTGAGCAACAGGACCCCTCATTGGTCCTTGCTGTTCAACCAAAGATGATTCGAGTTAATGTTAGTGATGAAACACTTTCCCAAATGGATTACAATGCCATCAAGTACTTCCTAAACCTCACAAAGGGCAACATATCCGAGCTGGATTTGACGGGGACAGAAGTAAGCTGTGAGACACTTAGAGATATTCAGCCCCTGCTGCTTAGGTGTGAGAGACTTTGGTGAGTTTTTTTTTGGTCATATTTCTCAATCACAGCTCCTTGTATGTTATATGTGATGACATCATCAGACTACAATATGCGTAATAATTGGCTTGTGCACTTACATCACTATTTCACTTTCAAGGCTTGGAGAAAACAACCTCGACCTGGACACAGTTCAGGTCATTGCTGATGTGCTGCAAGTGTCAGACAATATAACCCACCTAGGGTAAGATATCTATTAAATTATTCTTTTGTCATGTACTATGCAACAAATGAAGACTGCAACAGTTCTTTTGTTAGGAGAATATGCTTATTTTAGCCCTAGAAAGAAAATACATCTCCAAGGCTGTTTCACACTTTCTGTTGTCCATTTTAGAATTGGATGGTCAAACCTTGGTGATGATGAACTACTGGTTCTTTCTAGTGCCATACGGATTAAAAAAAAGCTTGCAGAATTGTGGTAAGAGACACATGAGAAGTATGGCAATGCCACAAAATTTCACTGAAATGTTTTGGGGAAATGAAAGCCTGTCCGTCCAATGGTCATGATTGTCTGAATCATCAGTGATATAAAAGTTGACACGGACAAAATGATGTGTAACATAATTCTGTTATTTTTGCCAACTGTTAGAATCATCCCCAATCCAGTAATTTACTGTTTTTAGTTCAATTTTTCCCCCTTTGAAATTTTCTGTAACTGTGGTCTCTCATTTTTCATTGCTTTCTTTATAAGTAATGTAACAGTTTTTAGGTTACTACTAACGATAAAGTAAAACAGGTATAGCAAAGAACTTAAATGAATGGAAGCTTTAGAAAAGTGTCAGCACTGAATATAATGTGAAAATGAACTGAATAAATAAATAAAAATTTAATTGATTGAGCACCAAGTATAGCTAAATGTCTTGGCTTTAGCATTTAGTTCACACAGGTGATAAAGGCGGTGTGTCAAACAATTAAAACCTTGTTCAGGACATACTGCTGTGAAGTTACCTATGTGCTTTCTGTGCTTTCACAGGATGGAGGGAAACCAAGTGAGCTCCAGAGGTCTGCTCTCACTCAGTGACTTGACCCCACATCCTCTGAATAAAGTTGTGTGAGTGTATTTCTTTTTCAACAAATAGTTCAAAACCATATTTCAACAGTTCAGGTTTTTCTGAAGCTTCTGTTGATTCCCTCTCCTTACAGCGCCATCTGGAACGACCTGCCAGAGTCCGCATGCACTCAGGAAAGCATTACTGTGAACTTCACAGATGACGACATGTGGGAGGCATGGGGGGAGTGGGTCTTCAAACGGTGTGAGGTCAGCAGCAATGAGAAACTAGTGATGGTACTCAATAAAGTGTGCAAGGTATCGGTCCACTGCTTCGAAGCCCATTGGGCGAAGACCTTCTACAAGCAACTATCACAGCTCATCAAGCACAGGATTGAGCTCTGCACTGAGGACGACATTTGCAAGAAGCTTAAAAAGTTTGAGAATGTTTTGAACCTCTGACAGAGAGAGGTCTATGCTCACCTCAAGTTGTGAGGTAAAAAAATACAAACTACTGTCACAGCATGGTTAAATTCAGAAATAATTCTTTGTTCTTAATACACAAAAACACTAGCCACCCTGGACTAAACAAGAAGATAACATTTCATCTGAGGAGCTTGCTTGGATGCATATTGTGCATTTACACTACAGTCTCATGAAACATAACTGCCACAACTGACAGTATGTTTGGCTATACAAACCTACAGACTTCATTGTTATAATTTTTCCTGTATTTATTTATTTATCTGTTGGTTACAAAATAACGTGTGGCCCGTACGGGGATCGAACCCGCGACCTTGGCGTTATTAGCACCACGCTCTAACCAACTGAGCTAACCGGCCATGTCGCGCCTAGGCAGTTGTTATATTTATAATATTATCATAACTTCTTCAGTTTCACAGTTTTACGGGCGAAGCTGTTTGTATGTTGCAACCTATGGATGCAACAGAACAATACATCGTGTTTGAGAAGACAGTCTCTTTCAGATGCCTCTGCTTTCGTTTCCTCTCTTTCCCGGATGTGATGTTCCCCCTCTTCCAAATAAAAGCACAAATCGTGTCACATTCAAGTTAACCTTTTTTTTTTTATGTTAAATGAGACACTGGATTAAATGTTAGACCTGTTAAGTTATTCGACAATTCAATTATTTGTTTAATACGTTTATTTATGGATATATTTTTGGTATTGATGTGTTTTCTGTTTACATTGATTTTGAATGTCAGTGCATCTACGTTAGTATTGCATTCGGTTATTATATTTTCATTGTACTACTTTTGCAAAATCTTATCTGACTAATTGTAAATTGGGAACACTTGGGAACTCAATAAAATGCCGCAACTTGAGGCGCTTACATTTATTTGGCTTTTGCACTTTTATTTTTTCGTTTAAGTCTGCGGAAGTTCTGAGCTGTGACCTCTCGTATGACGAATTTACTCTGCGACGTCTGACTGAACATAGCCGGCAGGCTGCTGTTTAATGTTATTTTTTGTGCATGCTAATAATCAAACTGGATTGTTTCCTCAATAAAAACAAGGTGAGTTCTGTAAATTATGATATCATTTGGGGTTTAAACAAAGATTTGACGGATTTTGAAATGCAGTGGGCATGACTGTAGTATTTTTAAAAATGTCACGACCCGCGAATTCGACATATCAACTTCGACAGCAGTTTGCTAAAGGTAGTGCTAACAGACGACTGCCTCTCTAAGCATGCGGTGCTAACTTAGTTAAGAGGTGCTAAACATGAAGCTAACGCGGTTTTATTGACTAGTATTATAAAGAAGTTAATATAATATACAAGGGGCGTGTACACCATTGACTTGTGTATTCTTTAGAAAGGTGAAGGATACTTCATAATGCTAGTAACACCTGTGAATTTCAAATTGATCAATGTGTAAATTAAAATTAGTATAGGTACCACCACTTGTCTCTGTCAGATAACCACACCAGATAAATGGTTATTGTACTTCCAGTGCTTTTATATAATTGTTTGTTTCTGGCCTGTGCTTCAATCCCACCCACAGGATGATTGACACAGAGACGGGAACTGATGATGCTGGTGCCACAAAGTCCAGCAGTAAGAACAAGGACACAGAAAAGAAGAAGCGGTCCCGAGTCAAACAGTTGCTGGGTGATGTGAAGAAGCAGGTGGAGTTCTGGTTCGGAGATGTCAACCTTCACAAGGATCGCTTTCTGAGAAAAATCATAGAAGAGTCAGACGATGGATGTAAGGGGCTATCAAAAGCTTTGTCCATATCTGTTGTTGAGTCTTAAAAGATATGTTTGGATTTACTTTTATTTTACTACAGCACTCACATGCCATATGCACATTAAAAAGTCATTGATTGCTGAAATCCTTTTTTCATGCTGACAGTGAATTGATATTTTCTTGATGCAGTTAGACTGCAAAATGGGGATAATATCCACAGTTCAGTGCAGGAATGCACACTTACACTGATGAAGCTAATATGAGGCTTTAGCAGTCTAAGTTAGCCAAACCAAATGAGTATCTTTCTAAGATACTTCTCTGTAATGACAGTAGTTTGAGTGCAGAGTACCCTCTTTGCATTTCCTTGCTAAGCTGCTGCGGAGAGCTACATTCTGGCAGCCTGACATACGTTTGTTTGTGGGACATGGTTTGTGGCAATAGACCTGCCTGCAAGCCAGGCAGTATGCACAGGAGGAATGATCTCAGTGACTGATGACAATCTCAGTGTATGATGTGATATGTGAGCAGTGTATTAAGACAAAGCATCTAACGTAACATATTTAATGTGTCTTAGATGTTGATATATCTGTGTTGGCGAGCTTCAATCGAATGAAAAAGCTGACCACTGACACCAAGCTGATTGCAAGGGCACTGAAAAATTCATCTGTAGTTGAGGTACTGTATAGTGAATTCTTAAGAACGATTCCTTGGGGAAAAAAAAAAAAACACCTCATAACTATCCTGCTTTCACAATGTTAGGTTCAAATTATTTAGATTCTCAATACATTTTTTGTGTTTCAGGTTAACTTGGAAGGCAATAAAGTACGGCGTCAGCTTCCAATTGGAGACATACCAAATGATACAGACAGCCGCACAGTCTATGTGGTAAAAAACCTTTTCTGTTGTTGTCTTTATTCATTTCTTTATTTATAAGTGTTTTTCACAGGAATATTTAGAATTGAAAACACAGTGGCCAAATTTGCACCTGTTCAGTAAAACAAAACATTTGTTCCACATTGTACCTGTAGGCACTGCGTTTGAATTTACTTTGCATCTATAAATGTTGACATTGAGCTCTTTTCTGTGGTGGTGTGGTGGTAACAAATGTTACATTCCTGACAGAAGAATAGTTTTGGAGCACAAAATAATATGATTCTTTCTTTTCTTTGCTCTTTTTTTACAAGGAACTTCTGCCCAAGGATGTGACCCACAGCTGGATAGAAAGAGTGTTCACAAAATGTGGGAACGTGGTTTATGTTAGCATCCCCAGATACAAGTCTTCTGGTGATTCCAAGGGTTTCGCATTTGTTGAGTTTGAGAAAGAGGAACAAGCACAGAAAGCCATTGAGGTGAAAACTTATTAGGACTATTTCACGACTGCCTGAAACGTGATAACTCATGTCAGTTCACGGTTTATTTTTAGCAGGAAGAAACTCAGGGGAAATTTTGATCTCTTTAAAACAGATGCTGAACAACCCACCTGAAGATGCTCCCAGGAAACCAGGGATTTTCCCCAAGACGAAAAGTAGGAAGACTATTCCTCTGCCAGCTGACAATCCACCATCAGGTACAATTAATAACAACCAATGAAGTGTTGCCTTTTTTTAATATCACTGCTTCTCCCTGCCAGGTAGAAAGTTATCATGAGAAATCTGTTGCTGGCAAAATATTAAGAAAAGGGTTATTGGTGGGATTTGTTGTATTCATCCCCATTTGTTCACATTCATGTACTATAGGTGAAGAAGAAGAAAAGAAAAAGAAGAAGAAGAAGAAAAAGAAAGAAGGTACCGCACTACCAACACCTGCAGAAGAAGCCAAAGAGCAGGTGATGGAAGCAGAACCATCAGAGCAAAAGAGGAAGCACTCAGCAGCAGGGGATTTTGACCCAGATGTTACCTGCACTCAGAAGACAACGGGGAAATTGTCGGAGAAAAAAAGACGACGGTCACACACAGTAGAGGGATCAGACAGTGATGTACCAGCTAAAATAAGAAAAACCAGTGAGAGTGATTCTGGAGAAAAGATGAAAAATGTAGCAAAGACTGGTAAATATGTCACTTTCCACTATTGTTTGTTTCTATCTTTCACAATCTAAAAATACATGAAGTATGATGACATGTTCTTGCAGCAATAAAACTACAAGCCTGGTGTTGTGTTAACTCTGTTATTCTCCCATCAGATCCTCCTACTCAAAGTGACACAGACAGAGGTGTTGAGGAAGGGAAAGAAAATAGAGATGATTTAACAGCAAAAGCAAAGAGGAAGAGAAAAAAGAAGCACAAGGAGAAACTAAAAATCGGGGAGGAGGTCATCCCACTGCGGGTTCTATCAAAGTATCCCACATCCCTTTTTCTTCATACATCATCATGATTTGACAAATAAGTGAAAACCCCTTCAGAAGTATAATAACTAACTGGGCATCTTTCTTCCTCTGTAAAGAAAAGAGTGGCTTGAACTGAAGGAGGAGTATTTGACCTTGCAGAAGCGCAGCATGGCATCCCTGAAGAAGTGCATCAGTAAGATTGATCACAAGGAGCACAAGAGTCTAATGGAGACAGAGAATGATCCTGAAGATGGAAACAGTGAGTTTCGTCTTGACTAATCACAGTAATTATAGTTCACATGGACCAAGTGCGGGTTGTTTGAATTGGGGAAAAACACCAATGATGCCTAAACTTTCCATCATTGCTTGTTTAACACAGAGAAAATACATCATTTAAAAATAGCTGCAATAAGCAGGGGTGATTTGTCTCCTAATGGCAGTTCCATGTTGTTATTCCCATGCATTACACAATGTGTTTCAGGTTTCCACATACAATGAAAGTCTTTGTCCTTTGTCCTGAAAAACAAAAAATCAGTTCCTTGTAGAAAAGTTTTACACAGTTGGTACATCTCAGTAGTAAAATGTTGCAGTTTCATACAGTAACGAGTGAAGATGGCAATAGGACAGTCAAACACTAGTGACATCACAGTATTACTCCCAAAAAATCAAAGCAGATTTATTTGTAACAAGAAGCCTATGTTGATTCAGCTTGTTAAATGATATGCAAGTGTTGGTTTAATGCAGTAATGTTGGTTTGTGTGTTTGTTTTTTATTTCATCCTTTATTTAGAGAAGAGTAACAAAAGCGAAAAAGAAACCAACCAGGGTCCTCAGTTTACCAGTGGTGTCATCATGAAGATTACAGACAACAAGCCCCTACCGGGGAGGAAGTTCATCAAAGTACAGTACAACTCAATGCTCTCATCAGCTTTACTAGCAGTTACCATTATCTTCTGTATCTGGTCATCAAAGAAAGTTATTAAAAATAGGATGATCCCCACATTGGATGTGAGCCCAGCTCTTTTTTTCTCACTGTGTGTGTGTAGGATGCCTTATGCAAAATATCACCTGTGGCGTACATTGACATCTTGGAGGGAGATGCTGAGGGTCACATCCGTTTTCACACCCCAGAGGAGGCTAAAGCTGTTAATGACATCAGAGCAGAGCTACAGAAAGAGCACAGCTGGAAACTTGAAATTCTCTCAGGTATTAATTTTATTTCTGCATTTCAATGTGTCATTGTATTTTGTATGTGCTGCACTCTTGTGCTGACACAGCTCTGGTCTAAATGAGCAGAGGATCTGGATGACTGAGCTGGCACACTGGTTTCCATAATTGATGATGGAGAGAATAACTTATTGGGACAGACTATCTGCTTGTCTCAAGTTCTGTGTTTTTCACAATAGTTGAGCTTGGCTCAAAATTTTTTTTTATGAACTTTCAGTCAGAAAAAAACCTTTTTAACACTAGAGTCTCTGTTTAATTCCTTTAAAAGGTGACCACGAACAAAGGTACTGGCAGAAGATCCTAGTGGACCGTCAGGTCAAGTTGAATCGTCCAAGAGAAAAGAAGCGAGGCACAGAGAAGGTGAGATCACCCTTAAAATTTTTAAGTAGAAAAACACATCTGCATATGCGTTATTGTGTACAACAATATATTGGTGAGCACTTCTTCCATTTTAGTGTGTAAACAAGAGGCTGTTTACAGAAAGTCGTATAATCCCTTATATTATGAGAAATCCAAATAATGTGGTATTTGGGGCGTTTTATTGACAGACATATAATGAAGACCTTATAGACATTGTTCCATATGGTAATACTCAGAGTGTGCAAAAAGAAAAACAGACACATTTGTGATACATATTTTGTAAGCAGCTTATTCTGAATACTGTTCATTTTTTGATTTGGTCCCGGGATAATTTTGGTATATGAACACACAGAGTCACTACAGTCATCACCACAGTTAAAGCTGTGCTCCTCTTTTGTTTATGTGCAATCACATGTAGTTTCTTATTTTCTGGTCACACTTCAGCTCATCTCCAAAGCAGAAAAAATCATCATTGCCCGAGCCAAGGAGGCTAATAAGCACATCCGTTTCCAAGAAGACTGAAACCTGCTGAAACTTTTTTTTTTTTTTTAATAACCGTACATGTTTAACTCTGTAGACTTCACGTGATGTGATTTGAAGGGGACAGTTGGTGTTAATGTGTTTTTAGCTGGAAGAGAACTGAAAGAAGTAAATTACGTAAATTAGTTAAAACGTCCCCTTGTTTTTTTTTTTGTTTGTTTGCACTGGAGCCCCCAAGATAATGTGGAACGCTGCTATGCATATTGACATTTTTTTTAAATTGATAACCTTTTTTAAAAGATAAATTTCTGTATATGATGTAAATATAACTGATTTGAAAGTTCTCCCAGTTAAGAATAATTCCTTATGAATTATATTTGTCATTTTGTTTTTGAATAAAATGTCATTATTTGATGAGAACAGTGTTTCTTGTAATGAATCTACAGCAGTCGTGCCTCTAATTAAGTTCATGTGGAAGGAAAAATGCTTGTCAAAACAGAATAAATGCGCAGCAGTGGCATTAATGTACCTTAATGCATTCAAGCTTAAATATTATTATATTATAATTTTGATCTAGATGGTGTTTTCACCACAGTTGAAATGTTGGGCTCAAAATATTTTGAGTAAAAACAAATAAGTTACTGACCAGCAGCTGTTTCAGTTGCAAAATTTCATTTACACACCATTAATTACATGTATTTAAACTGTTACTCAGCTGTTTAACTGAAGAAAACCTGTCTCCCAAAATGAATTTGAATTGCCTTCAGCTTTGTAGATTACATAACACTCAAAATGAGATGAGTAGCAGTATAAAAATAGCTGCCATTACATAATCTCAGTTCCATTTATGGCTTTTATTGGTGTAAAGGTAGAAACTACCTGAGGTAACGTGTGGCAGCACCACATCCCATCAGTGGCTTGGTCTCCAGGAAGCCTTAGCTTTGGGTGGAAACCATGTAGCTGATTATTTGTTGTGGCTGAGATGGGTCTTCATCATGAGTGTCACCGTCAGGCCAAGGCAAACCTCTGTCAAAAGAGGTGGACCAGAACATCCTGGATTCTTCAGGCCCCTTGGAAATGCATCCAAAGGTGGAAATTGCTCCATTCTCAGCAGGACATTGATGTTTCTCTGTGGCATTACAGCTGGAATTACAGACAGCAGTCTCATTCTGTTTGGGGGGGAGGCTGGAAGGTTTGGGGCTTGTGTTGTAGCTCTCAGCAGGCTTAGGTGTGCATACTGAATTGGGGGTTTTCTTGGGCCATTCCATCTCGTCTTTGCGGACAATGGGTAGGCGCCGCGGTGTGTTCCAAGCTTTGTAATCATCCTTCATGGTGGTCGATGTAGGAAAGGGCTCCTTGCTTTTCTCGCTGTTTTGCACAGATGGCAGAATTGGCTTGGTGCGCTGGCACTCGTGCGGTGTGTAGTCTGCACGTGTTGTGGAGAGAAATGCGTTGTGATCTGCTGGTGGACCGGACACTTTGGCTTTACCTTGTCCATGGAACTTGGTTTCAAGGGACCAGGTCTTGAATTGTTGGAAGAAGTCGCTGGCTTCGTTATAAAGTTCTTGGTTTATGTGCCAAGCCAACTTTGGCCCTAAGGATGCTGTGTGCTCAGTCAGCATATCTTTGTTGTTTTGGTTCGCAGGCTTCTGCCTGCGTGTCAGGGGCTGCAGCGGATGGACAATGTAGTCAGATCTGTAGCTGGTGGTGCTTTCAATTGGTTTTGGGTCTTGCTCTTGTGGGACTGGTTTGGAGTTTGCATCCACTTGAACAGAATTTTCCTGGGCGCGACGTCCTTTGGAGGCACTTTCTGTGATAACTAATCCTTGGTTGACTTTCAAGTTGTCATGCAGCCTGTATGGCTGACGCTGGGTTGCTTTCCATGCTTGGAAATCGTCTAAAAATAAAAGACAGTGAGAGTGGATTTGAATCAGGATGTGTACATTTGTTGTTTTATATTTCTGAAATCTATGTCTACAATGATCTTTAAGCCTCTTACTTTTGTACACTGAGGTGTAGTCCTCCACCTTGGACGCCAGCTCTTTTTCTACAGAGCGAGTATGATTGTGTGGCGCGCTGCTGCATCTCTCTTGGCCTTTGGGAGGCACAGATGGCTGTGGAGCCTTTGGTGGGTTTTTCATCCATTTGTGGGTGAGATAGTAGGACCTGAGACACACGAGATGTGACATTTGTTCATATAATGCACCCATTTTAACTTACACTATGCGGTTTATTCTTCATTAGTTCTACAGGGATTCAAAACACGTCATAGTACTCCATTCCTTCATAAACATTCAGAGACAGACGAAGTTACTTACTTAAAAGTGGTCATGTCGGCACTGGTGCCCTTTAGTGGGTGGTAAGGGTTTTTCTGTGTCGAGGTTGTGACGATAGTTGTGTAGCAGCGGGGAGAGAGGAACCTGTCCTGGTACTCTGTGGTCGTCACGGCCCGTGTCTGGGCTTTCTGAGAGCCGAGGTGCTTCCTGGACATCAAGGCGAGTTTTTAAAGTATATAAAATTGAAAAATTTCAACAAGGCAATTCAAAGTGCTTTACAGAAGACATACAAACTTCCATCCTTTCTGTGGCCTTCCAGATGCACAATTCCTCACCTTCCTGCTGTAGTTAACCAATTTCTGCAACTTCAACAATCTACAGTCACGACTGCTGAAGTTTAAATGACTCTAAATCACTTACTGCTGCACATCTGCATCAGTTCTCTGCTGTTAATTTAGTGTTGACCCACATTTCACTTTTCATTCACTTCACCTTTGCACAATAAGGTTAATTTACTGTTAAATGACTGTCAATCTACCAGCCACATTGTTTTTTGCACATTTCTATTCACATGCAGTGTGTTTATTATTGTTATTGCTATTTTATATTGTTTTCTTGATCTCTCCTGACTGCATGTTGAGAAGTTGTAACAAAGCTCATTGTGATTCTAATTAATACCTTTCCACAAAGACAATCAAATAGATGGATATATAAAAATAGCCCATGTGTTGACAGAGTTGGCAACCTATAGAACAAGCTCAAAACCCCAGCAGGAGGTAGCCCTGATCACACACTTTCACAGACATACACAACAAACACGTCCTGTAACAACAGTTCACATAATTCCATTAAAAATAATGACAAATTAAAAAAAAACACAACACAAAACACAAGCTTGTCTCTGGTATTTTGTTTTCGTATAGGAAAGCCCACCCAAAAAAAAAAACAGATCAGGAAAACATTAGTAAAAAAAAAAAAAATAAATAAAAAGTTCAGCTCACCTCATTGATGTGGCTTGTTGAACGCCCTTACGTTGTGTGGTCTGCTGCTTCATGGCTTTGGGTGCACCCCTCGCCCGGCGATGCACCCTGCGCGTTTTGTTTTTGCGTCCTTTGGCTCAGCCGGCTCCCTCACTCCTCGCTGCAGGCCTACAGCTCATGAATTATTGACCGGAGGGACGTGGGGCGGGGGGGGGGTGTGTTGAAGGAGAGTAGCACGCAGCGGCCAGAGAGCTTCTAAAAATAAACACGAGTGGATTATTCTCAGATGCAGGCCGTTGTCAAGGCGAGGGCGCTGCGAGTGATGATGCGCTTTTTTGGCGCGTAAAGAGGATTCCAAAATCCGTGCAGTGATGTTACAGGAAGTGGAGCGGCCACTTTTTCAATTGTAACATGAAGTGGCATTTGACTGCTTTGACAGCCAATGCCTGATTGTTTTTTATTTCATTTTATTATAGGTTTTTTTTTTTTTTTTAATATGCTGAATATTCAAGGTGCAGTTTGACTTGGCAACGTGAATTGGTCGCAGGACTCCATCTGTCACTTTGTAGTCATGTCCAGAAAGGGAGGGAGAGAGAGAGAGAGAGAGGGGGGGGGGGGGTTATAAGCCTGCACACGTGCACAAACACACACACACACACACACACACACAAACAGGGAGTTCAGGGAGGTGTGACCTTGTGACCTTGTGACCTTCTCCTTGGTTTCGCAGTCATGTGGACATCGCCCCTCACAGGTTGATAAATGATGGACTGTTGAGTCCATAGGATCGAGGATCGTGCTTGTCCACTAGATGGCGTCCAAAGCTTTAAGAAAAGACCATGAGGTCCAACATTAGCTTATGACAATCTTGCTTCGGTGTGGGCTGTTTGCATTCTGGTGCTGGATTAGAATTAACTATTAAATTTGTTTTGTAAATTGCAAGTTCCCGAGGCTGGCTTTTATTTGCACAAAGCTTATACAGCAGCATACAACCAGAGCAGGAATGAAACACTGAGAGGTGAAGGAGCTGGCACAGCCTGTGTCCAATATTTTGCAGGCCTATTGATATTCATTACTCTTTGCTTAATCTAATTCTCAGTCATATTATTATATCAGGATATTTTATGGAATTTAATTGTTTGCAGTGTAGAAAGGTCTCTGAGACAAGGCTTATTTAGACCAGAAGCGTTCACTGATTTTCATTTATGGGGGGAAATTCTGGCTCGTTTCACTCTTGTCAGACTCATCTGGGGATTAATTAAGGTCATACCAATAAGAATCCCTCAAGGATCATTTAGTCCACCCAAGCAGCTGCAAAGGAGTTAACAGGAGAGGAAGAGAAATGTCAGCCAAACAGTCTTTTACCTGAAGAGGCCTAATCAGGTAAAATAATCAACCTGGCCTTTAAAATATCTTGGATTTTGCCTCATTTGGTTTTAGCAACGAAACAATTGAATGCCTTGTCACTGTCAGCTGAATGCACCATGCTTTAGGTTTGCTTATGTTAATTAGATATTGACAGTGCAAGTCAACGATGCAAGCGGTCTTTCCAGAATTGATGTGTGGCTATTTTCCTCCACTGAATGAGACATATGACAACGTCTCTTCACCTGAGAAATACATTTCCAGGAGCAGTAGCTTAACTTTGCTTCACATTTCCTGCCAGAGAGATTCTAATGTCTGATTTTATAATCAAGATACCAAGATCTAATCTATAAATTAGATTATTGTGGGATATACTTGATTATTTTGGGAAAAATACTCAAATCACATCCACTCTGATTCCTCAGACTCCGTTACAGTTGTCCTTTTGGACCCCACCTATTCATTCTGAGTGATTTGAAGCTGGGACATATTTTCACAGAGGAGCATTAAAATGCAAAAAGGCTGGGAAGAGGAATCTCAGAATAAGAAGTCAGAGGTCTTCTGAGGTTTATGGATATTTGAAGTCCTTTCCCATTAAGAATTTCTGACTGCATATGAAAAACCGACTTCTTCATTCAGTGTCATTCAAATCACTCAGAATAGATTTTGGTATCTCGAAACGAGTGAACCACGGAGGAAGACAGATGTGATGTTATCGCTGCTGATTGAATATAGTTCAAAAAGCACCTCAAAAGTGGGAGCAACACTCTGAACACCAACTTTTGCAGCCTTCAGAGGTAATGCCTCAGAGACAGCACTTGAACTGATGCTGATGTAAGACAGATGGTGGTGCCATAGCCTAGTAAATACACGAGATTATCACTGTGCCATTCAAACAAACTGCTCTATCGTTCAAAAAAATATTTGGAATCATTTTTCACCTGTGCATTTACAGTATTTTAGATCGGGATCCCTCAGGAATTTTTAAAGGAATTGCCTTCTGTAACACGGAATAGTCACCCACATCTCCCAGTTGTCATTCGTGGTTTGTGCGCATTGTGTGCTTATGTTATCACAGTGAATCCTCGAAATAGGTGGGAACTAGCATCTTATCAGAACTCAAAGCATCCAGGAGGGAGGCGGACTGAGGGGTTCGCTCGACTCCACATTGCGCATCTCTGCCTGAGTGCTGCTGGGCTTTGTGGTTCTCGTCTCTTCACATGAGGTCTGTTGAAAGCAGTCAGTCAGTAAGACGCGCTCCTTTCTCATAGCTGCACAGTTTATAGTGAGTGCCTTTGTCCACCTAACTCCGAACATGTACGATTTTCGTGCGCATTTACGCAGCGCCATGGACAAAATATGTTAACGTCGCTATAAAGCGGTTGCAGTAAATGTTAAGTGTTTCATTTTTTTAACAAATTTAAAACATGAACGATTAATCATCTTAAACTTGTTTCATGTTTTATGGTGCCCTTACACTGAACAATACATCTACAGAATTCAGCTAAAAGGCGAATTGCCTCTTTACGCAGCGTTCTCTTGTTTCATAGCTAGAGTACAATAATTGCGCCTCACGTCAACCGATGGCAATTGTACTGGAGTGCAAGAGCGCAAACGGAGCGGGTCAATAAATTATGTTAATCAGTCAGGACAGATTGGAGGCGTGTTTGTTGCTGTAATGAGGGGGAGCGTGCCTGCACCGTGGAAAAGCTCCGAGTGGTAATGCTGCCTCCACTACATGCGCACTGCCTTCTATCTCCCCGGCCTCTCTTTCTACTTTATTGTGCATAATAGCGTTGTTCCCTCTGAACTAGACTACTGTGCAAGGTCCGGTGCAACAAGTTTGCAGGAGCCCCTACGCGCCGTCAGACAGGTTGACTTGCTTTGGGCAGAGTGGCGCTCCACTCGTCTATCTGTCGCTGTCACCACAAAGTGACTGTGCTTGAACGCCGCGTCGCAGGCAGCCAGGCAGCCAGGCAGGCAGCCACACACACACACACACACACACAGAGGGAGAGCAGCGTGCCATAAATTCGTGACTCCGCGCCAGATGCAGTTTGCTCCCAACAGTGCGTGTAGTTGTAGTTAAATGGAGACCGCGGAGGCAAGAGGAGCATCAAAGTGCGTGGAAAAAATGGAGAAAGTGGCGCCTCAGAAGCGACAATACTGCCGCACAACAGTGCTGAACATAATCTCGTCTTTATGTTCAGTGGCGTCCATCGCCTTTTGCATTCTTCTGAGCATTAACACAGCTGACATTAAGAACCGGGTTGTGGATTTGGAGAGTGGGAATGCGGAGCACCCCTTTGTCCGTGCCCCCGGCTACTCCCTGGATGATTTTAATTCATTGATTCAAGAAAGAGTGGATGAGCTGCTCTCGCAGGTAAGACTGGCTCTTGCACTTGCTCTCCATGAGTTAATTGTTTTGCGCCGCTTCACTGCCCATGAACTGACACTATGTCAGTGAACAGCAATGCAAAATTCCCTCCACATACTTTCCTGTTTCTTAAAGCATCATGTGCATATGAATGAAAATGTCATTCTTTTAAAACATTTCAGCGCTCCTATGAAAATTTTGTCAAGATAAGGACTGCCAGACAAGCATCACCTGAATGCGACTGCCCTCCAGGTAAAGGAAACTACTTTTTCTCAATGCATTCTGGACATGTGGTTGTGTGTGGGTGTGTGTGAGGCACCAGGATTTGAAGTGGTTTGACTCAAAGATGAGTCGATGGGAGAAGGAATGAGAGCTTTCTGATCAGGCCCTTTGTTTATTTCACTGAAATAAACTGATGACACACGACAGTTTGCCTGGATAGTGTTGATAGTTTAGGGAGGTCTGCTGTGAAGGATGCAGACAGCTGAATGGCCATTAAGCTTAACAGAAAGAAAGGTATTTAACAGTGGTCTATACATAGAGGTGCTGAGAGGGTTGACTTGTGATGTTGCCTGTCCACTTGAGGGGGAAAAAAGCCACATGAAATTCACATTTCCCACCAGTAGATGGAAACATTTATTCCTCCAGTGTGGGTCAGCATTCTGATCATTTTGGGATGGAGTCAAGGTTGGGTTAGTCAGTGCATCAGTGTGGGAGACTGCACTCGAGGATGTTGGAGGGAGTTCTGCAGAATCTGAGCTGTGCGATCACATTTTCTCAGACTTTTACACGTTACCATGGTAGTCACTATTGTTCATCACTGTCGGATATCACTGGGGGAAAAAAACACTGAAATATGTGATCGACAGCCGTGTGTTGACTGTGTAGGTCAGAGGAATACCATATTTTTGCTGTTAAATGAAAACCAGTTATCAATTTTTTTGGGTTAATTCTTAGATGGATTTGAAGGATGAAATATTCTTTGATGAGTTTAGAAAAATCTCCTATGTGAGATAAATAAACCATTTAAAACCCCAGTAGATTATCTGAGCAATGTACATTTACAAAGCTTTAAACAGGGCTGGTTTTCTTAGCTCATAAAATGTAGAGATAAATGGTTTTCACATGAACCACAAGTGAGTTCATGTATGAATTTCTTCAGGATGTCACCAGACATGTACATATTTCAATCATTTGCTCATACCCTTTTATACCTTTTCAGATATTGATGTGAAATATTTTTATGAACTCAAATAATGTCAACAAGGATCCTAAGCACCTTTTTTTTTAAAAGAGACATACGAAGTCCGGGGAATGGGACTGAAGACTGCTCTCTGACATGAATTCACAGCTTTTAAAAGTGTGATGAAGCGGGATCTGTCGACACAGCTTCAGTCACCCCCAGCTGGGAATGTGATCCAGTCTGTGTGAACACGGTGGAGGTGACCTCCCTGGAAAAGCCATGGTTGTGACATAGTGCAGAGTAGCCTTATGGTTGGATCTTTTTAGATGGACAATCCAGGTGTGAGCAAGCATCTGCACTGCAGGGCTGACGTGTCCTCGAACAAAATGCTGGATCCCAACTGAAGCCAGGGAATCCTCTGTCTTTTACCCTGACCTCTGACCTTTCTGTTGGAGGGAAAACAGAAAAAAAAATCACCCTCATTGACACATACACCAACAGATTATTACGTCTGTCAAGAGCAGTGAAAGTGATAATCATGAACGAATGGCACAATTTCGTAGGTTTTCTCAAGTGGTTTATTAATTACGAATGAGTCACATCTGCTGAGTGAAAAGGCCTGAATTAATGAGCCAGAAGTACTGGAAGTATTAACCATAATGAGACTCTCACAATCACGCTGCTCTCTGTTCTCAATCCCTATCATGTTTCTGCTACTTTTTTTTTTTTTTTTTTTTTTTTTTAATCCTCACCACGTTTCTGTTAAGGGCAAAAATAAAACAATGAAAAAATTTCACATCAAATGAAGCACGACGACGCTTAAACCAAACCAGGGCAACACCGAGCTTGATCTTGGAAACTGGCAACAAGTCAGGCTCTTCAAATGTGATTACATAGTTTCATGTCCACTATTTATCCCTTTGTTTTTGAACTATGGTTACATACAAAACACACATATCATAAGTATACTTTGAAGAATCTGGAGTTTATTTAATATTGTTATGCTCATGCAGTGTAAGTGTATTGTACCATACTTTGTTAATGCTCTGTAGTGGGACTTTTCCGGCCAAATATCTTTATACTTTATGAATGCTGAATGGGTTCACTCAATATTTATCCTCTCTTCTGTCTAGGAGACAGCCCATGGCTCAGATGTGGCTTTTTTTTTCCTTTGAGGGCAGGACTATAATGTGCTTTTCACAGTCTTCCCTTTATTGCTGTCAAAGAAGATGGAGTGGTTGCATAGACAGAGCAATGGTCCATAGCTTGGGGATATTTTATAGGTTGCTTCTGAATCAGAGGGAGTTTGTGCCTTCTTTATCAGAGGAAGTCTGTCGCGAACTTAAAATGTGTTTTATTCATGCTCATGTACTTCTTATTTAATGAAAGTGATGGTGCCATTTGTCATTCTCACACTGTCTGTTATTGCTGTCACTCAGGCCTCAGTTATTAGCCTCTGAGTGGCTTCTTCAGAGTGAGGCTGATAATTAGGCTCTTAACCTGAGACTGGGACAGCAATGTCAACAGTCATTCGCTTTGGTCCAGGTTGACACGCTGGCTGGATCGCCCTCAGATTTTTAATCGACATTTAGATTCCTCAGAGGATGAATCCTATTGACTTTGGTGCTCCCTTTAGTTTTCATCCAGCGCAACCAGCAGGTGATTACTTTTGTTTTTAGTGAAATGTCTCAACAACTATTGAATATACGATGGATTAGCACAAAGTTTGGTACAGACATTGTGATGAACGTCATCAATAACTTTTGTCACCATGAGATTGAGTTTTGTGATTTGGATTGAAGCGTATAGATTACCATGAAATTTACCCACAGAATTAAATTGTGATAACTTATGTGATCCCTTAACTTTTCATCTGGGGCCACTATCAGGTTAAAATCTGCCCAGTATTTTTGTTTATGACCAAATAGAAAATGCATAGACTTACCCACCAGCTTTGGCAGTAGTTTGTATTTATTATGTTGCGGTGAGCATTTTAGCAATGTTACCTCAAAGTGCTGTCGTGCCTGCTGAAGTGCAGCCTCGCAGAGCTGAAGATGTGTGTGTTTGTGTGTGTGTTTTCTGTTGAATTTAATAGGGACCCACACCACCATTTTCATGTTAATCCCTAGTCAGTTTTTTCTGGACTGCATATTGAGTTTGAAAAGCTGTTTTTACACCATACATTTGGTGGAAATAGTCTTGGGTCTAGGGGAAAAGAAAACCTGTCAAACCAACTCGATGTGAAACCGTCTCAAGTCACACCCCCTCGGTGTGCCACTCTGTGAAGCAAGACTCCGTCTAATTGTTTCAGCATTGGCGGGCTGTTTTTCCTTTTTCATTTTTCTGTGTACCTTCTCCTCCCCTGGGATCTGCATTCCAAGCAGGGCCTGTTGTTTAATGGGACTATAATAAAATGTGCATTCAGCAAGCACTGCTGCTTTGCTCTTTCCCTGTTTACTAACCCATACACCTCAACCTCCCCGATCCTCCCATACGTGCCCTTTTCCCACTCTGCACCATTTCTTGAAGTTAACGCTTCAGAAAGTCTGGCAGCTAAACACCAGCTGAAGTGCTCTTGAGAAAACAGCAATATACAGCTTGTAATGTGCTGGACTTTGTTTTTCCCCACTAAACACCCAGTACTGGTTGTCAAGGGCAAGGGGGCAGCTGGGGGTCATATCAGCTGGATGGTGTGTCTTCAGTTTTCAAAATAAAATCAGAAGCAGATGGAGTAATATCTGTTTTTCTTGCTTTGACAAGTCCAGAGTTGATTCACTTCACCAGAGGCAAAACTACACACAGGCATGCACCACAACTTTCTCGGTCTAATCACTTCTTTTCGACTCCTTGTAGCCGAGCTGGGTTGCGCTCCCCCTTTTCCGCCTCACAAAGTGTGTAATCCCAGTGGCCTGATACAGTTACAGTTGTGCCAATCCCCTAAGATATCCTCAACTCGGTGGGCAAATGGTAATTAATCACCGACAGCTTTTGAATTAAGCCCTCTGTGTGGTTTGGTGTTGGGAGGTGCCCTAATGGCCATGTAATTACTGAGTGCTAGGTAAAACTAAGCAGACTTCCAGGTAGCCACTGCGGCCAGCTGCTTCTGGTTAGGGGAGTCAGGTTAGGCCGTATTTGTGAGCAAGTGAGGCCGGAGACAAAAAGATGGAGCCCGGGAACCCGCGCCTGGAGGCGATGGTGAATAAGCGATCATGATTTTGATTGCTGCTCAATTGCTTAAAAGGGGGTCTACACGTAAATCATGAGCATAATGTACTCTACACAATGAATAACATCTTGCAGGGGATCGTTTCATGCATGAAAAGCTCGAGTCATTCAGCTCATATTTTACATCAGTCCCAATAAATTAACATGACGTGATTTATCATGATGAATCATCAGAAGCGGGGCATTTGCCCTGATTTTCAATTCTCACACAAGGTTTATTATAAAGGGCAGAATGCTGGAAATAGCACAGATGTTCTCTTTATATCTTTGACACAGCAGTTTTTTATGGGAGATGATGAGGCATGCCAGCTGAAAGCACTGGTAATGACTGTAGGCTTTGAAAGGGTGGCACACTTTTCTCTTTATACTACGCATTAACCTGAGGGGACACTCTGAATAGAGAGGAGATGACATGATTTTTATATGAGCGATGTGACAACAGTACTATGCTACAGAGTGAAGAACCTCAGGCTGGGAGAACAGGGGACGGAGCCAAAGGAATGGAGCAGAATTGAAATACTCATGCCTAATGGTCCGTCTCATGTGTCCTTGAACATTTCCTGGCGGTGATCCTCAGTCGTCATTTTGTGTGGGATTAAGTAGGAAGCTTGGAGATCCTGTCTTGGCTGCTCCTAAGGTTACTACTTGGAGTTATATGAAGGGGTTTCCATCACCACAACATAACGGCACACCCCTCAATTGAATAAAAGAATTGTCTTCAGTTTTGCATTTGCTGCAAAAATAGGCTGTGTTTGTAAGAAAATTAATTTTTTCCCTTCAGGATCCAGGATCCTGCAGTTTTCTACATCTCCAGAGCATAAAGTTGGACAGTGAGATTCAAATTGTTAAAGGTGGCACAAAATCCTTCCACTGTGGTTTTATGCCCTTCAATAAACTCTTAAATGAAGTCACTCAAGTTCTTTGATGACAGTTGAATGGTTTTCCTGCTGGATGTGCTGCATTTAAACATTTCTCTATGTATCTTCTTGGTGAAGTTTGAAGGGAGATATGAAACAGTAATATTTACATTGTGTTCAGTTTGTTGTTTGTTCATGTGGATGCTTTCTTTTTATCCTCCATCGAAGCAATTTCGTTGTTCAAATATTGAGCAAAAGAATTGAGAAAAAACGTCACATTAGTGGGGGTGGTGACTATCTGGGTGTCTGGGGCTCTTTTCTGGTGCTGCTACACCATAACCCCTTCCTCTGTCGCCCTGCAAACTCCAGAAGAGGAGGAAGATCACTGCTGTTGGTCCCCTTTGATGAGCTTTCTCCGTGGCCTCGGTGGCTTGATTCCTTTGCCTCCCTGTCAGAGCTGGGTGGCAAATCCTCCACAAAAGACTTCTCACAAACTCTGTCTCATCTGCTGGGTGCCCTCTGACACTGGATTGAAAGTTTCACTCATCCTCCTTCTGAAGTCTACTGAAGTCTCCTTTGTGATGGCTTAAATTCACCTCCCTTCATGCGCCCACATACTCATCCCTGACCCACCAGTGCTCAAAAGAAAGTTTAATAGACGAGGGGCACCTTCTATGATGTGACATCCTTCTGGAACAGCTGGTGTACTGGTTAATATGGTGATTTTTTTTTTCCACAATTGGGCCACGAAGATGTTTGTGGATTTTTTTTCAGTGTACTTAAATTGTAATGATCTAATCGCACTTAAAAATGTAGAATTTCTTTTAACAGCTTGTCTTATTTATGGCTTCCTTTTGAAACATTTGATATATAGTCAGTATTTCCTGTTGCATTATTGGCACAATGTGTATATATACATACGCTCTGCTTTTAAAGAGTGCCTGTCTCCATGAAACTATTCTTATTTCACTTGTTTTGATTGCAGGAATGATTTTCCAGTGTCTGTCATCAGTTTCAAATCACCAGTAATGCATGATGATGCCAGTGTTCACCCGTGTCATGGAAATTCTGGGCTCCAGACAAGCAAAGAAAACTAGGAACCCCTCAGGCGCTCCTTTCATACCCCCATACCCTCCACACTCGTCCCACCGCCTGTGGCTTTATGCCCCAGGCCTCTCAGCCCTAGCAGGCATGGAGGATGAGGGGGTGAGAGGCACAGATGCTGCTGCTCTGTTCTCCATCAGCCTAATAAGAACAGGCACTACAAATAAAACAGCCCGGTGTTCAAAAAAAAAAAAAAAGCACGGGTACGTGCCACGGCAGGAAGCTATAATTTCACCACCGTGTGCCTGACATGCAAACTATGGTTAATATGATCTTGCCACTATTCATGGGTATCCCTAAAAAGATTGATTTAGAAAACAATACATGGCTGGCATGGCTTTATTTTATGTATATGCATCATTTACAGTAAACCCACAGACTGAGAGCAGCATTAGCTTAGAGCTTTTATTGTTATTTTCAATACTTGAGTCCAAAAACAGCGTACCTTGACACCAAGAACTTGCACTTGCCCAATTTACAGCAAACAGAAGATGTATCCCATTTAGCAAATATCCCTTTTAATTAATTAATAAATATAATTAACAGATACTGCCACTGTACTGAAAGAGTGAACTGGGCCTAGGCACCAGCTCTGGCTTCTGTTAACTGAAATTTGCTGGAGATAACATTCAGTCAGTTATTACTTAAAGGATCCACGTGTTTTGTGATTCTTGAAATTGGCATGTCTGTATTAGTACTGAGACACGCCTGTTGTCAAAATCAAGAACAGTTTTATGACTCGTATCAAACATGAATGTAATCTTATGATATTTCATCTTTTATTATTGACTGAATCTTGAAAGTGAAGGCTGTAATAAAATAGGGGATTAAAAAAGACCAGAGCCAGACTACCCTGGCTTCAACAGAAAGAAAAACTACAATACCCTTCCTCTTTTCTTATAGCCCAAATAATTTTTTTACAGTCCCTAACGACAATCCATCTTCTAGAAGCATTTGAATAGGAATAACAGTTCTTTCATTGTCTTTTGTTTAATTCCCAGGGTTTAAAGCAAGATATATCCATCTACACCTACTGCTACATTGACAGCAATCCTCTCAGAACATTTATTTACAGTGGTTGCAAAACATTTATTAGAGCTAACATTTTGGAGTGCCCCCTTTTCAATTTTCAAAGCATCTAGTCCCAGCAAAAACAAGTAAGCTATCCCTGCAGCAATCCAAAGACAGCAGGGATTCAGGCGATTTCACAAAGTGGAAAAAGTGATGGAGGCAAGCAGGGTTTGCCCAGCAGCTCACCAGATGATGTATGCTCCCAGACTCCCCTGGGGCGCCACCAAGAGGTTAGACTCAAAGAAAATCAAACGGTCCAAACAGTTGGATCAGACTGTTTCCTGTCCTCTGAGCCACACATCACTAGACATCCAGTATTTTTGTCAGTTAAGGGGACCCCCCCCCCCCCCCCACCCTTTCACTGTCCCCCTCCATGTTCAGTTTAAGCTTCAAGTATGTCTTGCTTGAGATCTTGTCGGCTTGTTCAATGGCCCCCCTATCCTCTTCACCACTCACCAGGGGACCGGCTCATCCTCCTCGAACATGTGCTAAATGTGACATGAAATATGAGTCATGCTGTAGATCTGAGAGGGTAATAAACACACCGAGCAAACATTTGAGCCCGTGTGCACTCACAAACAGGCTGTTGCACATCCATTGACACAACTTGATCACAAAACATGCACACTCACGGATGAACCCACTCACACACACATGTAGGGACAGAAGCGTACAGCCATGCGTGACACCCTGTTGTCCCACAGTGAAGCTTTTGTAACTTAATCTGTTACCAGTGGCAAAGGTTTTTGAAGTTATTGTGGTTTGGTTAATTTTATTTTCTAAATTAAGAGAGGGAGAAAGCATGAAATAAATGGATTGAAGCCATTCATTCTCAATTTTCTCAACAAGCTGTGATGTTAAAAATGGTGTGGAATGTGGTTTTCTAATTAAGGCTTATGTAAGTCTATTTTTCCCTCTATTTATGAATACTTTTTCCCCTTTAGCATGCAATGGATCTAGAATGTGCAATGAAATAATTTTGATCAAGCAAACAATACAATTTAACAGACCTGTGAATGTACATGCAACCACTGCGTCAGTGTCAGTAATGATGGATTGATATGCTGAGAATTGCCTCATGGTCTGGTCGATTCGCAGACAGTCTTGCTTTCAGGGGCCCCTCCCCTTGTATCTGATGAAGAGGAGGGTAGAAACAGCTGTGTAAGCCACAGTTAAGGCCTGGAAAACCCAGCGGTGAGACAGACAACCCTGTGCACTTTAATTTAAATGGCTGGTCATATGATATGGGCCAAGCAGGCTAGACGACTGGTTGAATTGTAATTTTTGACAGCTTGATAAACAGAGCTGATGCTGTGTGTGGCAGCCTGAAAATAGGTTTGTCTAATTTCTCGTCTTAGATGGAGGCACTAGTTTAGGACACTGTGGCATGGATATGTGACCTGTGCTTGTCTGCATACATCATTGACGTCCTTTTGTGGAGCAGCTTTGAACTGTGAGAACTTTTTATAAATGTCCTCACTTTGATAAGTGGCAATTAGATGATAGTTATGTAAAGTCAGGCATGCAGTGTGTCCTTTTGTATATGTCATCACATTCATATATATATATATAAGACCTTCTTACAGGAGTCTTGTTCAAAAGTGATCAGCTGGAAATGATAAAAACTAAACTGCACTGGAGTTAGCACAAACTGGCTAGCTAGCCACAGCTGATATAACTAACATTTTAGCTGTCAAAATCAAAGGTTGTTGCTTAAAAATGAGAAGCCTGCTTTTGTCTACTTCAGTGTGAACTTCTGTATATGAAAGCCACATTCTTCCAGATATTATTATGAATTATGAGTGATAAATGTGTGGCACTACAATGGAAGTCTTGCTTGACAGGTAACCTTAACAGCAACCAAGTGAGGTTGGGCATAGTGGAGGGTCAGCTGAACCAGTAAAGGTCATTATGCTGAATTATGCTGTGTGTGCGTGTCTCTAATAAAAATCTAATAAAAATAGGAAGAACAAGAATTGAAATACTTGTTCTGCTTTAAATGTAATGTTTTCCCTGTTCTTGGGCTTACTGTAGAAGAAAGATTATCTCAGTTGATAATACCATTCATCTGGATTCATGCTGTTGACTGTGAGGTTGATGAGTTGTTTGTGTGCATTCACACAGCGTGTTATGTTAGGTTTTAATGAATCTGGCCCACTGAGTTTGAATACTGTGAGACTGTAAATCAGAATACCTCATGCATATTTTACACATTTCCCCCGCAAAACTATAATGCTCATTTATGCCGCCTGTAACGTCCAAATGATGCACAGACAAAAAAAGGTTTGTGAAGTTGCCTTTTAAGTGTTGTGCGACATTCTGATACTTGAATGAATGCATTCATTTATATTAATATATTTTTAGGAAATGACCCAAATCCCCTACTGTGGTAGTATACAGATCGCTTGTTTTTCTTGGTTTTTCTGTGCTTTCGACTTTTTCTGGTCCATTTGTCTCACACACATTTTGGAAAAGTTCAGAGTGTGATTTGAGAAGTTGAAGAGAGTTTTTGTTTTACCTTACAGCTTTTTACACATATAGGGTACTGACAGTGACAGCTTCAGTGCTGTGAAACAGACATAGCAATCAGTCGCCCTACATCAACTGACCTTTTTGACTTTGTACTAATCAACAATGACGTCCTGTCAGGATCCAGGTTAATGACCCACCTCCCATGGGCCATGCTGCTATCTCAAGCAGTTCAACATCTCGTGAGAGTCGCATAACGTACTTGCTACTGCAACGCAAAGGTCAAAGATTGACTGTGTTGGTATGTTGGCTTCATTTGCCAGTCATTTCACACAGAACACTGCACTTAACCACCTGCTGTGGGAGCCACTGGGTGCTTCAGGTAGAGCATGCACTGGGCAAATTCAACACATGTTACAAATTCTATGCATACACCTGAAATACACAGTACAGTATGCAAGTATATAATATTTGGATGTTATGTTGTAGGTCAACTTGGATTCTAAATGTCTAATGTTATGCTGTTTTTTAGCCTCATTTATTCTCATAAATGCATTTGGTGGAAGTTAATAGCCCTCTATGACAGACAGAGAAACTGTGCACAGAGCGAAGATTTGGTAAATCAGTTGCTTAATTGGAGCCATCCCTGCTCCTTAAATGTTTAGCGCACTGTAAATGTTTATGGTCTCATAAGTAGGCCCCCAAGTGTTTTCAGTGCTCTCTGCTGTCTGTGTATGGTGTGATGAATGGTGATGTCTATGTTTGAAGCTGTGGCAGAGTATGGATCAAACCCACAGAAACCTCACAGATGAGAGTGATGGTTGATGGGAAAATTGCGTAACTGTCGTTTTGCGAAGGCACCACCCCACTGACTGATTATGACTTAATCCAGAGGAGTGTGTGGTCAAGGTTATCGCTATTGCGACTCAAAAAAAAAAAAAAAAGAAGTATGACAAGTGATATTTCCTTTTTTTGCAGATATACAGGGTGTCAGCATGACTGATCCGAAGTGCTTCAAGTGGAGATTATGACTTTCTCTGTTCTAAACAGCCAAAGATGTGTAGGGATCCATCACCGTGCCCTTGACCTTCAAAACAAATTACCTTGCCAGCATTCTCCTTGCCTCAGCTGCCACTGTTTAACATTAGAGGCTTTTTAATAGCCATAGGAAAAAATTATGGAAAAGAGACATGACTTTACATGACGTTAATTTCATTTGATTAAATATGACCTGACATGCCAGCACTTTGAACTTGATACAGTGTTTTTGGGACCAAGGGTAAGATGGTGACCAGATTAATTTGTCTTTCCCACACTGCCAAATGAATGTGTAATATCAATTTAAGCAATACAGGACATTTTATAAACACAGTGACACCCAAATTAACCACTGGATTTCAGCCTTGGCATGTGTTTGCTGTCAGCTACGGCATGCTTTTTTCCTTTCATGCAAAATAAGAAACAAGAGGGAAATTCATGGACACGGGTGGGTTTGCAGTCAGATCCCCAGCGTAATATAGACTCGATCATACAGTTGTTATTCTTAAAGCAGTTGTTCATGCACCGCTGGCTATCCCACCTATGAACTTGGAGGTGGAGGTCAGTTGGCAGGAGCTGGCCAAATGTCTGTGTTACTGCAAATGTCAGGTCCCAATAATATAAGGGTGTAGGTTTCGTCTGAGCGAGAACCGGGAATAACATGACATAACTCAGTGCAACTCAAGATTTAAACCAAAGAAACATAGAGTCCCACAGGAATTAAGGCAGTCTTGCTTGTGAATGTCATACCCATAAATCTACATTTTCCCAGCCCTAGATCCAGTTGCAGTTTCAGACGATGCTCCTGAGTTGAATGAAGTTAATGAAATTTCATCGTTAATGTAGCCTGTCGCTGCTGAAGTGGAACAAAGAGAGTGTTGCAGTGTCCTCTCAGGAAAATCCTTTTGCCTGTAATCAGAGTGAATACGCCAAACTCATCATCACCCCTGAAAATCTCCAATACCATGATGCATGTGGCTGCAGCCTGTCGGTTGTCTTTGCACTGGTAGTGGCAAAGCAAGACAGGATCAGTGGGCCGGATATGAAGCTACCTGTGAGAGGTGCCGCCTGAGGCAGGGCGCAGTGCTGAAAGAGGTCAGAGCTGCAAAGTTTTAGGTTGCAAAACTGGCCTGTTGCATTGGGCATAATGTTTATACTAGCAGTAGCAGTTTGCTTGATGAATGTGTTCAAAAGAAGCCTCCATAAACTATGTACACAAAGTCACTACATACAGTGAGTTTGATAGAGATGAGGGATTCAGTATTTTACTGTGTTCTAGATGGAGGTTTTTATTTGTGGTTTCATGCTGGCTTTTAAGGATAGCACAGTGAGAGGGTGAGAACCTATGATGTGCTGGAAGTGCAAAGGGGCAACGTCTGAGTGCTTGCAAGAGAAGAAAAATCGGTTTGTACCACATTTTTCTCTTCATAGTTTTCTGACACCCTGCTCCAGGTAGACTGCTCCCCTCTGGCCTGTTCTCGGATTAGCGTGCTCTGGCCAAAGTCAACACGAGAGGAAGTGGAGAAATGACTCCCTCATTCGCACCGAGACTGCTAATGCTTCACCAGATCTGGTGTCGGACAAGTCAGTTTGAGATGAGTAATTTTTGTTCGATGTAAGACATATTTAAATCTAATAAATCAGAAGACAAAATATATTAATTATCATATAATATTATTTCTGTGGGTTTGAGTATATGTAAGAGTTTGGTTTGTGATTCCAATGTTGTTCTTCTACAGAAGCTGAATGCATCGTATACCTGGGCAAAATCCAAGACAAACTGATGGCTCTTTAAAATGCTTTTGGCTGCTAGTAAGAAATCCATCACAAGGAGACAGCTGCAGGCGCAAATCATCCTGCAGTGAAATAAAGTATAAGTGTATAACCTTCATCTTAAAGGAAAACTTAACTTGACACTTAAATTTAACACTGTGCTAAGCCAAGTTAGTCAGCTGCTGAGAGTGGTGAGAAAATGTCTACCACTCAGCAAGAAAAAACAAAAATGTTGAATATGAACAAATAAAAAATGGGCAACAAATATATGTCTATAAGATGTGTCCATTGCATATGCAAAGCCAGTTCCTGTAAAGTTGTTGTGTTTCCACTAATCTGGCCTGAAAATATCAATGAAAATAAAATTGGTGGGGAAAAGTGTTCTGCTTGGTTAAGCATACATAGCTTAATATCCACATTACAGAGGCCAAAACAGAAGGCTAATAAGCCAGAAAATGAGGGAAACTGCTCATAAAACAGGTTACGCAAAAGTCACCAAAGCATCATCAAGCACTGCTCGCCATCTCTTCATGTCAAAAATGGGTCATGTGCAAGGCCCTTTCTTACCCACCCGTGTTTAATTGCCATGTGCTAAAGAATTTCCCATGTGCACACAAACCAGTCAAGTCTGGTGCGGCCTAATAATTGTTCACTTAAATCGCCTCTTTGTGCTGCTGTCTGCACTCAGGCTGCCAGGGTTTTTTTCTTTTTTTCCCCTTTCTGCACTCTTCAAATGAGATCTCCCCATGCTTGCAATGATGGGACAGATCCAACCAGAGCAAAAACAGTCTCTAATTGACAGGGGTTATCTGCTGAGAAATCCTTTTGCTTCCCTTCACTACTGTCAGACACTACATAAAAGACCTGTTTAGTTGTTTCAACCAGGAGCAAAGCTGTCTTTTACAAGCAATCCCTTACTCACAAGAGACATTTATCCCTTCCTGTACCAACGCAGCCCCTGCTCTGCTCTGCTCTGCTCTGTCCAGTCGGCTCTTTATTCTGCTCAAAGGCTGTCTCCAGTTTCAATGAGAGGAGCATGGGGAGGCAAGCTGTTTGGGGTCTACAGCCATTGACTGGATTTATCGACTAGGCTAGACAAAAAAGTGACCGAAATAAGCAGCAAATGACAAACACAGAAACAGACTGGTGGGCCAAAAAAAAAAAAAAACCCCAAAAAAACACTTTTGTTTTAAGTGGAGCAGCCTGTGTGTGCGCTGCTGATATGGATCCCCCATGAGAAGGTTCAGGTCACTGAATCCCTCCTCAAACAGGCCTTAGAAAAAAAAAAAAAAGATTTATTTGGATTTTTTTTTTCTTTTTTGCTTCAAAGTTAGAGGAAAAACACAGGAAACAAACAGCGTTTTTAGCTTTCTGCAAAGCGGTTTTCTGTGACGCTTCAGAATGATAAATTATATAAATGTCTTTGGAGGCCACATTAAATGGTTCATGAAAATAGCGGGCCTTCTGAGAGTTTACTGTGCCTTCTCTGTGAAGCACGCTTTGATGATAGTAAATGGTACACTGTTCTATCTGCTGTGACAAAATGTCAAAGTCCTGAAAAGGTTTCATCCTGAGTAATTCTCCCTCTGTTAGTGTGTTTTCTCTCCAGTGAGCACAGCGGTGTGGCGGTGTGACTTTTAATGATTGGTTTGGACTCAGTGATGACACAGCATTGTCACGGATAGCTGGGATTTGACCTGCCCTCGCCAAATTCATTACAAGCCTCTGAAACTCTAAACGTGCCACGGAGATGAAGCCGCTCAGGTTCTGCCCCATATTGATGTCTTCAAATATTGAAAATGTCAGTTAGGTCTTGTAGCTTGTTTGGTTGTTGTGTGTGTATGTGTGTGTGTAGAAATTCAAGCTTGAGGTAGACAGACTGTTGGCATGGCTCCTAGTTCTCACCAAGAAAGCGGCCCCTGTCAGACTCCCCAAAAACCTTGGGCTGGAGATGAAACAGAGAAGAGAGTGTGTGTGTGTGTGTGTGTGTGTGTGTGTGTGTGTGTGTGTGTGTATATGTATGCACTGTGTATGTGTGCGCACTTATGAGCCCTGTGCATCGCTGACTTGCCCGCGCCCCAAACTGACATTTCCAACTGGTGCTGGTGTAAACAAGGCCACCAACCACAGCAGGTGTGGGGAGCAGGACTGGGAGCAGGGGAGGTCTGCGCCCCTTCAACCCCAGGCCGCAGTAAAACCGTCCTGGAGAAGTCAATATTTGCAGTCGGTATCAAAGCCGACCCTGTTTTTGTACCAGAAACCTGGCTGTACAGAAGCAAGCTTGTCTGTGATTCCAGGAGATGTCAGGGATAACATAAGCAATAGTTGCACTGGTGTTTTGTGGTATTCGCATAAACTCTATGTTTAGGGCATAAATTGTGTGTTTGCTGCAATTTGAATATCGTGGCAATAGCATGAATTAAACCATATTTGTGAGAACAACAGGTCAAATGGCTACATGTGATGTGAAGAGTGTCACTTGTGGTCACGAGTCCAGATAGACTTATCATTTCACCTCAGCTCTGAGGAGCTTTTTAGCCCGTCTTAGCTCATTGTTTTGGTTTTACACCCAGCAACTTAGCTGTTTTTGGTTCATTCTCAGAGCTGCAGAGCTCAGTTTGGTTCAAACAGATCTACAGGGAAAGTGAATATTGGATTTAATAATCACTAGGTGGCCAGAAGCATGAATCAAAATGAACAGTTTGCTGGAAGTGTAAAAGGAAACTGCTTTCTAACACACTTAACAACTTGTGGTGTCTTTCCTAAAAAGAAGCCAGATCTTTGCAGTTATCACAACCACAGAAATTAGGGGCAGATATACAGAAATAAAACCCAAGATGTTGAAATAAATCTGAATAATCTCTTAAGGTTACTTTAATTTATACACCTCTGAGGCACCACACACACTGTGCCAGCTGTAGTCCCAGTCTGATTTCAACCTGTTAATGTATGTTCAGTCTAATCAATATCTTCAAATAGCTATCCTCCTCTAGCGGCATGCCCCTCCCTGATTCTTCAGCATGTTAACATTTCTCAGTTTTTGTACACAGAGCACACGTTTCAATTTTAAGACATTTCACAGGAGACCAGACTGCAGTGGTGTCTGGGTCCATCCCTCCCCGTCTCTTAAAGTGTGTGGAAAAACACTTACATGGCTTTGCTTTGATTTGCAGTGTGTACCGAGGGGATTCCATCACAGCCTCTCTCATGTGGTGCGCTGCTCCTGCTCCTGTCTGCTCACTGAAACCATCCTCTCTCACAGGGCTCCAGGACAAGACAGTGTCTTGACTCAATCGCAGACCATCGCAGTGCATTTTTTTTTTTCTAAGTTTAGATAACCTCAGTTGCAGTGAGGGATTTTCTAAAAATTTACTAAAGGAGGTAAAGATTGGTTAGTTATATGCTTCTACAGCAGCAAAGAGAAACAGTGATGAAATATTACACATCAGGGATAAAAGATTACAGTATGTTGGAAAATGTAGCAGCAGAGTTTCATAAAGTAAACGGGCTCTAGAAAGCCATTACTCAATTATACAATTGTGAACAGACCACTTGAGTCACAGGCAGACACCTCGTGAGAGACTGCGAGGTCCAGTTTAAGATTTGGAGAGTGCACCACATCGGTTTTCACACACACCTTCTTGCATGTGAAGCAAATCAGCCACACTTGAGCTCTAAGGTTCCACATTAGCAGGAGCTTGTGGTAAACAAGCCAAGCAGGGCACTGCCAGCCCGGCTCCTGTGCTGCAGTCTTTTTTAGTGTCCTTTTATAGCCTCCTTCCTTCCTCCTCACACTCCACAGTCTTCCGAGAGGCCGCGCAGGCACACAGGGGAGCGAGGAAGTCAGCATGCTTCATTAAGTGAATGCGGCACGCCACGCATGTCAGTGAAAACAACAGAGGCTCTGTTCAGAAAAGAAATGACACTTAGAAATAATAGTAACCCAGAAGCCGCCTTCAAGGGATGGCTGATGGTTACAAGGCCTCCAGCTGTGGTTCACAGATTTTTATTTTACATTAGTGAGCTGGAAGTGTTGAAAAAGGGCCTACTCCTTTTCATGGCACTCCTTCATTAGCTTGAACATGAATGCACTGAATTACTCTGCACTATATTTATAGTCGTTGTTAAGTTAACTTGTTTAATCTGAACTCAAACTGGAACATGGAAGCCTTTTAATCTGTTACTCTTCAGTTTGTAATTTCCTGATTTAGCTGAGATAAGATTTGTTGGACTCTCAAATTTTATCAGGCCAGTATTATTTTATAGGCATGTAATAAATGTAAGTATCCCATTTGAATTTTGGTCTACAGGGTCAAGTATCAGCAAATATTTGAACAAGAACACCAGATCCCCCTGAAGAACAGGACAAACCTTAGCAATCATTAAAGAGTGGATTAGCATGGCACATGTCCAATGTATCTATATGGCTGCCAACATGGGGGATTAACACCTTTTCCTTAAAATTAGGTGGTGGTGGGGATAGACGTCCACTAAGCTGACACAAGCCCAGGGCTCATACTTGAAATGTACTCCAGTTGTCTTAAATACTCCTCATATGTATTTGATACTACAATTAGCAGTGCTCCAGTCAGTGGCTTAACTCTTTGAATTTGCACTTGAGGACCAAGATCTTTAATGAAAATTACTGACAGAAAATAGTTCTGCCACTATTCTGATAACCTGCTAATTGTTTAAAGGTGCCCTGTGGAGTTTTCTTGTAAACAAACATGCATTGTTACTGTAGTAGAGTACATGCTACTAATCTCTACTCACAATTGAGCTTTAAGGAAAGAATCAAAATTGATGCAACAGAATCAGAGATAGCATCCCTTTTATTTCATGCAGGCTTCTTCCTTTTCAAAACCTTGTACCGACATTACCCACAATGCAGCTCGACTCTCGGTTCGATTGCAGACTCAGGTGTGTTATGGTAGTTGCTGCTAGCACAGCTTGAAGCCACTAGCCTCAAGCAGCGATGAAGAGCAGGCTTCAGAGGTCTGGTAAACTCACTTCTTTCTGACTCCACATCTGCAGATTTTTGATTTTTATTTTTTTCCATCCTCAAACTTGTGGCCCTCAGCCTCAACTGATGACTCAAGTGACATCACTTGCAGGCTTCACACAGCTCGTTCTAGAGCCACAAAAGGATTGATACACCTGTTTTTCACATATGCAGTAGTACTCCTCAAGACCTGAAAACAGACTTTGATGTGTAAAATCTGTGGAGTTCCCCTTTTAACATCCATGTTAAATAGCAGAGCAGTCTTCTTCTTCCCTCCCTTTCTGGAATAATGTGGAACCATTTGGAGGAATGTGTACTATACAGCAGTGTCTGCTTGCTTGCATGCATACATGTATGTCCTCAATACAAACACAATGGAAACACACTCATAAAACAATGCTCTGTAGCTGCTAGTGGTCAAATCTTGACAGGATAGCCCCGAAGTCATGTATCAAAAAAAAAAAAAAAAGCCTCTCATTCCTCTCTCATTCCAGCTTTAAAAATGCGAGGACTTGCTGCTATTTCTTTACTTCATATTTGTTGAGTATTTTTGGGTCTGGGCTGTTGGTTGGATAAAACAGAATGACTGAATGAATCCCGTCAGACAGGTGCATGTCTGCGGCACCTCCGGGTTGGCTGTGCCAGGGGGGATTAGGGAAGGTGAGAGTCGTGGAGTTCTGCTGCAGGGCCTGTCCCGGCTGCTGCTGTTTAGCCAAGAGAGCACCAGCGAAACAGAAAACAGATGACACAGAGAGGGGGGAGCTGAAAGGCTGGTTTGTGCGTTCCTTCTGTTCTGTGTCTGTTTACCCTCGAGGGGTGTCAATAGGATATGGCTACCATATTGTGCATGATATTACCCATGTTGCAGCATGGTGTGGTTCCTCCATTTGTCCTGCTTTGCTGGTTATCGTATCATCAGTCAAGCTGAATACATAATGTAAAATCCAATAATGACTCATCACCTGTTTGTATTAAAACATGCTCAGCGCACCCCTCTACTCAGATGCATTTAAACGCAGCAACCTCAGGCTTGTGTAGCACTTCTCACACTATGTGTGTCCCTGTAAAGCTAGAGCCTGGAGTATATAAAACACCTTGGAGAATTTAATCCTCACTCCATCCTTGATAGATATTCTAGTCCATCTTCTACTTAAACAATCACCCCTGTGCTCACTCAGGAAATTTGACAGTCCACTCGCTTTGCAGCTGTGCAGTGGTCCATTTCAAAGTGGCTTTGGCAAAGCCTGACAGCCTCAATTAGGACTCCTGTGCCACCTCAGTTTTTGCACTGGCTAAACTGGTCCTTGCCCTAATCTTGGAGGATCATGTTATGTTTTCTTTGAGGATTTTTCAAACAATTTTATGTCATGGTAATTCTTTTGCAGCCCCAGAGCCAAGAATACCCTAAGCTTCATATCCGTGGAAGTTCTACTCCACTGGCTACAGAATAGTGTCAGGGTGTTTTCTTTCACCATCCTGAAACGGCACGGAATGATTAATACTCAGGTTTTTTCCAGTGGCTTGTGAGTTCTGGCAACTGTTATGAATTTGGACACAAAAGGGAGTACTGCTGCATGATCAGTTATATAGGGTTTTTGGATACTGTGGCCTCTGATTGACTGTTTGCAAGCCCCAGGTAAGCATGCAGAGTGTTACTTATAGTCCTGTGGATCATCAAACTTAGGGTTTCATTGGTTCAATCTGAAAGACAGCACTGCAGATTTACCCTAAAATTCTGTTGCCCAAAGATTTATTTAAAGTATGACACACATCAGTGATTGTAGCCTTTACACTGCATGGTAATTCATAGGAAATATGGTGTATATGTTGATTCACTGAAGTGTATTTTAGCTCTCAAGTTGGCACTTCTGTTTGAAATGACGGGCTCTTCCAAGATTAATGCAGGCTGATGGCTTAGCTCCAGGTTGCACTGACCTTAGGTCACTACACACACGTGCCATCACGTCAGCCACTCAGTGATGACAAGATTTGCCAAAGCATGGATATGCAAGCTGGTGGGTGGCCAGCTGGACAGGCAGACTCTGCTGTCTGGGACAGGCAAGGCTCAGAGACAGACGGCTGAGCCATGTTCGATGACTCCTAGAGCTCATCTATTAATCGCCACCTCTCCAAACCCTCAAGGCTCTTTGGAGATGCCATAGATACCACGCTCTAACGTCAGTGCTGTCAAACAAAAGTGGAAGTTGGGAAATGGCTACTCATTTGTTTATGGTCTAGTGCCCTCGAAATGGACAGGACCTTTGACCTTAGAGCTCTCGTCAGATTGTGAGGCAGGCAACAGAACAACACTTGAGACTAAAATAGTAACATGGAGGGAAACATGAGATTTCTGCCCATCTGTTGCCATGCTTAAGTCCCAGAGAGATGGTGCTGAAAGAAATCTTAACAATACTATTTGCAGTATCTTCATTGTAATACACCAGAAAAGTAAATGCATCTGCATTGTAATTTATTTACAGTCAACAGAGTTTGGTTCCTTTATTATCAGAAACAGCATTAAAGAGACAATGATATAGTTATTCTGATTCCTGTGATTGCTGAAAAGAGATGGTTGACACATGAGTGTGTGAGTAACTTGAAGGAGCCCACATGCTATAGTCACTGCTCCAAAGAAGTTTGGGGAATGAGATGCATGCCCAACAATCTAACCTTTACATTTTTTGGAGTGCTGGTGAGGTGGCAGTGGGAGTGAGGAGGTTAGTCTCCAGCTGGCTTTAAATCTCCAAAACAACCCCGGTCAGCTCTGTGCACCAGGTAATTTCGATAAACACCGATGTCAAATTTGTACCTTTATGACTGCATTGAATAAACTGGCTCTCGCTATGTACACTTTGAATTGTTCTGGATGGTGCACACAGTATATAGTTTCTCCCAATGGCCTTAAATAAGCAAACTAGTATGATATGTCAGTGTTTCTGTCTCTGTCAAGAAGTGCCAAGAGACCCAAGTGTCATTCGTTATGTAGAAGATGAAGTGTTATTTAGTTTTTTTCCTGTAACCAAAATAGAACGTTTGCCGTCTTCGAGCATATTTTCTTTGTGTCTGTGGTACAAACCTTGGCCTTGAACACGTTTTGTAAATCTTGTGAAACTAGTGGATATGCTGTGCTTGGTAGCTGCAGGGACACAGATTCTCCTCCCTCTCAACAGTCCAGCAGTTCCCCCCTCCATCCTCTTTCATTCTTGCTCTTAGGTTAACCAGCACCGTCAGGCCAAAACACACCCCTACACCATGGGATTGATGGGTGCCAATGGCTGCCCCTTCTTCTGGGAAACATTTCCTTGAATGAAGGCTTGTGGTGAAATGTTTACAATGTGGGAACTATTAGCAACCATCAGGGAGAAACAGCCCAGCATGGTGTAATCAATACTTCTTTTGTTTGCTGAACCCACACACTCAGACCCTACGGTCTTCAGTTATATTGGTTATATGGCCCATGGTACATTTTGCAGTGAGGAAACTGCTTTGTGTATCTGATCTTGTGAAGTGTAATACTAGATTTTTAAGGACATGTCAATGGGCTTATTGACGGTGTCTAGTTTAGCGCTGAGAACAGAACTGTAATGGTGGTATGTATGGATCAGGTTCTTGTTACTAGCACTGAGCTAACCTGAAAACTAACCGGAAAGATTGTACATATCAAAGCTTCTCGCTCTATAACTGCTATGGTGACTGAAAGTATGATGCCCATAGGCTAACTTTGTGCAAATCCATCCTTTGCAGTAGACACCAGCAGGAAATATAAGTGATAATGGGAGAGATCAATGAGAAAACCTGTTGTGCAGAACTGAAATGAGTACTGGCATTTCTGACACCATCCCCATGTGCAACAGCTGTACATGTGTACAACATGCTCATTTCCGTGTGGGGACACATGCATCTAAGTCATGCGGTAAAGACCCACAAAACCCTGGATACAATCAAGCGAACTGGGTCATTCAGCAACACCTGCTATTGGAATTTGAGGATCAACACTCACGCTAGCAGCTGATTACCCATTTTCGCTCCAATCCCAAATGTATCGGGATGATTGATGAGTTGAACACATGCAGTGTAACTGTTTATCTCAGGCATCATCTCACACCTCCTCGAAATAAGTCTCCCATGTACCTTTGTTGTATTTTGCTTAAAGCTTGCTCTCAACTGCACCAGTCCAGCGGGCATCCGTAGTAAAAATTATCATGCACCTGTTCCCACTTTGGCTCCCTCCAAAGTCCACAACAACTGGGCCCAATGCCGAAATCTCTGGGGCTGAACTGAGATCAGTTTGCCAATGCATCCCCTGTAGTTTTCTGGTTCCCCTACCAAATATCTCTCAAATGTAGGTATTTTCATATGTGAATAAACAACACCAAGCTTGTGATGTAGATAGCTGAATTCTTCAAATTCAGTTTCACACATTTAATTGAAATGCAGCCTTTTCACTGTGGTGATAAGAAATATAAGAAATAACCTGAAAGGTGTTACAGAAGCAATTTCATAGGAAAGTTCAGGGAATACTCACCTGCTGTTAGGTTTCCAGGTGTCTTCAAAGCAGGCAGATGGGTTATATTTAATGAGACAGTCCCTGATTTATTCTTGGCAGGAAGGTTACCTGCCTAGTTAGAGTGGTTCAATTACTCAGGATATGATTTTATTCATTCATTCACTTGCAATAAAGCAACCGAGGCAAGGTCAAATAACACTTCTGTGTATAATTGAAGTTGAGTGTGTAAAACACTACATGACAGATTGGGTTTCAAAACTATTTATCCAAGGTTCATAAATATACAAGTCTTTCTTCTAATAGGTCAGCCTTTTCTGTACAAACACCTCAAATATTTAAAAGTGTGACACTGTTCTTCATTGTTAATTAATGAGACAAGTGTTGTTGTGCTAACCTTCCTAAATAATTAGTTTTAAACCTCAGAAAGAGGTCTGGAGAAGCTGTTATTGAGTTTTCAGAATGGGGAGGGCATGTTGATGTCTGCCAACTAGGCGTGGACAGCTGTGAACATGAGAGCAACAACAGAAGCTGTGTACTTTTCCTTTTTTAGCAAACTCACTAGTCGTGTGTGTGTGTGTGTGTGTGTGTGTGTGTGTGTGTGTGTGTGTGTGTGTGTGTGTGTGTGTGTGTGCGTGTCTGAGTGTGTTGAGAGTATGAATTACAGCCAATATTTCATAACATTTCCACATGATCAGTGTGGGTCATCCAAGTCAGGCTGTGATCTGATTATACTGGCTGTTAATCTGACAGTTATGTCGAAGGTAAGATGCTCAGTCCATATATGCATTTCATATAGAAAGCCATAATACATGTATTGCACAAAAGCTGCACAGTCATATTTTCACTGTAGTATGATACTGTACAGCATATTTCTATATTAGCAGGATTCAAACTGTAACTGAAGCAGTGAAATAAAATAAATAAAAGCTATTTATTAAATCATTCAAATGCATTTTTGAATGTAATATATAACATGTTGCAGGATGTTACTGTCACCATTGATCATGTGCGACACATTCATTTTTTTTGCCAGGGTTACCAAACATGTGCAACACACACAAAATGTATAGATAGACAGTAAAACAGTCAAAGCATCCGCCTCATGAGCACATACAAAAGGATAATCAAAGTTCCACCAACCCAGTGACATCAATGCCAAAGAAAATGTCCAGTTATAAAATTGATAATAAAAATCCGGACTGAGTGGGTTTCACCAAAGATACAGATACATGCAGTTAACACACAGCTCCCTAAATTTTCACCACATACACGTTTGAAGCTATTTAAACAAGTGTCAAAGTAATGCAAATAGACCATAGAGTAGAGCACATTTGATTAAGATGCTAATACAATTACGATTTTTGGCTCACCTTCCATTTTCAGTGACTGGTGTTGCTGGCGACTGGTTACTGCAAGCCGCTACAGATTCTGCAGCTGTCTATTTTTACATTTTATTTTTCATTCATTTTCCAGGTTTGGCTGGTAAAGGACAGAATTTATAACTGCTCAACTCTCTTTGCAGCAGCCTGAGTTTGAAAGTTGTTGTGCGCCTGTTGAATATAAATTCCTGCCAGCCTTGTATCACCAAGTGGCATATGAATAACAGCAATTTCCTTAAGTCATTTGGTGTGTTATCAGCATGCAGTTTTTTTTTTTGCTTGTGTGTCATTTCATGCCACATTATTTCTCTACTGACTAACCCCTAACCCAAACCAAAATGGCATTAAATGACATGCAAAATGTGGTGTGCTATTTATACACAATCTCATGATATCACAAACTTCCTGCATGCCCTGCGTTCACACAGTGATGCAAAATGACACGCGTTATATCACTGTGTCGAACACTAAGTGGCAAAAACCTATCGGGGATTGCTGGATGTCACCAAGAGAAGTAAATGTACGAAGAGACACAGGCTTTGCCCACAGTTAAAACTCTGACATTTGCGTTTATTCCTCGATTGATATTCATTGAGCAACCTGTCTATTCTCCATATGGTCACCTCACAGTATGATTTGCCCTTGGTGTGCCCAATTGCCAGTGTGTGTCCAAGCACCTGAACACTCAAGGATTTGGCGCCCATGGCACTGACATTGTTTCATGTGCATCATTCGATGCACTCGACAGCTGCACTCTCCACCGCAGCAGTAGTATCATCTGTCAGTTACTTAACATTGTGCACTAATAATTGAGAACTGGTTCTGTGTCTAAACTGTGCACTGCAGCCAAATCAATCTGCTGCCACTTTACAACACCTTGCAGCTGCTGACAAGTTGGTTGGGCAGGTGAATGACCTGTAGTTTAAAAGGACAAAGCATGTGTGATTAATCTCCCAAAATAAAAAAGATTTGTGCTTGTTTGTCACTTTGCAGGAGACACAACAAATGTACAGTGTATCGCCAAGAGAATGCTGTCAACTGTTAGCCATAGAAACATGGGTACTTCTTATGGTCCAACCTGCAAATCATACCATGAAACCCCCACGTTAAGCAGGCTGTGTTATGCAAATATTGATATTTCAGGAAAGGGTTTAAAATTTTTCCTAAGGGAGCTTTAAGCACATTATAAACAAGGTCAGATCAGTCTGGCCAGTTGGTTATAAACAAAGTCTCAGCCCTTCGTCATCATGACATAAGATCGACGCCGATGGCATTAGTCAATCCTGTCTGTAAACACTGGTGCTCCGAGACTGGACAAAGCTACGCTCTGACTCTTGAACCAGCTTGGTGTTGTGCTTGGATATGAAGTTGTATACTGAAGGCAACTGGGGAGAAAGTGCCTGCTGTCTATGACTGCATTGTACCACCCTTTCTCAGAACACTACCTCATACTGTGCAGTGCTGCCAGCCACCACTGATACTAAACAGTACATACAGCCTCTGGGTTTCTTTATTTGACCAAAAGCATCAGTTGAAACAAATAATTAAATGTATTTCATTTGTGTCATATAATAGTAATAAGTAGTGGAAATAAGTAATAGTAATAGTTTGATATTTTGGGAAATATGCTTAGTTACTTTCTTGCCAAGCGTTAGATGCATTCACTTTTGCATCTTCTCCATTAAGTTTGAAGCTACAGCAAGGAGATAGTTAGCTTAGCTTAGCTTAGCATATGGACCGGAAACGGGGAAATGGATAGTTTGGCTCTGTTGAGATGCGTGTTTAGTAAAATTCAGAGGTGCTTCAGCTTAGTAGTTTCTGGACAGATATAAAAACAGTAATAACATTTTCACTTAACTCTCAGCAAGAAAGAAAATTTGCATAGTTCACAAAATGTCTTGAAATGATAGCAAATGAGTTGCGTTTGAACAGGCCTACTGTGTTGGTGCCTGCTATTATAGGTCAGAATAGGTAATACTATGATGAAAATAGTTGAGATATAGCATCTCACTCATGTTGGCATAATTAATACAAATCTATTTTCTGCACGTGAAAGTGAACCCGACTTAGGGCGAAAGTTGTAGCGGGTAATGACTACATGAAATGAGGTGGATCAGAGATGCCTTGTAGCTCTAACACTTCTCTCGTGTCTTGGCCAAGAAAAAAATCAAACCTAGCTAGACAGTGTTTCATCTTACGAGACTGATGTTTATGAAATGTCTGAGGACTACTTTACCAGTTAGACGAAGTGAATGCGGCTCAGGTCACACTTAAATGCATGCTGCTGTTTGAAGACAGTGGGATCGAATTTCTTTAAGCATAAATGTTTTGGGCTTTTTTGGACCCCCAAAACTAACGATATTATATATTTTTTTCTAATTCCTCTCAAAGACTCAAATAAACTCCAATGCAGCTCTAGAAATCCCCTACAGCGCTTGTCTTTCTATTTTCAAGAGAAACACATTCTAGTATCATATTTTCATTAAGTACTCAATGCGGTCTTTGTGCGGCATTTTAAAGTGTGGAGACAGTCGCAGTAAGGTCGGGCACCAGGCTGTAAGGTTAGAAACAGTGCCTCAGGGACAGCACCGAGTTAGAACT
Organism: Trachinotus anak; assembly: GCF_046630095.1. NCBI lineage: Eukaryota > Metazoa > Chordata > Actinopteri > Carangiformes > Carangidae > Trachinotus > Trachinotus anak. The sequence continues at coordinate 2,087,323 of NW_027273856.1, read as the reverse complement.
TGGCGTTGATCATATGGAGCTCAGGTTACTACCAGCTGCCCACCCAAATTTGTTGGCAGGTTAAAGTGTCCAGAACCAAATCCCTGCCAACAGTGAGCTCAAGCTCAAGCCCTGAGGAGTGTATTGTGTCTCTGGCACAACCCAAGCTTCAGCTGCAGCAAAAGCCTTGATGGAGGGGAGCTAAGTGTTGATACTATGCCTAGGTTATGAAATCCACAAATCAAAATACTCCGCCCATGGAAAGAGATGCCCCATAAAATACTGGAAAATGTCTGCATGCAAAATCAAATATAAACTGTGATGGAGAGTTTTTTTGAATAGAATATATCTCTAAAGATGCACATGGGATTTTGGAACCTTGAAAATTTCTCCCTACACTGTAAATAATCCAATTTATGCGCTGTTTCATTGGTTCTGTTGTGTATGTGCTTGTTGCATTGCATCTTTACCATTGAAGTGGCTCCTGTTTTTACAACATATATGTGGAGAGCTTTTTCATTTGTGAAGAGTAATGGAGTTTCCAAGCAAACACACAGTTTGCCTGCACACTGGCATATTGACCCTGGATATGTGAAAACGAATAACTTTGTTGGGAAATAAACGTGGTGGCCCAAGCAGCACCTTTTGTGATTTTTAGAATTTCAGGTTGAGTCTTCCATTAGTGTGTAGTTAATAGAGCTTGAAATTAAATGGCAAAACTGCAAGTGAACTATTTTCTTTTTCCTCTTTTTCCTCTCTTCTGCTGTCCTCACTGTCCTCACTTATCCTCATCATGCAGTGTTTGCCCTATGACCCCTGCGCCTCCTCTCTCCTTCATCACATTAATCTTTAAGGAGAGTTAATGAAGCACATTTTCATATGATTTTGATTTCTGGACAATGGCCCTATGATGGCCCTCTTGTTGGGCATTGCTTGGTTTGTATTTTTACTGCCATGGCAACGTTGAGGCTTGAGGTCCAGCGGGGGTGTGTGTTGGGTGGACTTTTGCCCGTTCCCATGCCCGTTCGATGAAAGGCCAACATTGTCAGCATCCCAAAGATCTCTTTGTGTGTGGACGTGTTTGATGGGGGCCTTGTCATCTTCATGAGACAGCATGTTTGTTGACTCACGACGGGAGGCCTTTGTGTGGGCCTGTCACTACAAACGGCTGTTTGCTCCAGTGCCAGCTCTTCTGTCTCTTACAGTATCCCAGTCCACTTACCTCAAACGATGAGCCACTACAATTATGACATTTCTACCCATGCCAGTGGCTCCATGTATAGTGATGTTGGTCGGTCTACTACTTTGGTCTAGATTGGCGTGAAATTTTGTGCGCACATTCATTGTTTCCAGACGATGTATTCTAATGACTGTATTCTAATGACTTTGGTGATCTTCGGACTTTTTCTTTAGTGCCACCGTGAGTTTTTTGGATTTTAGTAGGGCTAAATAATATGAAAATATTGTGAAATATTGTGAAAGATAATAATAGTTAAAATTTGAGTGCATTTCATTTTCACTGAAAAAAAAAATACAAAATGTTGTGAGCTTTTCTGGGCTCTGTACCAAACAAGCATCTTCCCTTACATCTGTAGAATATGCTGGGGAATCTCACAGTACTATGCTTTAAACTACATTTATAAAGGTATGGTGTGACTTATTTAAATTTTTATCAAAAAATTGTAGCTCTTGCATTCTGAATTTTGCATTTGGCCGTATGCCGATTTCGAAGATATTTAAATTTGTTTGGCCCTAGTTTTTAGTGAAATGTCTGAACAAGCATTTGATGCATTGCCATCCAATGAAGTACAGACATGGATGAATCCTAACGACTTTGGTGATTCTTCAAAATGAACCCATCAGCCTCAGCTGTACATTTTGTGTAGTGGTAATCAGGAAGTGTTCGCATTAGCATGCCAACATGATAAACTGAGAATGTAAACGTTATACCTGCTTACCATTAGCATGTTAGCATTTTCATAATAAGCATGTAAGCATGCTGATGTTAGTGTAACAAAAGCTGGATGTACTGTAATCCCAAGAAGGCTAAATTTAAATTAGAGATTAAATTGCTGTCGAGTCATATTGTCAGATTGAAAGAAGACCCGGCTGCTTAAAGAGGTGTCACAACCGTTGTGAGACAGTCTGTCTCACATCCTGTCATCTGGAGATGCTGCTGAGAGTGAACAAGTGGCCACTGTGGAGTTGGGGGTCTGCTTGAATCACTCAAACCTTTGGTGGAGTTATTTGCGTCTGCTCTGATCCACCGTATTTGCAGCTTGTGGTATCAAGTGTTGTGAGTGTGTGTATGTGTGTGTAAGGGGTGGATTTGATAGGGAAGTTGAGATTTGGTTTACGTCTTTGCAGGGGGAGTTGGTCGCTGTTGAGGTACGAGAGCAGCTGGTAGCTCCACTCTCTGTCTGAAATGTCTGGCGCTGGAGCTGGAGTGAGGAGTCCAGCCATTCATTCCCAGCAAGAGCAAACACAGCCAGGTCAATATCTGCCATCATGGCCACTACGCTCTTTTGGCCCGTGGCTCTCAGAGGAGGGAGTTTTTGACTGTCTAGTTTGGCAGTGCAGGATTTTTGTTGAGACTAAGGCTGCCCAAAGAGGGGCCTGTGGGCCAGATTTGGCTCTCAACAGAAGTTTTTGTTGGCACTCCAACAAGTTTCAAAAAAATGATATAGTAAGTTTTCTTCATGTGGTTGAGTTAAATGTAATTTAGCAATATGTGAGGTGTGTTTTGATTTTCTTGGGCATATTAACAAGCATTTTGGGGACCAAGGAAAACATTCTTATGTTTACATTTTAAGATTATCAATGACCAGTGCCGTTCTAGGCCCAGCGCCCACTTAAAATGTTAGATTTCAGTCCTTAGCCACCAGGTCAAGACTGGACAAGGCTAGATATTGTGCCTGTCTTTCATATATTATCGTATTGGACAAAAAAGTTTAATGTAGAGGGTATTTGCAGCAGGCTTTTGATAGTAGGAAAAGAAAAGCTAAGAAAGTAGACCATCGTTTGAGTTGGCTGCGTCTACTGGAGAGCAGGACTGAACCCGAGAGATGCACTGGCAGTCACATTAATCTCCATGATCAGTAAGAGTCTCCCCATCTGTCAGTGAGAGGGCTGCTGTGATTAATGGTGAGGAAATTAGCCACTGTTTGACTGAATACACTGAAATTGCTTGATCGACTCTGGGCAGTGCAGAAGGCCATTAACTAGTTTGTCTTGTGTCACACGCTAAATGAGGCAATTAATGGAGGAGCCACATTACTTGTCCAGTTGAAATCAGCCCAAATGAAACTTTGTTCTGTCTTTAAGACTCTCTGTGAAACTCAGACTGTTAGCAGCAGATGTTAATGTCAAATGATATCATAGGTCATGTTTCATTTGGTCTTGTGCAAGGCCCAAGATCTTATGAAGGTCTACAAGATGCTAAAAGATCCTCAGTCCTGAAATGGCCTTAAAACAGGCACAGAACTCCCTTTGCTCTTGGTTCACTGAACACATTCAGGAAAAAGGTCCTTTTTAAAAGGAAAATAAAGCAACAAGCCACCACCACTTCCAGTCATCGCCCCTCAGGCCAAGTATGGGATTGACTGACAAGGTTTTCAGTTTCAGATCCCTCAAAGCTGTCAACATCAGGCCTCAACTGGCAGTTGCTTACCACATGGCCTGTTCGTGAGCGCAGACACATTTCTTTCTGACCGCAAACATTACCTTGCTGTTTTGACCCTATTTTGTTGCCCAAAGTGCTGCTTACACGGGGCGCGGGGCGCGGGGCGCGGGGCGCGGGGGCTCATCCCAGAATGTTTTAAATCTGACACAGGAGCTGTTTTTTCAGACCTTTCCTCCTCAGAGATGTGTCCCACCACCAACAAAGAAATGCCATGAAACAGTCTCCCCAGTGCCTCATCTTGCATGAACCTCCTTGTGGTTACTCACAGGACCAGGGCCATTAGTCAGAGGTGTCACAACTGATCCCAGGTCACAAACACGTGTCAACTGAGCATGTCACTCTGCCTGGCACCAGGATACCAGAGCTCCTGATCTTTTTCATCACTGCCACTGCTGACACCAACGGCTACGAGTCCTCAAGAGAACTGCTCGGTTTGATTTATGAAAAAGCGATTCTGTTACACAGGCTATGTTTGCAGCATGTATTTACTCTTCAAGTGCTGTTGCTGGATCTACATCAGAGGCTAGAGTGTTGGAATGGCACAGGGAGGATGCTTCAGAGGCTGAGTCAGCCAGTATTCACACCTGTTATTTAGTGCCATATTAAATGCTTAATCCTCTGTACCATCATTACACAACATACCAAAATAAATCCATGCATAGTTTGTTGATCATGTTGCCCGAAGGACAAATACCAACACAGATCATATGCAGATGTAAATTAGGTCAACCAAATATCTTCTTACGTTTAGTTTTAAGAAGTCAAAATCTCATGTTTTTTAATTTGTTTAGAGGAAAGTATGTTTCTTTCTTACACAGCAGTGCTTTTTATTTCTGCCATTGTGGCCACTGGCAGGGCCTTTCACTTATATGACATGTAGTGGACAGATGGTGAGAGACTAGTGAGTACAGATGATAGTCAAGGTTCCCATGTGTGGAGCCATACGTTGTTATGCCAGCAACAGACAAGGGGATGTGCTGTATTTTATGGTTTAGGTGCCATGTCTGAATCAACAGCTGACCCAGCCCTGCAGTATATACTGCGTGTTGTGACCACAGACAGCTTCAACCATATATCTGTGAGTGACAGACGGTTGTTATCACCAAAACAAAGATGGTCATTCACTGGTTTCACCTCTGGGAAACGTTTGTGTGGGCCTCCACTGCTTCGACATTTCTGCACGATGATAGACACTCTAAAGTGTTACTACCACATTCTGTTGCACCTGTTTAACAGCAGTGGTAAAATGTATCTTGTGGTAGATGGTAGTGCTGAAACCCTTCTAAGTAGAGTTGAAACAATTAGTCAATTCATTCACTGCCAGGAAAATTAATGGCCAATTATCTGAGAATCATTCCAGCTTCTAAAGTGTGAGGATTTGAGTTTTATATCTCACTAAATTGAATATATTTTGGGTTTGGGACTGTTGGTCAGACAAATAAAAGTAAGTAAAGATGTCAATTTGAACACTTGGAAGTTGTGATGGGAATTTCTTTTCATTATTCCCTGACAAGCTAAAAGATCAACCCATTAATAAAAGAAAACTGAAGATGAATGAATAATGAAAATAATCATTAGTTGCAGACAAATCTATAAGTAACAGTATATTACTGAGTCATTTGAGTTTGGGATATATATGCTTATCCAACAATATCAAGCCACGTTTCTTTTATTATTTATTATGACTCACTCAGTAATGAAGTGCACTCTCTCATACAAGCATGCTATGACTCAACATGACTTTTAAGATCTACAATAATCCATTATGTTGTAATATAAACTAATTTGGGCTGATCAGAATATGGTCCCTGACTTTGATAATGCACTTGTAGTGTGCAGGGAGAAGGAAAAATAGCCAAACTCTCCTTTTAATTTTGATGTCAGAATACATCAGTGGACTGTGCTAGTAAGCTGAGCCAACTGCAGCGATACAGAAAACACAGGCAAGACCTTATTAACCTGCCACCCCTTATGACTAATACATGGAAATAAAGTTGAAAATCACTGAAGAATTTCTTGTTTCCAAATTGAATCTGTTGTTCATGACTTTTAAGGTAACTGTTTGCATTATGACATTTTCAGGTCTCTTATGAGACTTTAACTTGAATAAGTACTGCCTTGTGTGCCAGAAAAACTGATAAATCAAAAAGGGAAGTCATTTGCAATCCTTCCACAAACACAAACGGCATCCAATTTCCTCAGCTGCTGTACTCACAGAGAGCGCAGTATTTCCTCTCTATTTTTCTCAATATTTATTGAAAAGCACAGCGTGAGTCCATTTCATTTTAGTTTGAAACTGAAATGTTTGCAGCTGAGCGCCTTTTCAGAAATAAATGGATAATACTGGGTGACAAGATGTTGAGTTTCTTTGCATCTCAGGAGTGGAAATAACTTGTTAGGGCTGCAACTCTTTTTCTTTTGAATTTCACCTATTCACAGCCATTATAATTCAAGTTACTTTTTAGCGACAAGCAGGCTTTCAGCCCTACGTACTTTATGAACTGCATAATAGTCTGGGTTTATTTCACTGTTTTCAGGAAGTTTCAGTATCGGTCCTCCAGTATCTTGGCAAGGACATTACAGTATATGTCTCATTTCCTTCCTTTTTTTTACTGCCAGCTTTCTAACTGTGATGCTGTTTAGCCTTGTGAAGTAGAAGAAAGTCGACCGGAGTCGGTATCAGCTGTGTGCGTCCTTGAATGCCCTGTGCTCATGTAACCGTTTTCCACAGCGGTAGGTTGCAGCATGTCTATTACTGTATAAAAACCAATATCTGCAACCAGTGAAATATAATGGAAAAATGTATTAAAGTTATTAAGAGCGTACCCTCAGGGAAGTGCATATTAATTTATATTATTAGGCAAGTCTAATTTATATTGGCAGTTGTCTAGTTAGAGGAGAAAATCAGTAGCAATCTCAACTGCATTTATTACATAGATGGTTCCAGAATATGTTTACCTTAGCTTAGCACAAAAACTTGAAGGAGGGGGAACAGCCTATGTATACTTTAGCTTAGCCTACGTATTGGAGCTGTTTCATGGCCTACACTTGTGCTCAGTTGCTGCTAGACTGCATATGAAAAGTCCTATTTTGCATTGAGGTCTCAGACAAACAAAACCCAGCTGACTAAGTAATGGTGGCTAGCAAGTGAGGAACAACACATCAGAATTGTGGAAATGTGTATTTTTCAACTTTTGCTGCAGGCAAGCTATTTTTCCCAGTTTCCTGTGGGCCCTTTGTGCTAAACTCGGCTAAACACACTACGGACCTTTGTACTAAACACAGAAGGATGGAATTGATGACAGTCTTCCTCAATCAACTCCTTGTAAGACAGCTAATGAGCATATTTATCAAAATGTATATTCTTTTCGAAGTAATTTCATTCATTTTAAAGATGAATTGGTCACTTTAGAGCAGCAGAATAGGGCGTATACACAACTGCAGAGGTGGTATTACTCTGTGGATTAATCACTATGAGCAATGCAGCTTCCACATTACACATACAGTCATTTGATCCACTGTAAACATAAAATATTGATCAGTGCAGTGTTGATTTAATGCAGATTGCTGGGCGTTTTCAGTCTTTATATTTAGAGTGTTGTTGATGTACAGCATTAATAAGTAATTAATCTATTACATCAGAGAAGTCCAGAGTCAAGGGCTAAAACTTTTTTCTGTACAAATGTAACATCTGCAAGATGATGTAGTGCACCACAAAAACATATTCAGTGCTCCAGTGGGAGCTCATTTGGGAGGGGGAAGAGACAAACTTGAAATGCTCGCCTTAAACTTTGCTTTCTTAAAAGAAAATAATTAGAAAAAAGTGTTAGCATGCTGTAGTGCTCTTTATTTTGAAGATGAAAGCAGCTACTTGCCAAGGTTTCGTTGAAGACGTTTGTTTATTTTGATGAAACCAGAAGGCACTGAGGGCCACACAAGTGGATGCCTGACAAGTGCAATGTAATGATAATAAACAATAATTTGTGGAGTGGGGGCTTTTCTTGCAGAAGCATTCTCTTGCAGAGGCAGTCGACTACCCATTTCTTTTTTTTCTTTTTTTTTTGCAGGGACAGCTCACAATTACAAGTAATTTCAACAGTTAGTAACTAATTTGCATCTGTTTTCTCTAAGCAGGTAGATAAAAGACAACCACAGAACAGCAAGAACTCCACATAAAACAGCATAATAAATAAAAATCCATCAATAAAACTGCTATGATAAACACAGCCAAAACAATTGTTTCACTGTAAGCACTTCTTGAAACCTTGCAGGGACTTCATAATAGTGGATGATTATTAGAATATGTATTTGATTCTAATTCTTAATGAGTTTAGCATGTTATATGTTAATATTTTGTAATTATCATTGAAATGCACAGATAATGTACAGTGTTTCAAAGATGTCAGCCCTAACATGAATACAAAACAGATCTCATAAATGATGCCTTCCTCAGAGTTGGGATGCCATGCTTTGCGTACGTTTTAAAGATGACTCTTTCAGGGAACAGTTTCACCAAATCGGTTTGAACAGGAATGCTGTCTTCCACCATCCCATTTGGTTTCCCTTTACTTAATGTAGAATCTGAAAGGAAATATCTGGGCCGTTGTGCCTCAGTTCAGCAACAAGACACAAGGACAGTCTGTACTTAAAAGACTCATCCTCAACATCCAAGACAGCAGCCAACATCTGGTGGCCTCACCCCCACACTGATGAGTAAAGGACTTTTAACCATGTGTTGTGGGAAACCAACATCTTGCAGCATCCTATTCTGACAAAAATGCATAAAAACAGCTGGATGAAAGAGATTATGTAATTAATGTAACAACCACCCACCACATAAAACATTAATATGAGTCATGTTTTAGACTAAATTAAAATGGGGCAATTACCTTATAATACTGGTTCCTGTAAAAGTTAAACTCTATATCCAAAAACTGCAAACTGCAAAAAAAAAAAAGAACGAGTGTGAGTTACATTTACACATGTTTTGTTGATGCACCGGTGCAGCTACAAAACAACTTTTAAATCTAATCGTACTGCACAGCTCATAAAAGTTGCAGAAGTACCCTTCGGCATTTGTGGTCAAACAGAGACAATGGATAATATGAGTTCTCATCCAGAACATTGACGATGGTGAAGTTGGTAACTCTATCTGCAGTGTTATGGTTCTCGTAGAGAACGGCAACAATATGGTTAAAAAGAAGTGCAGCTCCAAAATGTAATTCAATCTATTTTTGGTGGTAAAACCTTTTTTTTTTTGTAGTTATCCCTTCCAACGCAAATTCATTTGATGAGGAAACATGACTTAGTTTTGCTGGAGGAGATGATAAATGAAGGTGTCATCATACCAAATAATCTCCTTCAGATAAGTGAGTCCTGCTTCTACAAAGCATTAAAATTATATTAAATTAGGAATTCCCAAACATGCTATATCCAACAGTAATTTATTTAGTAACTGCTAAGATTTCTTAGCCATCCACCAGTATCTTCTGGAGGCTAGCGTCCAGCATCGACAGTAGTTACACCACTTCTCTCCCCGTGTACACGCTGTTTCTCTTCCTGGAACATGTTTATGCTTTCTCCCTCCCTACTCATTACTTCTCCTGCACGCGCTTCCTGAGGTTTCTGCCTCATCCGAGATGCATGGGGCCTTTGTCTGCACCGTGCAGATGAAAGGTCCGCAGTAAAGCGGCAAACCGCGTGGAAACAAAAGGATTCTTTCTCTTGCGCTCACACATTGGAGCAATCTCAAAGACAGCTGTTCCCCTCCCGGGTGTCCCAAACTCTCTGACTTGATCTCTCCCTCTCTCTCTTACTCACTGTTCCATCCACCATGCTTGTTGCTGGTTTATGAAAATATCAGAAGGGAAATGAAAGGGCCCACCATAGTGGTACAGAGAAGAGGAGACAAGTTTAACCAACCCCCTCCTCCTGTTTACTCTGCCCTTAGCTGCTCAGAAACTCCATCCAGTTCAGATAACTGGGATTCTGGAGCAGTGGAGCTATCCAGCCACCACAGAGGATACACTCCTGTCACAAGTTCCTCGACTGATCAGGCCAGATGACTTTTCAGCACCCGCAAATTTAACCCGTGGTGGGTGGGGTCTGTGCATAATGAAGGGATATAAATCAAAGTGGTATACTGTAGCTGCAACATGTGGGTTTGTGCTTAAAGGCAGAGGGCACTCCAATTACTGGCTCCGTCACCCAGCCATGATGAAAGTTCTCTTAGTGTGGAGAGGTAGTTGCTCAAACCGTTTAAACCCTGTGTTACAACATGATCCAAGAGTGGGCTGTGGATTTATTTGAAAGGGAGACCAGGATTTTCATTTATCAGTTTTTATTGTATGTTATCACTTTTTCTGCGGCTGCAGATGGGATGAAGGCTGACAGCCTTGATCAAATCCAATCTGTGTGGTAGTCGTCTACTGAAAAGTGTCATTATTAACTCCAGAGAGAGAAATGTCTGTGACTGGACTGAATTGCATTGTATTGCATAGAAATGTTTTTTTTTTTTTTTTTTTTCAATAATCGTGGGTTGATGTCCTGTGGGATGTCTGCATATTCATTCGCATTTCACTCTGTTAAATTAAATTGAATCAGGACAAATTCAAACGTCTTGTAACTTGAATTTACATAGATCTGTTTTTAACCCAATGCTAAAAGAGACTGCATTGTGAATTCCAAAGACCCTACAAACTATGGCACATTACAACCTTGGCAGGCACAAACAAGCTTACATGGTATAATAACAAAGCATTTAAACTCCAGCTCTGCGTAACGTTTTGCATTTAATCAGTGTTTACTGCATTAGTTGGGTTCCTGGATCCCATGCCTTACAAGAGTAAACAAAGAACCAGAAAAATCGGGTCAAAGTCGGGCTCTGACCTGGCAGCTCACCACAAACCAGCTCTGAGCTAAATGGAAATGGAGTGCAGAGCCACTTGCACCCTGGAGCTTGGAAAAAGAGCCAGGCTCCTTAGCAAATCCAGAGCATGGCAGGTTTACTGGTCATAAACACAAGAAAATATTAGGAATCCAAACATGGGATTTACGGTACTTCTTAAAGGCAGTTGAACTTTATATGAAATGTGTAAACCCTTTTTAAAGCTGGGTACCTCTGCAGCTAATTGGTCTGTGCTAAATTGGTAAATGCATGTTTTCTCTTTTATTGTATCTACCCACCTGCAGCACAACACATCTTATCCCAAACACACACTTGGAAAGTCTGGACTTTAATTACAAGTTTGATTGAATAACTGTGGCTGTTTTCTCACTGTATGAAACCTTAAGTGTCATGAATGAGCGCTAAACACGGTTCACTGAAATGTCCCACAAAAACTTGAGGCAGTTTATTGTAATGATTCCAAGTTCAGAGAACCTGGGGCTGTGTTCACAAACCATTTTATCTTACCACTAATAATCTTCCTGAATGGTGTTAAAAGCTCCTGCAGCATTTCCTAGGTCCTCCTCAAACCTATTCACAGGAGCAACTTTTACAAAGGAGCCGGGAGAACTCCTAGGCTAAGTGGAGGTGGGGTTGACCCCCGCTGCTATGGATGACCTCATGTTTCATGCATGAACGTAGTCATGGATTGGTTGACAGTGACTGGTCTGTGTCATTGAATGTGAAATAAAATATTCATCAACACACAGGGGCATGACAAGGATCAGAGTCATAATACTAACCTAAATATAGTCACAATATCAGCAGCTAATCCACTTTTTAGTGACCATGAAACCTGCTTTATTCATTTATTTATTGCAGTTGATCATTATCTAATGTGTCATGTTGAACAACTTTGGGGCCTGAAGGCTTCAGTTTTAGTGTAGTTTCCAGGTTGATCTTCAAACTCTATTTTTCCAGTGTAAAATTAAGTTTTGCAAACCATCATCTCTTGTGTTGTTTGACTGTTTATATTTTCTGCTGACCTGATCAATTTATGTTTTTTAACATTTATCATTCCAAACGCTGCAGTTGACTAATTCTGAACTGGTCTTAGTGACTGAGGGGAATCCTCTGGACTTAGATTCAGAGCTAGAGCAGCAGAATGCTTTATGAATTACTCCAAAACCAAAAGTTGTGTAGGTGGCCCTCAGTTCTATTTCACCTTCATCTTTGCAATGCTGCCAGCCTCTAATAACCCACTGACAGAGACATTTGCCCGTAACTCGTGCATTGAATAGCATTTGTAATGTAGCATGTATAGATCACTGTGTATACAGCTGGCTTTTGCAGACAGCAACACATTCATGTAAGCACAGCAGTGCAAGGATCGATCAGCTTGCTCAGCCCAGTGGAAAACTGCAGGGATCTGAAGAAAAACTGTAGCTAATCACTTATTGCAAGCATGCTTTGCCTTGTAGGAACAAAGTTACAAAGACAAAATAATTAGGAGTAAATAGTGCAGAATAAGCAGTAAATGAGGCAATACATAAAATAAGAAGATGTTCATGTCGTGTAAAATTTGAACAGTCAAGTGTATGTCGTGAGGACCTGTTTGAATCCTCTCACATCCACAGCCAGGTAATGAGCAGAAACACACAGTCTAGTCGACCACCCCGACAGAGCACAGCAGGAATACGCTGAGAGGAAACAACTGCCTGGAGCTCAGCAGAGAGAAAATTATAATCTGGACAACACTGTCTTTGCCCCTCCAACATGTACTGTACTTGACTCTATGGCTGGCACGCATCAGATGGGATTGTGGGATTGTTTGTGTTTAGTCAATATCCCATGTATTTATGCACGCTGTCAACAGCATGGCTACAAGGCCCTGCAGCGAGTTAAAAAAAAAGTGTCAACAAATCCATCTGGATAGTTTTCTCTGTCAGGTAATATATCCCGAAGCTGACACCCCCCGCCACCCGTGCCCCTACCCCCCCATACATATGCATACTGTAGTAATGAGTGAGCCGGATATTTAACTTAGATGACTCATAGTCCTTATCTGTTATGACAGCATTCATAAAATGTCAAAATGTGATGAATTGAAGGAAAAGGGGAAAAAAACAAGTGGTGCACAATGGTCAAATATGAAGTCATGTTTTTTCCATTAGCTTTTGTGAATCCTCTCTTTGTCTCTTTGGAAATGGATCTGAGAAGATATAGTTTTGACTCCGGGTGTTTTGAGACCTGTCGCCTCAAATATGATCTCATTGAAGGCCAGTGTGTTCCTGCATGTACTTGAACTGTGTTGACAGCTGAAGAATGTCATGTATATGTTTAACTGACAGTTTGTTGCACACTCGCTGGTCTGAATTCAAGAAGTCAACTTTTAAGCGATGTCAAAGTTGCTTTACCATGAAATAAAAGTTTCTTGTATTCTGAACATTACTGACCTTGCTCTGTTTCTCTCTCTTTCTTTCTCTCCATCCCGTTTGGCTGGAAAACCAAACTGCTTGTCTTGGATCGCCTTGAATGACTTCAGGTATGTCAAATCATTTTATATCACTGCTACAGTCACGAATAAGATTACCTCCTTTCCCCACTCTGCAGGCTTTCTAAATGCTAGTTCTGTATATTTATGTACAAAAATATTTGTATAAGGAATCCACAAATGATACTTGACACAATGCACAAGTTGCGGTTCAGTTTTGTAAATGTCCCCATCTACTACCATTAGTGAAACTTCACAGAAAGCTGGGCTAGCATCTTGCAGTGCGTAGCTGTTATGTATATTAATATGTAATGCAAATAAATACATTAATTCAGATGAAAGACCACTAAGTACTGAGTGGGGACACTAAGTAGGGCTTTGAAGTGGTCAGAAAACCGCAGACCTTTAGTGTTTTTTTCCCCCTGTGAGTGTTAAATACCCGTCGTCTCTCAGTCCTTGTGTTTTCATTGCAGAGATGAAGAGTCTAAGTCCCCCTTAAGCTCTTGTGTTCTGTATCTCTCTGTATTGCGTAAGCGACAATTTTCACCCCACTTTTCAACCAGAGAACAAAGTAGCGAAGCATCATGTGCAACCAAAACTCTCTGTTTGCCCCCCCCCCCCCCCCCCCCCCCCCCCCCCCCCCACAGCACAGGCATGTTTTCTGAAATAAAAGACCTGATTTATGCAATAACACAGAGAGAGTCTGAATGATATTGGATTTCCTTCAAACCTTAGGCATAGTTCTCCTCCAGTGTTTCACTTTGCAAAGGACCTGTATTTCTAATTTAGCAGGGGAGAAAGAAAAAAAAACTGGTTGGCTGCAAAGTCAAGTTGAGAAACACCAAAATGGATAATGAAATATTTGGGCTGGGCGGGGGGTTGCTTTTAATGCTGACAAGGGATACTAAGGGATCAATTCAAAAGATTTCTAATCCTTGGACTTAATTGTTGGGTTCTGGCAGCCATCTGAGACAACAACCAGCACCAACCAGGGCAATCAGAATATAATCTCATCAGTCTGCTTGATATGGTCATTACAGTGTGGATTAGAGTAATGCATATGATCCTGATTTAGGGTTTTTTTTTTTATCGCCTTTACTGTGATATGGCCTCATTTAGTCTATTGCAGCAAAAGGTTGCTCGAGAAAAACTGTTGTGATTATTTGTAAGGTTTATTTGTCCCTTCTCGGGTTATAAAATACACAAAAGAGAGGCACAAGTTTGTGTGCGGCACATGTCAAAGCAGTGACTAATTTGTGTTTGGTTTGAGTAATTAGCAGACAGAGCTACGGGCAGGGACAGAGCTGTGCTCAGAGCAGCTTGTAGCAGTTAAAGACTGGTTGTTGCTAAATCTCTGCCTCCTCTCCTACATTCCTCCCCACCCCTCTCTTAGCATCACATCTCTTCCCTGATGTACTCTCTCTTTACCTCATGCTGCTCACTCCTCAAAATCTCCCCACATCATGCCACCACCATCAATCATCTCTTCTACAGTGTCCTCTCTGTCTCTCCTCCTGTTTCCTGACTTTCACATCCATTCTCTACCCCCTCCGTTGACCACTTGTATATCTTACCTCTCCCAGTTTCTATCAAGACCTCTCCCTGCTTGGCCTCCTTCCTCATGCGGCTCACTATCAATAATGCCACCTGTTGGGCTAGGGTCTTCATTGCACTCATGTAACTCTTTGAGGGGGACTGTGAGGGTGCCATATAGAGGCTAGGCAAGTCATACCACTGGCACAGAGAGCTATGCCTGGCACTCACTGACTAATGAATTCAGTAGTGGGGCCAGAGGGAGAATAGCTGGAGCAATGAGGCCAAGGTTAAAACAACTTCTGATTCCCTGCAGATAGGGGGATTTGAGATAGAAACTTAATGGCATTTATGATGATGAATACTGCCCATATATTTTGGCCGAGACATTCAGCATGAGCTCAGTGTTTTTAAAATGCAGATATGTACAGTATGTTGTAAGTATGATAAAGCTGCAATCCAGTCTCGCTTCTTAGAGACGTCTAAAGTAGCTGCGATACTCAGCTGAGGAATTGGGTAATCGATACATGTTTCGCACTTTAAAGCCGAGGGCACGGCGCAAGGGTTAGCAGGTCGAGCACTTGAAAGCACGCACAGTGTGATGTGATCAGGGTGTGGATGATGGGGTCAGAGGTCAACTCTCTCAAATAGCCTCAGTGAGTACAACAGGCCACCGACTCCTTTTGGCTTTGAAATGGGAGGCGGCGCTGGCTGCTCTCATGCTGGACCGGCTCTCCGCATACCATAGCCTGCCATCAGACACAGTTGTTGTGTCAGGTGTCCTCTGAGGAGAGGTTATTTTTAAGATGATGAAGGAGGGTATTTGACAATCACATGGTGCATTTGATGTAGAATCAGCAAATTAACAGTATAGTAAAGTGAATGAATCTTAATTTGAGCCTTGTTCTGCAGCTTTTTTTTCTTTTTTTTCACACTGTATGTTTAACAATGATCACTTCTACAAATGAGCAGGCATGTAAATGTGACAGATTTGGCTTTGCTGGCTGGTAAATCATTTGAGTTACTAAGTAGGAGGAAAATCTGGTCTGGTTAATTAGCTCCTATTGCACATGCATGAAGAACAAAATGCCACGCAGCTCCAAAGGACAGAAAATCACAGTTTTCTCATGACATCTGTCTTGAGGGCACTTTCGTTCATCTGCTAATTACTGACTGATACGTCTGCGAGGAACAAAACTGCCTCCTTTCCTCCTTCAAAGGGACACATCATGTCAGCTTGTTCGTTATGCCAAATCAATTAGTCATCAAAAGTTCCTCAGAGAAGAACAGTTAACCTTTATCTCCATCAATGTTTCATTAGTTTTATCCCCTTGCCAGCGTCACATTTTCTCGCTGGAATAAAAGCAAAGCCCTGTGGTGGCTAATGTAAATAAAAACATAAATGTGATCATTAGTATTCTCTCTGTTCTCTCAGAGACATGTCGGAAAAAAATGTTTTAATGAATGTCTCTTGATACGCTTGCCTTCATGGATTATTCAGAGAAAAAGAGGTTACACCACTGACTGTTTATATGGACAATAAAATACAGGGGAAATGCTTTTGCTTCTCTCCTGCAAAGTCAGGTACATTCACAAATGAATTTTCCATGTTTTGTACTGAAAAAGTTATCAGATGACTTTCTCAGACTGACATGAATTCACAGAGAGGATTGTGGTTTGTGGGACTGGTTCAAGCCAAAACGATAAAACTCATGTCCATACTTCTACATTTCTTTACCATTGTAAAGTCTACAGCAGTAACTCATCTCTAGGTTATGATAATAAAATGAATTATAAAAGTTGTTGAACTGGGATGGCTTTTGCTATATGGACATTAGCTTAGTGTCGTAATTAGCTTGTTTGCTGCTGTTCTTTGCAGCTGCTATTGAAGTTGCAGTTTGGTACTCAACCATAACTCATCCTCCTTCTCTTTAGAGAGCATCTTTTGACAGATTGACACCACTCATATGCATAAGATATGAGTGGTATCAGTGAGAGGATGGTTAGCTTAACTCATTTTTCCATTGGAGAAAATGCCACCAGAGATATTTTTGGTATTTTTTTGTTTGATAAATTACTTAACACATTCCAGTTTCTTGAGAAACTATAAAAAAATCATCATCATAACAATTTTAAAGCCTTTAAAAGATGCTTAGTTAATAACACAAATAAGATAAGACATGGATATTGGGAGTATACAGCTGGTATAAAGCTTAATAACACCTAACATGAAGCTGGAGTACATTAACAAAGCTGTCTTCTCCTGTTGCCAGAATGCCTTTTTTCCTTGTGATCTCTTAATTGGATCCTGAGAAGGGTGACAGCTAGGTGGGAACTCCTGCTGGCCGTATTTCCCCCCATTCACATCGTCCAATCCGAAATGTCTGCCTGGCTGTTGTGCCTCCGTCCCACTCCATTAGAAAAGAACTGACAGCAGGCACAAGTGACAGCTCCAAAGGGGAGGAACTGGAGGACTGTCTTCTTCTTCTTCTCTCAGTCTAGGACAGAGTTGTTGGGATAGGTGGCAGCCAGACAGACAGCAGCTGGCTGCGCCTCAGCTCATCTAATCACAACCCGCTTCAGCACAGGCATGTCCTTATTTCCTATATGGGCTTTCTCCGTGCCTGAAACCACTTATTGTTGACACATGACCGGGTAATATGGGTGAAGTTGGAGTCATTAATTCTGGCATTGTCAGCACCCACATAACAAGCTAAGCCAATTGAGAGTTCTTTGTATGAAAACTTTTAGAAATGGCCGAAAGACAGTGTTATTCCTACGTTAAGTATCTTGAAAGAAACGTATTTTGTGTCATTAATGTAAACTCATCAACCGTTCAGGACACTCTGTGTATTAGTTGTGATAATTAAAAGATCTGGTTAATTAGCAGTTCATCTGGGTGCAATCTGACCTGCTTGGCTCAACATCTGCTCCTCTTGCTTTGTGTCCTTTTTGTAGAATACATTATTGTGACACCCCTCCCGCTATCATGGAGGTTGTCCTGGCCAACCTCGGCAGGCAATTAGTGGACATGGGAGGGTCGTCAGCTGATGCATTTCACCTGGGTCCTCCTGATTATAAAAGCTGGCCCACGTGCTCACTTGTTCTCCCCTTTCCGATGCCTTACATCCATTTATTCTAGTATTATGTATTGCTTTTGCACACACAACACCTCCACAGCACATATGCCACACATTCATACAGTGCTTTCATGGCTAAATCTGCTGATTTCCACGCCCCATTCCTTATTTATCTTACCCTTTAGTTATAATGAATTGTTTGTTTTTAGTATAACTTTGCGTGGGCTCCCTTCTTGTCACAGTCACTGAGCCCGTTCATGACAATTATTATTACGGATAGCTTCAAGCATAGTCACTGCTTTTACAAGAACATGATTTATAAAAACAATGCCGATGGTAAATAAATGGACTCCACTTACATAGCACTTTGCTATTCTTAGAGACACTCAAAGGACTTTTGCCATCAAAGGCAATTTGGGGTTCAGTGTCTTGCCCAGGGCCACTTTGATGAGCAGACTGGTGGGAGCCAGGGATCAAAACTTTTGATTAGTGGATGACCCACACTACCTCCTGAGCCAGCGCCGCCTCCATTAATAATAAATGATATGTTATAATAGTTGAAACAATGTATTGTTGTATTCCACGCAGTACCTTCTCCATGCAGCTGTCAGATCCAGACCTTCTTGAGTTGGTTTTGGAGTGATCCACTGATTATGGGTTGTTTTGGAAAGTGATGACAAACCCCCACAGTTGTTTAAGTGTGAGCACTTTGTGGTTGATCTGCTGTTTGAATCCCTTAAAATGTGCTCTTTGCGACAGTCTAGACAGTTTACTTAATGTTTTTGAAGCTGTCTGTAGTGGTAGTGTCCACATAAACAGTATTCTAAAATGGAGCGGTTTTAGTTTGTTGAATGGCGTTTTGTAAAAATTTGAGTCAACATATTGCACATTCACAGCTAGAACAAGCAAATGGAATTTGTGTTTATGTAACAGCAAGAGCTGCAATGAAGCCTCTTGATGTTAATGTAGGACGGTTTAGCAACTCTCATAACTGTCGCTCCTCAACCCACACATTAGGTTAGAAAAGAAAAAAAAACATTTATTGCTTTATATACTGTTTCCTTAAGAAAACCTATTTCATTTAAAAAGTGCGACCTCTGTGTCCTCCTCCAGGATGTCCTCCTGAACTATTACAGATCATGTTGTGGTTAAAAAGAAGCAAAGTTACAAAGAAATGCTTGTGCTCAGTACGAATTTTTCTCTTCCTCTTTATTTTGGTTTTGGGCCTGCTCCGACTCATTAGCAGCAACACAATTTACCCGGCAGAGGCAGTCATGCAGATGGGCAAAGGTTCAAACTGATGGGCTTTGTCACCTCACATTAATCCTGCCAGCGATGATTAGAAAGAATCCACCGCCCAAAATTCCTAGTGATCGGGATGCTCATCTTGATGAGAGAAGAGACTGTCGCTGGTTCTAGCTCGCTGTCCCTGTTTGTTGCTATTGAAGTTTCTTCCCAGAAAAAAACAGTATAGTATTAATGAAATGCCCATGGCAACAACACGAGAAGCAGGAAAAGAACAAGGAAAGATTAATGAATACGACCTTACAATTAATCCGCTGTGTCACAGAGTAATGATAGCACTTTTGACTGTCGCTGCCAAGAGTCCAGATAATGGTTTCAATATAGTCTTACTGTTATGTAAGTGCCATGGATTACCATGTAGTGGAAATCAGAGCTCATCAACCAAATGCCACAGAGCTGTTTTTAAATATAGTTCAAACTGGTATCATTTTGCTATAGTCTGGAAACGGTAAACAATTCCCTGTGGCAGATGCACCCTTCTATTTCACGCTTATGCACAGTTTTGTTCCTGTCAGAAACAGAGCACACAGTGATCTCGTCTACCACTCTGTCTCCTGCATTTCAAACGTACAAAAATTCACCTACCCAAAATTGGAGCCGTCTCCAAAACTTGGAAACGCTCCTGTGCATGGAAGAGTTCATTTTTCACTGTCAGCAAATCGGCCACTACCAGGACAAAGCCCATCAATTTTTACAGTCATTTTTATGTAGCATGCTAGCAAAAACAAGGCTTCATCGAGGGATAATCGTTTGCTTCCAGCACAGGCCTGTCAGCAGGTTTTCAGTTAGTTTGTGTTTTTAAAGCAATGCTGTGGAGTTGGAGGATGCTGCCTCTTGCAGGGGTCCAAGCTGGACTGATTATTCTGAAGAATATTTGAGTAGATACTGATTCCTTTTTATTAAAGTGGAGCTGTCTTCACCTCTTGTGGTCAATTAATTGCATTTTGAATAAACTGCTCATTAGGAGGAGCTGTCACGGTTCTGTTGGCAGCGAGACGCTCTGGCGTTAATTGTCTCCTAAGAATATTGTTTTGGTAGAACGTCCCCTTCTAATTGACTTATAATTTATTCCCACTATGTGATGCAGCACAACAACATGGAGTCTCGCATCTTGCACCCTTTCACAGGAAACTCTTGATTGTGGAGTTTTATTGTCACAAAATATTAGGGGTTTCTTTGTTTAGTTCTAATATGAGTTACTGCTCTGTTGATGCTGCAGAGAAGATAACGGAACAAATATAGTGTGTAAAATGATTACTGGGAGAATTACACATCATCGACAGCCTCTCATTTGGGGTTCATGAACGCGGTGTGGTGTGTGATCAGTGGTGGGGAGCCAGTTCAGTGGGGTGCCATCAAGGGCCCGTCCGCTCTTATTTGAAGCCAACCCAAGTGATTCATTAAATGATATTGGTGACCCAAGGAGGCTTTGGGAAGGAAACCAAAACCCGCAGGCATTCCCACCACCCATTCCTGGTTGGAGATGAGAAAGCAAGTCCTCTTGCTGCAGACATGCTTCGGTGGCTTTCCCAACTTTCCCTGTGTGATATAATCCAGTGTAAAAAAGTTACAGCTTCCCACAGACATATATCCAGAGAAATCAAAAGCCAGAGATCTGTCTAATAACTTTAATAAGACACTAAGATGTGTGCAAACATGTTAATACATTTGTCTCTTATTCAGGGCTTAGTTTCTGCTTTAGAAGTAAATGCTGCATCAGACCATGAAAAACCCCATCAGCAAAGGGACAAAGCTGCTACCAGTCCCAGACTCTAATCTAGCTGTAACCCAATCCATGCACAGGGTTTGTGTGTACAAACGAGCCCTGCTCAGTCACTCCAGCCCTGGAGCTTGTGGTCTGCATTCCGCCTGTCGCAGACACAAGCTGTCTAAATAAATGCTCGCTGTTGCTTCTTTATTCTGGTGGCAGCTTGTGTTCGGGGGGCCTCTGGCGCTTTTATGCCAACATCCATGCTGCACACATGCTCGTGAACATCCGCAGACCAAAACAGTGGCGTGCTACCGGGCTAACACATACAGCACACAGCAGACACCAGCTGGGGACCTGTTAACAGCCGAATAGCATTGGTCTGTCAGTGAACAGCTTGACGCCGGTGGTGCCTGTTCAGTCTTGTGCCAAGCTGCATTGCTTACAGCAGTTCAAGGCTTTCATTTGGCACTCATGGCTGGTGTCACATGTGCTGAGTGTCAATGCCAGATCCTATAGCCTTGTGCATTTTGCTCAAGCTATACAATTAGCCCAGAGACCTACTCCTCCAAGTGTGCAGGGCGCCACAGGGGCTAAATGGTCCCTAAGTTTTTTTTTAATGAAGCATTTGATTTTACTTGTTGAACAGTACTTATTTTAAGGAGTTAGTCAAGTGAGTTAACCTCTTCAGTGTTTTAAATAGGGTGTAAATGCTGCCATTGTTCTGAGCCCGCATGTTTACTACTCTCTGCTTTGCATAACAACCTCGTTCTTCACACCTCCCTGTGTGGCCTCCGCCTGTAACATCCCAGAGACCCCACCCCTCTCCCAAGTGCCAAAACATGTCAAAGACGTGAAGGGCTTTTAACAGGAAAGCATTTCATTTCATCAGCAGTAATTACACTGTATTCAAGAAGAGAGGAGACCTTCATCCCTCTCGTAATGAAATAATGACGGAAAAAAGACGAGCAAACCGAGCCATCCAACAGACACTGGATATGATTTTCTACAGATGTTCAGGTTTAAAAGTAGAGTTGATGATAATTTTCTTAAATTTTATCCTGGGCCCAGGAAACTAGCTTGCAATTATTGCTTGCTAAAGTCACTTGCTGCAATTGTAGGATGCAAAATTAGATCCCTGATAAGGTCAAGGGGGAAGAAAAATCAACCTCAGGATGTGACAAATGAGAGATGACAAAAGCATGTGTGGCTTTGGGACTAGTTGTTTTATTTCAAACTCAGACGCAGCCATGGATGTTCATGCATGAAATGTAAAGATTTATTTGTTTAATAGAACACGCCTAAACCGATCTTCAGTGACTAGCTGAGTGACAATATGATTTAACATTTTCTATCTGAAGGATATTATGGTTTCTCTATGAACCATTTTAGGGACTTTAATCCATCAATACCAGAGTCAGCTCTGTAGCGGTCCATGACATTTTCAACATCTCCTCCTGAAATTGAGGAAAAATAATGAACCTCTTGAGTTTGGCTACATCTTTGACTGAATAGAGGACTATTAGTGTTTGTAATGATCTAATAATGTGGATGTATCTGTGACAGTTTTGGCTTTGGCTGCTTGAATTATCAATGGATATTTAGTAACTTTGACGGTCTTGGTTAGCACAGCTTCAGGGGGAGGAGGATAGGACTTTCTGTGGAATTACAAAAAAAAAAAAAAAAAAAAAAAGCTCCAAAAAGTTTGTTAACTTGGACTCTTCCCCATCCCCCCTCCTGTGTTGAACCACAGAAAGAGCCAAAGCTTTAGTGAATCAAAAGCACAAATTGACCCTGTTCCATCTCTTGTCATCGAGTCTCATTAAAGGCTTGGTTTTTGAGGTCACAAGCATCTGGATTTAAAAATAGGACCCTAAATTGCCTTGTTGTATCCTCATTTGGTTTGTTTATTTACTTCATGTAGGCCGTGCATCATGCACAGCATTTTCTTGGGCGCCTTTCGTTCATTATGGTTGTTTGCACATTGTTGCACTTCGATGCAAATACCTTGATGAATCAGGCCCAGATGTTGGCGTTGGAATGCCAGAGGTAGGCCTTGGCAAACGCACGCTGGCCACCCCTCAGCTCAAATAAATACAGTCAACACTGAGCACGTCAATTATTTTCTGCCTCTATGGCCAGAGTCAACAGCGACGCACTGCACTGTCCAGCCATTACACATCTCAAAATTAATTTTATTACAAATCTTGACAGGGAAAATAAAATGGTAATGGTGCTGAGTTTTAAATGTGGCTTCTAATGACTTGTACCAGCAGCTGCTTCAAAAACTGTCCCCCCGCCATCCCCCCAAGCAGCAACGCTTCAGCAAGCCACTTCAGGAAGTGCCAATTAAAACTCAGCAAATATCGTCTGTGACACTTACTGCCGTGAAGTCACCACTAGGTCCAGCTAGCCCCAGTGATACTGTCAAATGGGGGATGGAAACTTGGATCCATCATTTCTTACTCTCTCTCACATGTGTCTATATAAATGCCTAATATCTTTGGCATGTGTCGTGGAGCCCAGCGACTGGTTAATAACGTCAAATACAAATTTGAAGTATTTTCTCAGATATCACTTGTGACTTGTTTCACTTTGTGGTAGTAAAAATATTGGCCAGGATGATTTGTTATACCCAGCATTTTCTATGTGGGAAATATTGATAATGGAAAAGAATCAAAGAAACATTTAGTTTGGCGCACAAACTCAAACAACAATTTTTTTTTTTTTTTTTTTTTTTTTAGCAAGACATGCTTTTCCTCTGGTCGTGCAGGCCAATAATAAATTTACATCTGACAAATACACATCATTTAACTTTTTCCTCAGCCTGTTGTGCATTATTACAGCAGGTCTGTAAATGAATACATCGTGGAGTCAAGCAGTTCAGAAAAGCCACAAACTGTGCCTATTGGTTTGTCCTCAGTCTTTGAAAGATTTTACCATCCCAGTGCATGGTGGAAATCCCAAAGCTGATCAGTGTTTTTTGCTTCACTGAATCACTGAAACATTTCCAACTCGAGAGGGATGCCTCTTCCTCGCTGTTTGCTGGAGCAAAGCTGTTTCTATTTGTACCGTTGACTTGGTATACACTGCATTTCTTTAGTCTTTAAATTTGTGAGTTAGACGTTGATGCCACAGACAAAAACCTGCTTTGCAAACCATATTTGAGGAGTCCTAAATTGGAAATTCGAGTTGCCTGCCACCTCTTCCCAGTGCATATCTTTTTATACATCAGCAGTCTGATTTAAAAAAGGTCAAAGCTTGCTTGCCTCTTATGTCAAACACATTTCCCCAATCCTGCTTGCCTGTCTGATCTCAGCTGCCTTTTATTCAGCTCAGCATTTCTTCTTTGAGAAAACTGTATGAAAATGCTCCACTCCTTCCTAATCTGAATGGAGGAGGCATATTACATATACAACAAAAACTTTAGCACATATATGTAGATTTATGGACAATTGCATGCATCAGACATGCAGATGCAGTGAGTATTTACACTGGGTTAGAATAGGGTTTGCACTTAAATGACATATGAGCCTCAGTGGTTGAATGTGAGAATAATTGTTGCAGCCTAAACAGGGTCAGAGGTCATTACAGAGTGATTTTAGGGTTATGTTCTCAGCTAAGGTTAACAATAGCCCACTTATTTGGTAACCTCCAAACTTTGCAAGGTCAAACTCCCCTGTGCAGGAATGTACAGGTGCAGAGCCCTAATATGTGATGTGCATAAATGTAGCGGTAAAACCAAATTAAAGCTGCATGTTTACACTGATGCATTGTCTGTATATGCCACATTTGCCTGTGTATCTCAGGTCTGGAAGTTTGTGTCACAGTGAGTCCCGTCTGTGCTGGTGAGACCACTTCTCATGCAGTAAGCTGGAGCACCTGTGAGCCTGGAAATCCCACATTTCAGTATGGAATGCAGCCTTTCCCATAAGAACTCATTTGGTCCTACTTACTGTTTGGACAGACAGATATATTCTTGTTTTCTCCCACCTCTGTCCATACAACGCAGACTATTACCTTAATGATCTGCAAACTACCCTGAATTTAAAGTAGACTCTCTTGCAGTCCCTGGGCAAGCAACCTAGTGCTCAAGGGCAGTCTGCACTCCAGCAGACCTGCCTGTCGATAATTTCCCAATCCCCTTCTCACTTTGCAAAGTAAACACACGTCTGCCCTCCAATTAACTACTACAGTTCCTTGAGTGTTATTGGTGTGTGAGTACGCGGTGCCTACAATTATTTAGTGTGCTCACAGCATTGCTTTAAAATAACATTTTTCTTTGCCGCAATTATCACGTTGGAGTGGTGAGAAAATTAGGATCTTTTTGTATTGTGGGACAATTAACCTCGTCTGGGTTGACCTGTCATGTTCCAAATGTGTTTAAAGAAGCTTTAATATGTGGTCTGGCCTCCAATGATCTCTGCTTTGTTCAAAAACATTTTAACAGATATGTGGTCATATCTTATTATTATGCTGCTGTTGTGGTGTTAAAGTGATAAACTGCTCCATAACAAGCTACAGGGTGTAACAGAATGAGATGGTTTGTGTTGAATTGGCTGTAAAAAGCTGTTTCTTTCTTTCTTTTTTTTTTAACACCGATTCAAAAAACAACATTGTGGGGCTTTTGTTAGATCGTAAAAAAAGTGCCAACACATTCGATGCTATGTGGAGATTGGATTCTTTTTTGAAACTCTTTTGCCTCTTGGCAGCAGTTTGTCAAGGATGTGGTGTTTCTTTGTCTGCTGTCCTCAGTTCAGTTTAAAGTGGACAGTACAGGTTTAAGGGGCAGGTGAAGTGAAATCAGTGGAATAGCTCGTCAGGAAAACCAAAATGGAAGAGGTAACAGGAGGTTGTAATTAGCAAATTAGTTTGCTTTTTGTCGGGAAATGGTCATAAATGTGGTGCTTTATCAGGCCTGTTTCCTCTGTCTGCTGTCTCTGTAGCGCGCTGTCCAGATTTATGACCTCACTGTTTTCATTTTTTTTTCCTCTGTGCTTTCCTGTGTCAGATACAGACAGAAAAAGTCAGCCACATTATTGCGTTGTGGCGCCACATTATGCTTTTGTTAAAACCTCCCTACCATGGAAACTTGCCTTTTATGAATCCTCTTAATTTCTCACAAACCTCAACATTATCTGCCATTGGGTGGCACAGCACCCATGCCCCCCCCCCCCCCCCCCCCCCCCCCCCCCCCCCCCCACCCCCACCCCCACCCCCCACCCCCCTTCTTCCACCCCTCCACTCACCCATGCTTCATCTCATCAGCAGTATCTTCCTCACAGCAGAAGGCCCTAGTTATCCTCTCTGGCTCATCAGCGTCCCCTCTGACCCCCTTGTTTACCCATCCTCTTCTTTCTGGAGGCTGGCACGGGTTGGTAATGATTTCCCCCACCCTCTCCTCCACTGAGGGTGCTCTTCTCAAATCCCTCACCTCCTGTTTGTTGTGGGCGGCAGGCTCGGGGAGCGCCCAAGCTTTTCTATCACATATGGTAAACAAACAAGCAATTACTGCCCCAGTGACCATTTACAAAACAGTAATAGCAGTTTTTGGGATTATTGCACTTCCAGTATGTCTCCCCTCCTTTTTTGAAGCATGTGGTCCATGAAAGGTCTCAGTGAAAAAGTGCACTTCCCAAATGCACTTCCAAACTCTTAAAAAAATTAAAAAAAAGGTTGTAATTTGAAACATACACACAGCTATGAACAAAGACAACTATGTTCTCTTCTGCTGCACCGACTTCCCCATCATCACCGTAAAAGACGCTGCCTCATTTCCTCTTATTTTTCTGTATTAGTAATTCTGATGAAAGGCAGGGGTAGCTACTCCAAATGTGAGAGAAAGTCTTCTGGGGTTTTCCCTCACTGCAATCGATACACATACGCATGTCTGGATTTAATCAAGCTTGCAATATCAGTGTTAACACCGCAACACTAATTGGCTTCCTGTACAGTAGACGGAGCAGTCTTAATCTTTGCTGGCAATCAAAATTTGCCAGACATTATTAAAGGGATGTCTAAGCTAGTATACAGTTACATTTAAGATCAACTGACAAAGGTGTCTGACTGAAGTTTTAATCTTTTACAAGATGTGAAAAACAGTCGCAGGAGCTGAAAGATAGATACTGATGGATTTTTTTTTTTTTTGTTGAATACTACTGAATGCTGTTCTCCTGCTTCTGCCAAAAGCAGGAGTCAGATGTAGAGTAGTAGTAACTGGGCTATATACACTTCATTGCTGGCTATGCTGCCTGGATTTGTTAATGTACATAATTACGATCTGTTTCTCCATCATATTCAAGGAGCTAGTTCAAGTCCCACATGACATTTCTCCCCTCCCTGCATCATTTATCCAACCAACCCTTTTCAACAAGGTGGTCCATTTAAGTTGTCATTGACGTGCCTGCTCTATTTCTCTGCCAGTGCTGCTTCTGCTGCACTGCTCAGTTGTGAGATCTCCCACTGTACTTCTGCAAACTGCTGTTGTTCATGTAGCATCCAAGTCCATTCCTGCTGCATTCAAGACAGCTTCAGTGGGAGACCGCTGTTGTGTCTGCGCAGGGCTCCAAGCTGCTGCCGCTGCTGTGATTCTGCAACTCCATTCGCTGCTGTTTGTTATTATCAACTGGGCCACAAATGCTACCTCAAAGTGGAAGCTGTTCTCCTGTTTGCTCTGTAGGTGGCTCTGGATCAAGCTGACTCAGTCTTATCAACTCCCAAAGCAAAAAAAAAAATCCCAGAGGATCACTAAGAGTTGCTGATTGTGGTATATTATTGTCTTCACTTATGTAATTTTTTTTGCATGCTTGACAAATGTCTGTAAGGGCTGAGGCTGTGTTGTTTCAACTTTTTAGCAGCCCAGATAGCAAAGTAATTCCAGCCCATACTTGGGGCACATGCTTTTTTTCTTCTGGCGAATCTGGGCCATATACAGCATGACTGTCAGATGCCACTTCCACATTTTGACCAATTCTGTCACACACACAGAAAATCTTTTGACTGTCAGTCAATATCGGATGAAAACGGCTGGTCTCTGCCCAGATCTGGAAGTATAACGGCCAGACTTGGGCCAAGGACCCAGGCATGTGTTGGGCCAGAAGTTTCATTTTGCTACCTAGGAGCACACTTTTGAGAACCGAGACAATTAATTATATGCATATTTAATCTTTTTATTGCTGTCTCGCAGATCCTTTAATTTAATCCTTCACAGCGGACGACCGGCTCCACCTACTGCATCTGTCTGTGGTTGTTTGAGCATAAGGATGTTTCATGACGCTTGTTTCCATAGTGGGTAAAAATGAAATTTGTGTTTGTATTTAGCTACAGGCTGAATTGGTTTTTTGTTCATATTTTCCTTTTGTGTTGAGTTGCTGTTGTTTGGGAGGGAACATTTTGTATTCAGGTCTCCTGTTGATAGTGATGTTGTATATTGGCTTTATAGATGTAAACACAACTATAGTTTTGTACACAGTGAGCTCTGAGTTATTTTCCCATAATACTGGCTTTATGGGAAACAGCTTTTGTGACACACGGGACAGACAATCACTTTCACATTTTTCCATGTACTATATTAGAAAAATATCTCAGAAACTGTATTAATGTGAAACTTTCAGTACTAATAGTCTCTTAATGCTTCTCTGTGCTTCATCGCATTTCATAACAAAGAGATGTGTTTGCTCTAAGCCATGAACCATTGTGATTTTAGCATTTCATGTATTTTATCTCATATAATTTGAAGAGGAAGTTTATTAGCACTGTTCCCCAACCTCCTCCTCGCTGAGTTCTGTCTAAACTTGCAGGAAGTGACACTGTCAGAGCCTAGAGGGCAAATATCAACTGCTTACACAGTCTGGTTTCACCTCAGCGGAAATATTCATATCCAAAATATCCACAGCTACAGACTGTGTTAATGTGCTGTCGCCCCAGCGTGCTGTTTGGATGAAGAAGACACTTTAGTCCTTGTACTGGGGAGAATAGGGAGGATGAAATACCTCATCTTTATTGTGCTCCAGAGAGGCCATCCAGAGCTGCTTCATCTTCAGATTAATTTCTGTCAAAGGTATAATGTACAACCTTGGTATAATGTCATCTTATGCTTTGGCCTCTCTTGTTGCACTGGAAAGGATGGATGATTTGGCATGTTATTACCTCGGTTAGGAAAGATCACGCCTTATCTCTGCAAAAGGCTAAGACAAAATACAGCAATTACCCCAGAGAATTGAAATGTCAAGGCAGGTTTAGCATTTCCAGCAATAGAAATTGGATTTCAGACATACTTTTAACGTTTGATAAAAGTAAGATATTGAAGTCTATATTCTTTCTGCGTGTAGCTGTCACAGCAGGTTAGAATACAAATAGCTCTTAACGGTCTGTGGTTGATGCAAATCAAACATTGTGGCTTAGTTTACCAAAGGTTCGAGTCATATAATCAACTGCAATTTATTAGCTTCTGAATGACCTGATGAAACTTAAATGACCAATGCTGTTTTTACATCAACCTCCTTTTAATTTCTAATCAGAGCTGTGGTTACAGTGGGTGAAGGAGCCACAGACTGAGGATGAATTAATTTCTAAGGGTTTGGTTTTAATAGAGCCCTTTTGCTTGCTGTTATTACCTCAGTAGCTGTTGCAAATTAATTCTATTTTGTGTTGCCGTGGTTCAGGAACTGTTGGTATTTGAGGATAAAGATAAGTCAGACTAGAGCAAAGTTATCATTTTGATGTGAAAAAAGCCATGAGAAATAAAAGACACCACAGAGTGAAATGAAAAGATAAAATCAGACATATGTGGGAATAACTTGTCAGAAGCAGCAGATTTGACAAGACTCAAGGAAATGAAGATGGGTGAAGATTATCATCACATGTGTGACTGGTCTGTCTAAAAGTCTGTCTTCAGCATCCACCCTGTGCCTCTCAGAGATTTGAAACCAAGGAGAAACCCCTTTTGCTTACATGCTGCTGTCACCACCTGCCAAAGAATTCAGAAAAGCAGAGTGGTGAAGTCAAAACAGCTCGTGACCTTGTCTGAGCATCTAACCCCTCTCCCGGTCTCTAGTGAGCTGCATTTTTTTTTTTTTTTTTTTTGCACCATGGGAAGCACCTGTCTCTCCAGCTTCCTCTAAATACACCCAGGACATCACTCACTGCTGTTTAGTAAAGGAGTCTTTAAAGGCAGTCCAGAAGAGCAGGGAGCTTGGAGAGGTCTCTGCCTATCCATTTGGCACATGCGGAACCATTAGCAGACAAGACAGGAACAAAGCATTTTCAGAGAGGAAAATTTAGAGGGGGAAAAGGAAATGTTTCTGGTATGGGAAATGTCAGCTGTCTGACATCTGCTTCCATGTCTGTGTCATCTGAGAGCTTGATGACTGAAAAAGAACATTGTTCAGAAATCTGATGAGGCAAATTGAGTAATTTCAAAATGGAATTTTCAGAATTGGATTTATATGTGAAATTCTGATCTTTCAGATGAAATCATTTTCTATTTGTATCAGTGATGTTTGAAAGCTATAGATCATACTTTGTCTGATAAAGTGGCCGCGAAAGAATAAGAAGAGCCTTCCCAAAGGGTTGCCACTGTTCCGTGATAAAAGACAGACCCACCTACATCCTCTTCTGTGACTCCACAGCCCCACTGTCTGTCGCTGGCGTGAACACTGAGTAAAGACAGGTTGCTAATGTTGGAGACTTCATATACAGCTCCGAATTCCCACACCCTTCTCTTGCCCGCGCCTCTTTTTCCTTTGCATCATGTGCCTGGCACTGGCACAACCTAAAGCAGGGCCCGTGATCTAAGTCCAACTACCCACTCCACAAATCACACAACAACAACGGGTGAAGGGGCTTTTCATGCCGGGGGTGTACTCTTACCCTCTGTGGTAAAGTTTCACATGCGTAATGTCTTTTGGCAACGTCATGCTCATGTCCTACGTCTTGTTATGTGACAGGATAACAACTGTGCTGTTTACTGATTGTACAACAACACTGAACAATTGCACTATTGTGTGCTTTTGACACGGCTTTTACCGTTTCACCGCTGTAAAGGGGGCTGCAGACAAACACTGGGGAGTCTAGGGTAAAGTTATCCTCATGTCAGAGAAACCATAGGGCTGACTTTGCATTAAACATCATAATGTCTGTGTTGGGTTCGCCTGTGTTATCCATCAGACTCTTTGGGAACAGAGCCACTGATTCAAATTATTTTAAAGCAAAAGTTCAACATTTCGGGGGAATTTTGGGATCTTTGCCAGTAGATCAATGGCACTCTCATATATCCCTCCAGGACATACAATGCTACAGCCAGCAGCTGGTTAGCGTAGCTTAGCTTAAAGACTAGAAACAGGGGGAAACTGTTAGCATGGCTCTGTCCAAAGTTAGCAATTTTAGCCTCCCAGGAGGTGACCTCTAAAGCTCATAACAGGTTATCAGGTTTGTTTAATCTGTGCAAAAACTGAAGAGAAAATAAGTAGCAGTTTTATGCTTATATTTATGCTTAATAAAACACAGTCATGTCAGCAAAAGATTTTCTAATAAGATGGCTGCTTGTGTCAGTTTTGTGAAATATGAATTTTGTCACATTCAAAAGAACGACCCGTCACACACAGAACAGTGAGGTAAGCCTTGGCAAATCCCACCAAGGGCCACTTATTAGCACAGTCCAAGCCTGGTCCTGCCCATAAAGGCCCATTCAATCAAAAGTTATGTGGAAACCATTGTTGCAGGATTATTGTAGTGTGGCTGTAAATTGTGTGTAAGGCTCATTATCAAAGGGGCCTCCCTGGCAGAGCTTTGGCACAGGGGAGCCGACAAGCCAGGGTCTCACCATCTGTAACTGTAGTATGGAGGGGGAAAAAAACCTTGTGCTTCCACTGTGTACATGCATTAGACAACTTTTCTCTTGGTCTAAGGCCAAAGCTCAACAAAGTTTCCCAAGCTTTATTGGAAACGGTAAAATCTTTGAATATGGTGGATCAAGCTGCAGGGAGAAATGAAACTACCAGTTATGGAGCAGAACGAGGCATATGGTGCATCAGCAGTGGTGAGAAATGAGATGTTTTCCCACAGGGTCAGTATAGTGTGGTGTATATATTTGATGCAGTAGATTCTTTTAAGCAATATGATGGGATGTGATACAGGGTCATACATACGGGCACCTTGAGTACGTAAGTCTTGACATTCGTTATGGTGTCATATTTGATGACAATGGCAAAACAAAGTTCACTTTTTTTATTAATAGTCCTTATCATTTTATATATATATATATATATATATATATATATATATATATATAATATGCAGAGGTTCAGTAATGCTTTCTAACAACAGTTGCCCCTGTTTGCTAATACTGGCTGCAGGTGAAAAGTGGAATCAGAGAGTCTCTGCTCACATACTGCTGTCTGGATATTTCACTTACAAGTTTTCAAACTCAATTAGAGGACCCGTTTCTACCTGTATGTTGTGATGATTCATTGATCAGAACACGGAGAATATAAGACTATGAAGCAAAGAGAAACCTGACAAAAAACATTCATAGGCCTCTAAACACTGGCAGACACAATCTTATCAACTTGAAAGGAGTCTGTTGACAGCCTGCAGTGAATAGCATGATTGGGCACTGAGATGAAAACAAGATATGGCTGTCATATTAGGATTTTCTAACACAGAGATGTCTGCAACTATGCAGCTGATTCCCTCGCAGCCTTGTCTTAATTCAGGCTGTCTGAGTCAATGCAGCTGTATCTTAGGCCTCACGCCAGCCACAAGCCAATTTGATTTGGTGAACTGTTGCACTTCTAGTAATCACACTGATGTTGTTAAAATGTCTTGTCGTCCTTCATCTTAGAAAAAACATGCCTATCCAGCTGTTTTTACATCAAATGACTCCAGCAGGATGGCAAATCAGAGCTAACAGAGCATACGGAAAACAGCCACAGCAAAATTTATAAACAGAATCTATATGTAGTTCCCAAATTATTTTAATTTATTTCATACTTTTTAAAGAATAGGTATTTGATTTCTGGTCAAAATTAGAAGAGATAAAAGTTGCCAATCTTACATCTATCTGTTAACTACACGGCTCCAGCTAGCAGCTGGTTAGCTTCGTGTAGCATAAAGACAGGAAACAGGAGAAAACAGCTAACACTTTGTCCAACTCCAGCACCTCTAAATCTCTCGATTTAAAATCTTATATCTTGTTTGTTGAAGTTAAAAACTATAATTTGCTGTTTTACATGGCTGGACTATTTCAGGTGCAATTTGAATCCAGATTGGAAATGGACACTAACAGTTGAAACTACTCTACAGAGGTGCAATCACAAGTGTAAATAAAGTTAACTGGCTATTGTTACAAAAATGTCAAAGCAAAATTGAGTTTGGATTTATTGAAAAATTATGACTTTAATTTTAACTTAATCAGCATCAAGGAGTTCTTGTTGGGCAAAATCAAACACATTTATCTTGTTCTGACTCCGTCACAAGCTGATTTATACATTTCATTATTAAATTAAAAATTTTAAATGGGGGAAAAAAATGTTACTCATAGATAAAATATTTTATCTTTGGACTATGTAATTCTTCATCCCAGAAACGTTCTCCAGGATCAACTAGATTAAAATCTTTGTTTGTCTGTTTTTAATAATGCCCATCTGTTAGCATTCAGTATTTACGTAAATCACAACTGCCTTAGCACGCACCAAATGATCCACCAAAATTACTGCTGGGGGGCCTCTGTTTGGGCACTCTTCCAGTAATGATTGATAAAGTGGAGCTTGTGGAAAGAGCAGGCCGCCAGGGTAGGTGTTATATGTAAAACATCACAGGCAGTTAACCAAGCAGCACATGCACATGACAACACCGCTCATGCACAAGCGGTTGCTGTGCATGGCAAGCGCTGTGAAAACTGCGCACGTTGGACGGCAGATAGATGCTGCATACCACGGTTTCAGAGGCTGATAGATTTCAGAGAGAATTGTCAAGGATGGCTTGGCGCTGAATCTGGACCAGAAGATCTTCACATGCAGGCTTCGAATAAGTGAACCTCTCTTTAGGAGTACAGTAACACATTGCTCTCGCCTTTCATCTGCTTCCCACAAGTGCAAGGCAGTGACAAGTTCTCATGGAACATACACGGCAATAAACAGTGTAACATGGCATTTGTAATGTGAACAGTATGCTGCCACTCGCACCAGTAATTGATTTCAGCAGACCTACAATCAGTGCCCTGTTAGCAGAAATAAAGCCCGCTCCTTTCCTGTAAGAACGTCCACTATTAGGATGAAGTCTGGCTTTTTTTTCTGTGTAAAGTCTACTTAAAGGTAGTACGATTTAATCTCAGTCAAACAACACAAATTTTGTCTGTGTTTTCTAAATAGGCGTGCTTTCTTGAACACAAGTCAAGCGGTCAACACGAACCATAGTCTACATGTATTTCCTGTGCTTCAAAGAACAGACATCGAAGCGTCGTCTCTTATCATAGCATCTCTGGGGATGTCCCTCTTTATTACAACACTTAAACCAAACGACCTTTTACGTCCCGTGAATGGAAAGTGCACACATGTCACACGTGTGGTCTAGCTGACGTTCCAGTGGTGCCCTACTGTAAGTAAGGAAACATGCACATGCTACTGTCTGATCTCATTTTCATTAGCGTTTGGAAATTGGAACTGCAGGATACGCAAAAGAGATGCCAGTGACTTTACCCAAAAAGTTTCTTTTTCAAGTTTCCTCAATGTCATCATCTCTGGCCTAGTTCTGTCTTTTAATGAAGCGACCAAAAGCTTTGTAGTTTGATTAAACAGAGACTTTGTGAAAGGTGACAGCAACATATATGTTCAATTCTCTGTAGACATGCAAGACTTATTTGGATGAAAAATAATGAGCCAGAAGATTAGAAATGCTGCGTATGAGCTGCTTAAGTAGAAAAATGATTTGCCTTTGTGTTTCTCCATACTCTGTTTTCATGGTAGCTTGTTATACCATGAAGGTAATACATAACAGAATGCGATCTTGGACACACATGAGCTCTAAATAAGAATAGATTTTATCACCGCCCTATCCAAGAACTCAATAGCTGCATTGTATGCTGAAGGATTTCTACTTTGGCTTAGACTGGAACAAATGGGTGGCCTGAAAATAGCATCCAGGTTCCTCTCATAAGCCATTTAACCAAAAGATCCTCCACTGCACTGCTGGTTTTGTTCACTGTTTATCTAATAACGATCTTGACTCCTTTCTTTTCGGCCATGGTTATTAGTTTGTTTGCCATTTACTGGTACAGCCGGCCTCCTCAAATCTCTTTTGTAAATATCTCTCATACAGAGCTCAGGGTATTTGGGCTGGTGTGCAATTTCCGTGCTGCTAAGGTTAAGCGAGCAGGACTAATTGAATCTTGCATGTCTTCTTATGATTTATGAAGGAGTAGAATAGATTCACAAGATAGATCTCCTATAATCTCTCTCATTAAGGGAGATGTAAGAGGAGATGATTGTCCGGCTTAATTTAAAACGTCTGCAAATTTCTCATAACCTCTTTGATGGTGTGGTATGGCTGCCAGCTGGACCCTGTGCCAAATAAGGTGCTCCATGCCCCAAACTTTAAAATCTGTTTATATCACCAGCCTTTTTAAATGCTGCAGTTTAGCGCAGAGGCTGTAGTTGTTTAAGGGTAAAACATAACCATAAGGGACCAAAGTTAACTCAGTGAAGATCAAATGATGTGAAAATGTGTTTTTCCCATGTTAGCCGGTTTCCCATGTCCTGATGTAGCTACACCACGAACATAACAGAAAGTAGCTCTTCTCCTTATTTCTGTCCCCTTTAAGAATCATTTGAGGATTCATGTTTAAGTTACCATGCAGGCTCATTTCCAGGAGGTCTGAGTCACTTTCCGTATTTACCGTGGTTCACCTTGCCCTCCCTGCTTATGCTATGTCCTGTCCAAACAGCATGTTTTACTGGAAAAGTATTAGTATGGGAGTTGAACATTTGGAAATGCCATTTCATGGTGTCTTTGATCATTTGTCTTACAATGCATGTAACTGTAGTAGTATGCACTGTGATCATAATTCATGCATATGTTTCTGTAAAGGAATAGTTGGCCTTTTTTGGAAATAAGCATATTTGCTTTCTTATATCTGTCCCGTAAAAATATATTTATAGCCAGCAGCTGGTTAACTGAGCAAAACCCATATATCATGAATGCTTATGTCACAAAATATGACATAGGCAACCACCTCATTGTTACCTTTAGACTGAGCCAGGCTAGCCATTTCCCCTGTTTTCAGTCTTAAAGCTAAGCAAGGCTACAGGCTGCTCAATGCTTCTCACTCTCCCATAATAGTGAGCTGTTACTGAAATGTACATGTAGGTGGCTTTCACCAGCACTGAGGTGAAGTGTTGAGGTGTTATGTATGAATATATATTTTCCATTGAGCATTCTTCTTCTTCTTCTTGCTCTGTGTCAGCAGCAGTTTGTTTTGTGATCTCACCTGTGAGTCGCCCAGTAAAACCACAGTCCTTTATCAGGCTGCTCAGGAGCTCCACTGGAGCAGTCGTGGGTTAAGTGTTTCGCTCAGGGGAACTCTGAAATTAGTTAGTAAGGGAGGGGAGAGTGTTACTCATTTATTTTCTCTGCACATACTGTATTTTCACAGACAGTCTGGGGATTTGAACTGACAGCCTTCAGGTCACAAACCTGTATTTTATCACTTTTCCCCAAAACCCCTGTAACATCATAGGAAAGTTTACTTAAATATTTATAAAACTACTTATATAAATAATATATATATGCAACAAATATATTACTGTAGACGTATGTAATATATAAAAAGGGGGAGAATGTTTATTTCAAGGCAGCCAGTGCCTCAGAGCTGAGCAGCTGGCCAGTTGTTGGCGTGGTGGTATTTGCGACTTCTTTGCTAGAACCCTTCAGGATCAAACCCGTAATGAGAACAGTGTGTACTGATGACGAGCCGGGCCCCACCACCAGCTCCACTGTGGCCACCAAACCACCTGAAACCACAGGTCAGGATTACAAATGATCCCAAGAGGCTCAGCCCCTCCTCCACCTCCCCCTTCGACCTTTGACTTGGTCAGTTTGACTGACACACTGGGAGGAAACATGATGCAGAGGTACTTTGCCCGAACGCTTTCAAAACACACTTTGTTGTCTTTCCTGTGGAACTTCAAGGGATTGTGAAAAATCTCCTCCAGTTATTTTTCATCTGGCATTGTGTTACCATGTCTGGCATTTCTTTGTTAATCACAGAAAAAGTCCTCCAGCCCCCAGGTGTCACATATGATTCACATTTTTTACACAAGCTTGATGCCATCACTTCTATATCTAACAATCTTATTCAGTACCAAATATTTTGGTTAATGCAATTACACTAATGCTATTCCTCATATTACATTAAGCTTTCCAAATGTTTTGATTATATTTGCATGGTGGCGTGTGGCCTGTGTTTGATGTTTCTCAGAGCATGAAAACCGTGGTTCACGGTCTTTGCCGTTGGTTTTTCTTACAGCAGTTTTGGGCCTTTGTTGCTCTGGTGATGTCAAACTCACAGCTGGAATATAAAAAATCGTATGCCATGCTTTCTAAATGCTCTTTATTGTGTCTGCCTCAGAGGAAAAGATGAAGTCCTGATTTGATCTGACAAATTGTGGCTGGACAAAGCGCGCTATGTGCTGGACTATTTCTTGGCCAGGTGCAGTGACTCCATGGAGTCATGTTGCCATCCCAACCAGGAGAGACTCCAGGAAGTCACTGGGCCAGACCAAGAAATAGTCCGTAAGCTTTAGTGGTGCTTGGAGGTAGATTTTACTATGGGCAGAGACAGGCTAGCTGTTTCCCTCTATTTCTAGTCCTTATGCTGAGCTAAGCTAAGCTAACCAGCTGCTGGCCTCATATTTACTTCATCCAAATCTCTGCAAGAAACTGAAAAAGAATATTTCCAAATTATTTCTTTAATGATTTTGCCCCAAGAGGAAAAACTGAATAAACTAACAATAGGTTGTCTGATATTGAGAAAATTTCCAGTATAAAATCCTTCCATAGTTCACTTCTGCTTGATTATTGTGCAATTTCCGTGCAACAATCAGCTGAATAAATGTTTCACTCGAAACAAGGTGAGCAGAGTGAATTAACTTTTATACTTGTTTATAAGGCTCCCCTGACTGGATACAGTGAAATTGCTTTTACGCCATGTACTGCAGTAAAAATGAACAAGGTGTATATAAAGCTTGTTGTTGTCGGCTATGACTCAGCTCCGGAGGAAGGTCCTGCTAGGAACTGTGATTGCTTTGTGAAAAAATTGCCCTCATTAAGGGGAATTAATGGCTCACAAAAGTAACTGAAGGTGCAGTGGTTTGTGTGTGTGCGTGTGTGCGTTTGTGTGTTTTAAAGGAAAGATTGACAGAGGTTAGAAAAACAAGAGCCTTGTTCATTTACAGGGAATTTTGGCTTTCCCTAATTCATTTCCACTTAAAACTGCACTTCAGCTGCATGTTTTGTATTCTTGCTGTTTTTACTTTTCCTTACAAGCCATCGTTCAAGTCCAAGTGGCATGATTACCATATATTGTGGTCTGAAATAATCTCCAATAAGAGTGTTTCATTTTCATTTAGAAGTTTAGGGGCTGTCGTTTGGAAACAGGAGCCAGGACCCTCATGTCTGAGAGCCATAAGAGGGGTTTCCCGGGTTGGGAAAATAAACTAGGAGATGGCTGAGTCTCAGTGAGTCTAAGGCTGACAGCCAGATGATGACACTTTATTTTCATTTCCACTCGGGGCCATGAAGGTTTGGGAGACACTTGCAGCATTCAGCATTCTCCCAGAGCTCATCTGTAGTGTTTTTAGATTATTTAAGGCCTTGGTAAAGGATTTGTGATACATATGAGACACAGGAATCCTCCTGTTTGTCCTGCCTGCACTCTCACCAGCTTTGCATGTTTGTGAGAGGCAGACAGTTAGTTGTTTTGATATCCAGATGCTGCCTGTGGTAACCGTACACCTTCTGGAGCATCAGCCTCCTGTCTTCTCCTGTCAGCACCCACTGGTCTGGTGAGATGAGGCCTCTCTGCGAGCTGGACTTTATATTCACAGATAATAACACAGATGATTTGACATGCTGTGCCATTATTTTATGTTTCGCTGGAAGGCTGTATGGAAAATTGGATTGTGTTTTTTTGCAGCCCGTGCCCAGCAGGGGGCTAAATTGGCACTTGTTTTTAGTGCGGGCGGTCCTGAGAGTTCAGTGGAGCATTTTCATTGTGATTAAATTCTTGTTTCAGACTTTAATTACGTCAGTATTCTTCATTCTTTCATCTGAAATGACAAAAAGATGTCTCAGCTGTCATGTAATGTCCAGTTTACGCTGCTAGAGTCTAACAACCGTAACATCTGCCCTGACTGAGGAGGTTTATATGAACAGTGAATTCAACAACAGATTCAAAAACGCTTTGCCCTAGACTGTAGATTTTCCATTTTGCCCTTAAATCTTTCATCCCTCTGTTCTACTTTGAGATCTTCTCCCCGGCTTCCCCTCCTCCCCCCTCCTCACAGCCTCTCTATCATACATTTTCCTTTACTGTTGACAAGATGGGGTATCTATGACATAAGAGCCTGTACCTGTCATGCTTGCGTGCGCAGACTGTTGCAGGAATAATCCAACATGGGTCATGCAATGCTCAAGTAAACACCAGCCTAAGACCACCGTGGCTGGTTGATAAGTGGGAAGATAATGAAAGTGAAGCCCTTGGGAGCCGCGAGGAAAAACACAGTTGAGAATCGGGAGGATAAACAATATTGCACACAAAACTGTAGAGGGCAGCTCAAAGGGGATGGAAACCTCAGTGAAACTGCAGGTTAGCTGACTGATGTGAAACAATGGATACAGTATTAGTTTAGACTAAAGGTCAGTCCAGCCAAAATACATGAAAATCACTTCCTTGTTTACTTATTCACTAAGTAAAGTCACCAATAAATTGAGATTTAGTCATTTTTACATTTTTTTGCTCTATTGCTGGGAACTATAAATTTCACTCTTAAATATGGTGGGGGGTGAATATAATGCTCTCTATACTGCGCCACAGACGTTTCACCTCTCACCCAAGAAGCCTCCTCAGTTCTGACTGACTGGTGAGGAGATCTAGGCATTTAGCCTCTGTTAGGGCGTTATCAAGGCCATTGATGGCACTTGATTTGCTAGTGTTCCTGGTTGTTGTAACGACAGTTGTTAGAGTATTTCGTAATTGTCAAGTATCTATGGCCAAGTCCGGTCCAGACCTGGACGACTGAGAATCTTCACACACATAAATGTTTTTATTGGAGCTACATTCTCGTAGAAAAACAGTCTGCTGCTTTGAGCATCTTAAAATGAACCTCAGTTTAACCTTCATTTTATTTGACTGGAGGCAGAAATCTCAAAGCCAGTAAAGGCAAAACTATCTGCATGGTTAGATATGACCAGAGCTACTACTTAAGATTTATTTTGTTTATTTAAATTAGTACAACAGAGCATTACAACACAAACAACAGGATGCAGAGTAGAACAACACTGGAAACTGTAAGATGATACATGAAATACATGATATTTGTCCTGCGTAATCTTAAAGAATGACCAGATATAATGCAAGTATTTAAAGATTTTGTTACTTTTGCTGCACCATCTGTGTTAGTTGATAGTTATTCAGGTGGAGAGAGTCTATTAAAATAGTAGGATTAAAATAATAGGATTGTAATAACATTTTTGACTCAAGCACAGTTGGCTCTCCTCCAGTGACTTCATCTTTGTTGAGGAGCTGCGATGACTGTCCTTGAGCAGTTTGAGGCCCTGCGGTCCACATTATACAGCCCTGCGTCTCTAAATCTATCCGCACACACACCACAGACACATACGCACACGGTGAATACTGGCTCGCACATCCCTGGTGTTGATAAGGTCGGCCAGCAGTCACGTCATCCGTTAGCAGCAGGTATAGAGTTACACATGATTTCAATGTGACATCCAATAGCCACAGAAGTCTTAAACACAGATAAAGTATTTCATTTGAACTTGAACAAGAGAGGGATCATTTGATGCCAGTCATGCACTGTATGTCCCATTTGTCTTCTGGCATCCTGCTGGACAGTTTCTTCCAGTGAGCAGAAATATTCCTGTGACTATTTCAGCGGCTCAAGCACTCTAGGACACACATAGAAGAAGGCATGGACATACACACAAACATGCAGGTCTATGTGAAACGATGTTGCTATCAGTATGCTTGGTGCAGTATGCACTAAACACACCCTTTGTCAGCTCGAAAAGCATCCTCTGGCTGATCCTGAGTCATTTTGCTGCGTGACCATGTGTCCTTGCGTTCTTTAGTGCTCATCTGGGTCCACAGAGTCACATTTCAAAAGGATAAATCAGGGCTCCAGCAGACTTAGTGATCAAATCAGTTTATCTTGTAGTAACTACTAAATTTAACACAGTATAGGTTCATTTGCTGGCATCTGCAACGCAGCATTTTGTAGTTTAATTAGAGTTATTGATCGACTACCAGCAAACTCAGGTCAGAAACTTAAATCAGTCACTGACTGTGGCTAATCAATGTTTGCTAGGTTGCTCTCCCTTCTGCAAACATATGCTGAGTGGGTTAATTAACTCTTGGTCAATATTGGCCCTTTCTTAGTATGTAATACTGTTGCTTGCACAAATCAACACTTGTGTTGAACCCCTCAGTTCCTCATTTACTGGTCGCTCGTGTTCGTGTTGCTGCCTCTGTTAACAAGCTTCCAGCACCTAGCAGCTCTCTTGGACCACAGATGGAAGACGATACAGTTCAGTGCAAGGTGACGAGACTGTTGGCTTTAGACGACCGCTTTGTCATGACAATTAAATTCGGTTTCATTTATCTGGTGGATTCCTAAGCGGCTGTTCATGCAGGGAGTGTATGCCAAGATATAGCTTGGTTAACACTCAAAAGAAACCATTAATTTCCACTGTGGATTACACCTCAGCCTGGCCAAGCCAAGCTGGGCTCATCCTAGTGTTTCCCTTTTCTTTTTCAAGACGTGAAACTTTTGGATTTTTCTCATTTTTCTAGTTAAAATATTATGAAGTTACCCAAAAGTAACACTCCCTTGCATGCAAGCATAGGTTATATTACTAGAAATGTCTCCAGCGAAGGTTCCTGATAGAGCCGTCAGGATGGCCGCCTTTGCCAATTTAACTCGCAGCATAGTGATGGGACTTGGCCAATCGATTGGCTTATTACTGACCTCCCCTCATCAGGGAGTGTGTTCTGCTTCCATCTTGACCGCAGTCAGTACTGCAGGGAGGATAATTGCAGTGTGCAGTGCACGGGGTGGGTCTCAAGTATCCCAGCACTCAGCCTGTTGCCAGAGGAAAACACATTGATCTCTGAGGGTGATGAAAAGACTCTCTCAAAGGCCCTGCTTCCTCCTCAGTAGCATTCCAGCTTTGACACTGAACCAGAGCAAAAGCATAGATGATCCATGCATGCCTGCCAGGCATAGTCATATTCATGTCATTTGTCTTCTTCGAGTGTGTGCACACGTTCGTCAAAGGACCAGAAATAGATACTTGTTCTGTATTGATTTTTAATCCCTGAAACTATGTTTGAGTAAGAGTGCATCTTTGTTTAGGTGTTAGGTGTAAAAAACAGGACTGTAACTACTTAGTCAATGAAGAGAATCTCAGGTGCAAAATTTTGTTTGCACTGGTTGAGTCTATTTTAGTTTGGTGGTGCAGGGAGAGAGAGACAGATGCATTTTTAATACTAGTTTCAATCTGCTTGATGCTGTGTTAATGGAGCCTGCAGCAACAGACAAATTCCTCGCATCCTCATGGATTGACTCTTGGTTTAATGAACTGATAACAGGCATCTGGACAAACATGGTGCAGGACCAACCAACAAACACACACATACACACACACACCAAATTGCCATATTCATCAGGGATGGGTGGAAAAATGAATTCATTTCAAGTTGATAACAACATCCTGTGACCACTAGTGAGTGTACACATAGAGGAATTCATAGAAACTATGCATCATTAACTTTTTTTTTAAATTATTTAATCAGTTGCTGCTTTCTGCATGATAATGAATGCTGCTTCGTGTAATTAGTTTCAGATTCCTGTTGGGTTATCTGTTGGGACTATCTGACATTAACAAGTGTCCTGTTGGTACTGTGAATTAGCTTGAACTTAAACATAATGATAACAACACTAGCATGGACTTGCGGGTATATCAGAACTGTCTTGTAATTGAAAACTGCAGAACTGAGTTTCATTAGAGCAGGCGTGGAGCAGGCGTCACTGTTCATTACCTCTGATGACTGTTTGTTAGATTTAATTCAGGCCCTAATCAGTGAGATGTCTTGCTTTACAGCTGTTGTAGAAATCAAACTGTAAATTTCCAGCTAACTAATCATACTGTCTTGAGTAGCAATGTAAACACGTCTATCTACGTACAACGATATACTTATTAAAGAGAAATGCAAAGATTTTCTTTAAGAAACTTGTGGAATTTGTCAGAGTCTGTTATATTTGAGTCACTAAATAGAACATCGACGTTTAAGCTGGATAAATGAAGTGTGTGTCTGTGTGTGTGTGTGTGTGTCTGTGTGTGCGTGCGTGCGCGCGCATGTGAACTACAGAGAATATTGTACAAGATTTTATGTGGTGACAAAATGAGCGGACCTTTAAAAAAAAACGAGTAAATGTAAAAGTCAGACACAATGGTCTCTTTTCTGGGCAACAGATTAGATATAATTGCAAAGAATTATTTAGGAAATGGCAGCAATCATCATATTTATTTAGGAAATGGTTGCATTGGAGTTAAGTGCAGTTGGAAATAAGGATAATGAAGATATACACTACAGAATCAAGGAATAATGGGAAATATCCTTTACAACGTTGTTTTTCTAGGTTAGATTGGGATTCAAATGTGAGTCTTGGGGGTCTTAAAATAAGCCCTCAAATTCTTCTACAGAATTTCATGTTTATATTATATTGTCAAACCCTCTGTAGCAACAGAGAACTGGATTTAACGCTAAAAGCAAGTAGCGAAGCACTGTTTGTTTAAACAGGTTAACAAGCTATCATACTAGTTTTTGACGTGCAAGAAAAATGATCCAAACAGCATGGCTCTTATTTAAAGGCAGTTCAAGAACCACTGTCATTAAACAAGGTTGATAGCAGGGTTGCTCTTTTAAATAGCTTAGCATTACATGCTAACCATGCTGTATCAGATTGCAGGCATTTGGAAACATACCTCAAATTTCCAGGAGATGAACTTCCATTGACACAATGAAGCTAACCTACATCTCATGTTTACGTGAGAAAAAAATCTACTAGTGGTGAAGTTTGTGTGATGTGTATCAGTGCAGCTTTTGTGCTTTTGTAGAAATCTAGACAACCTAAAGTTGACATTGTCCAAAGTTGTGACAGCAATTAAACAGATTGTGTGCTTTTCTTATGGTAAATAAGCACATGCAGCTTAATAGGGTCAAGTTCCTCTTTGTTCTGCTTTCTGTCTCTACAGCTCTCTTAAATCATAAGGGTCTGAGGAAGTTGAGGGATTAGTAGAAGCAGTTAAGAGGGCAGTCAGAGTACTACAAGGGCAACCCTTCCGGAGCCGGCCAAAAGGGACTTTCCTGTTTTTCTCAAATACCCAACACAGATGACCTCAAGAGGAGGTTGCATCGTTATCTGTTAGACTTCCCAAAGTTTTGAATTAGGTCTTTGTGCTGATGACACACAGATGCAGTTCATTTTGAAGTTCAACTTCATCTTAAAGACCTCAGAGGTCAGTGCAGTAGTTCATTTAACTGTAAATATACTAAATGAGCTAAACGTGGACTAGCTACATGACTTTTTTAGTGTATACAGATGATAATAATCTACTGTAGTGACTTCCAACCAAGGGTATTTGTACCCCAGTGCATATGTCTGAAATTGCTTGGAGGTATGGGGAAAGATTATAGAGTAGCTCAACTGATTTAGAAAAGTTAAAAAATGAGTCAGCTGTAGCACCTGAATGCCATGTGCTGAGTGTATGAGAAAGTTGAAGCAGTTAGCTAGTGATTGATAAATGGTTTAAATAGCTGAAATTATGGATGGATGAAATTAAGGTTAGCTAAAAGTAATGGATAGATAGTGAAAC
Source organism: Trachinotus anak (assembly GCF_046630095.1). Lineage (NCBI taxonomy): Eukaryota > Metazoa > Chordata > Actinopteri > Carangiformes > Carangidae > Trachinotus > Trachinotus anak. Next base: position 2,042,485 of record NW_027273856.1, on the reverse strand, counting down.
AACTAAAAGTAATGGATTAAGAGTTCAAAGCTATAAGTAATGGATGAATGGCTGAAATAAATGGCTGAACTAAATGACAGGGCTGTGGGGACATCTAATAAAACTGGTGAACTTAGGAGACAAATTAATGGCATTTAGAAGTGACCCTCACTCTTGCCTGTCAGGTTTTACAGTGAGCACTTTAGTTTCTTGAGTTGAATTCCCAGACATGATGTTTCATAGCAAGTATGGCCTATTTTAGTATTTTCTCTACTTGCCTCTATGGAAGAAGTGTTCATATTCCAGGAATTGTTGTATTGGCAAAGCTCTGTGTTAGCTGTTAGACTTTGCAATGCATAGTTTGACAACAATACACATCCCCTTGAAAATGATGAGAGCAGTGACATTCAGGGATGAGGCTGATTGTAAAATTGTGGTGCAATTTTCATTTTTTCCCTTGGACAGTGGACTTAGTGTTCCTTGAATTAGCATTTTATGCATTGATTTATTCATTGTCATGCAGAGTAATAAGGATCTTGGATCAAAATGAATGTCCTCTTTGCCAGACGTTCCCACAAAAATGTACTTGTAAAGTAACAAATGATTGTACAGTAGAAAGCCAGCTTTTGTGCAGCTTTAGTTCCGTTGACCTGGATACCCAAGTGCTGCCAGGTTTAATAAACTCATCCATCCATGTTGTGGGATTAAATTGACTGTATTAAAGTCTGTTTTGACTAAATCGTCCCAAATCCTTGGAAAGCATGCAAAGCCATCGATCAACAGATTTTTAATATTCAGAAATTTTCACTCAACTAAAGTCGAAAATCCAAGTTGAACCCTCCTTGAGATGTTTCACAGCTGATCATTTAACTCTGATTCTGATAATTTCTTATGATAACAAGCAAAGATACTTTAATAATGTTGTGATTTTTAAAAGATATTTAACTATCTGCAAACACAATAGTGAAGCAGACCTTCCTTAAAGTCATGATGGAACCTGACAAACCACTGTCACATATCTGTGCAGCAAAAGCCAATTTATGTAACTGTAAGCAAAGGCACAGGCATTTCCAAAATGGCTGCAGAACATTTTAAAAACTAAATCACTCAAAGACAATTCTTGCCTTGGAGGCACCTTCTACTGTGGCGTGAAATGTACCATAACTGAACCAAACACCAGCGAAACAATTTTGAGTCAGTTTCCAAAAACATTGGAATGGGAAGTATTGTAAAGCCATGACATTTCTCCCAAACATTCATGCTGGACATTGTATTTTTATGACTCGCATATAAACAGACAGGTCGACTGTGCTTTTGGCATCCATGAAATAGGCTGGTTGTTTACGGTTCAAAGAGAAAAATAGCTTAAAAATGAACCATGGAAGATTTGTGGATGAATGAATCAAACCTGAATTTCTTTTATGCTTGGCATAAAGTTGATCTGAAGAAGTAGGTGTTTATTGCATGGTCATGGTTTAAATGCAGTTTCTTAATTTGAAAGTGTGCGATTTTAAGTTTTGTTTCCACGATGCATACACTGCAACAACTTCTCCTTTAACAGACACCATTAATATATTTGAATCATCGGTCCATAACAAACAAAAGTGATCTTCTCTGTCTTGTTTCTTTATGTCACTTCATTTCCACAAAGAATATAGCAAGTGTCTTTCTACGAATAAGAAAATATGTTGTTATTTTTCAACTGATAATATTTTAACATGATAAATGCAAACTATTTGAATATGGATCTCATGTGCAGAGAGCATCTGAATTTACTCACTTTACCCAGAAAGGTGCAGCTGGGTTTGCTGAGAAGTCCAAAGTCAATTCTCTTCAAACCTGATTTACTTTGGTGGTTAGAGCTGGTACCCAGTTTGCTATTTTTGGCACAAGTCTTACTTTTATTCTAAGGAATAGCTGCGTTACTTAGACAGAGGCTTGAGTGGTCTGATTATGTATATCAAGCTCTGAAACAATGCTGGTATTGTAAATGAGTCTGGCCAGGGTGGTTTACTTAAAACTGATTGATTGGAGGGAAATAGAGAAATAGAGAGGTGCAGTGGTGTTAACTGTCCTGGGCCAATCAATATTTTATGGATGATGGATAGAGGTAAAATGCAATTTTGTCTCAAATGCCTGAAGTATAAACAAGAAGTTTATTATGTCAAGCAATGCGTAACTTTGAAATGATGTTGTAATGAAGAACATGAACAAAAGTATTCAAAAACAATATAGCCATGCCTTAGAACAGCATGTTTCACAATACTGCCAATTACATGGGATTCCTTGGTGCCAAATAGCATTAAAATGACTACTAGTATGTATTTTGGACCAAAAACATTCTGTGGGATTGTAAAAAATCTCATGTTGTTTGACTATTCCTGAAAAAGAAGAAAATGAATAAATTTTGAGACTTGAAAGCTTTGTGCTGATGGTTTCCTGCTGCTCTTACAGCTAACTTGGTGCCATTCATGTCACAACCTATAACCATCATGTTTAAAGACACAATGACAATTTTTGAGAAGTTGTACGGTTCTTTGAATTTGAGCAGCGTGTCAACTTTTATGTGACGATTTAAAAAAAAAAAAAAATTACTGGTCTCATGAGAATGACCTCGATTGGTGGTAAGAAGACTGGTGTGACAATCTCTCATATTCACTGGTCAAAACAACAGTTTGCAATGATTTGGGATATTTGACAGTCTCCTTTAATCCATATGTACATTTCATTTCTAACTTTGACTGTAGCCACGACACCAAAGCCTTGCATACTTTGAACTTTCCTGTTAGCCTGAAAGTTTAATACAGTGTAGCTCAGCATCATGTTTAAGTACATGCTGCTGTCAGTTTGTGTTAGCAGTGTTAAAAACCGTTGAATGTGACTATGTAGACATTGTCTTAAAGTTACATATATTGCATATATGATTGTGTTTTTAATTAGTTGCAAATTTCAGTTGCCACACATTTAAGAGCCTCCAGCTACTGAATGCTAACATGCTGCCATTTACCACATCCAACTTAGTTTAGCATGTTAGTGTGCTCACATTAGCTAATTAGCGCTAAACACAAAGTTTAGCTGAGGCTGATAGGAATGTCAGGTATTGCAGGTATGTGGTCATAAACCAGTTTTGCACAAATAAACTTTTGACCTGATAACAGACAGTTAAGACATTTAACTAAAAAACACAATGCATCCCTCATGGTGGAGTGAAAGGAAAAGTCAGCAAGTCATTAGGATACATAGTTTGGGAGCCATAAATGATGTAATTGTCATGGTGATCCATCTAGTAATTGTAGAGATATTTCAGTCCAGACCAAAGTGGTGGACCGACGAATCAACAGACCAACATTACCATCCCTAGAGCCGCACCACTAGGGAGGCTAATAATAAAGCCAAATAGCACTTACACTGATGCCTTCTCTCTGCGGTCCTGCATTATGAAATGGCTTTTGGCTGTTTGTTTTCTAAAAAAAAAGCCACCAAATAACAGAATGTGAAGACACAATGCATTTCACCGCAGGGTCATTTTTGTTATGTCTGACCCAAATCTTCGAATGACCATCAAGTCCACATTGATTTATTCCACTCTCAGAGTAAGAATCTGTTTCCACAGATTGTTCATAGTTGTTGACCCTCATCATGAAATTCCACGCCACATTTTTTTCAGAAACCACTGTTCCATGACTGTACTTGGGACGCTGTGAGAAAACACCAGGCCAGTACAATGTTTCTGAGCATCTCTCAGCCCTTCGGAACCAAGTTGAGCCCTATTCATTTCATCTATGACCAGAGGTCCTGGTCACTTTTTTTGTCTTACTTGATTAAAAAAACATCTGTAAACCCATTTTGACTCGGCCTGATGGACTTTTAAAAGTTATTCTTTCATTTGTGTTATATAAACTGAAATGTTGTAGTGTTTTTGTTGGCTTTTGTTTATCTTCTTTCAGTGTTACTGGTACAGTTGGGTTGTATGGGAATCTCTCCTTACAGTCTATAATCAGAATGAAAAACATTGTGATGAATATTGTGAATCCAGATGATAGCTGAAAATGATGTAGGGTATTTTGTCTGGACCAGCAACCCCCCATGTGGGCAGTGTTTTCTCCGCAGCTGTCAAAAATATACCACTGAAATCAGGAGGATGTTGTATCGTTGTACAGAATATTCTTCTCAAAGGTGTCAAGTGTCATTTCAAAGAGAGCAATAATGAAGCGACTGCCAAGTGCAGTAAACCCCCGTCTGTTTCTTTTAAAACCTTAGAAAACAAACCTACGGAGAAACCGGGGTTGATGGGAATCATAGTAAAGTGAGAGTCAAACTCCACCTGTGGTTACATACTTTAAACTGAGCCTGGACCCTTCGCTGGCAGCGCCTGACATTATCCTGGAAACTGGCCAAAGGGAGCAGAGTTGGAGGCTGAAGTGGAGCCAAACAGTGGGATCAAACTGAGGACTAAGCATCATACAAAGAGTTGTGCAACATAATCCTGCATTTTGCACCCCAGTAACACATCTGGAAGATCATAAATCAGCCAAACGCTGTGTAAAAGAATTGTTGTTTTTTTTTCTTCACTCTTTGTTACTTTTATTTAGACACAGATAGCAAAGATTAGAAGAACGTGCTGAAATTTAAAAGGAGGTTTTCACACAGGTTGAGGTGGGAGGTCAGGTAATTTGGACAAGTAATTAATTTGGTTGTTTTGTATTTTTGAGTCCTGTTTTTTAGCTACTGACAAAACCTCAGTGTCACAAAGCCGTCACTCAAAGCAACTTTTGACATCCAGGCAATTCATGTTGAGCTGTGCAGTGTTTCACCCAGCCCCATTACATGACTGTTATTATCTTGAACTCCCAACGTGAAGACAAAATGCTATTATTTGCCAGTATGGGGGTCAAAAGAGATTTCTAAGTGATTTACATAATAACTCTTCACAGTGTTTTAGCTGCCTGAAATTGGATCTGGATATTTTCTGTGATGCAGAACCAGACAGGGAAGATTGTTCCTCCTGGTTCCATTGACTTCCAGGCTCTTTGATTCTGACAGCTCCTTGATTCTGACAGCTCCTTTCATGTTGAGTAGAAAGTGCAATTTTCATTTTTAGAAATTATTATTCCAAGTCCTCCTCAGAGCTGGAGCATGCCCATGTACTACTGTGAAACTGTATTATAAGAGCTCAACTTTTAATTTCCAACCAGTCTAAAAGTCAAAGCCTCACCCTTTGGATAAATTGTGAATGCACCCATTTTTTATTTTTATTTTTTTGGAGCAGAGAGCAAACAAAATGCCAATGCCTGAAAATGTGTTTCCAGCTGCCAACCTCAGGAAAACACTGCATGTATTGCTGGGAGGTGGAGGAGGTCATTCTGGGATAGATGCTCCCAATTTCCAATGGTTTTTTTTTTTGTTTGTTTTTGTTTTTTTTTTTAACCTGCATACAATAGAACCCAGTCAAGTCTTCAACACATAAAAACTGACAAAGCGTGTAATTGTTTCACTCCTCCAGCTGAGCTTCAGCAGATTGATAGTGCTGGCAGGGAAATGGCAAACAGGAAAGCACGTCTAGATAAACAAGAATATAAACAAATTAAACAAATTAAGAATGGAGATGACAGGATGAAGCACACTTGTGTTTGTGTTTCCCTTTTTCACCTCAGCTTATGTCTAAATACAGCCGCAATACTTAATGAGCCTTGAGATTTTGAGATGTTTGTACCCCACATTCAATATTTTTCAGCAGCTCTTCCTAATCCTGCCGTTGGGTGGTTCGACTGAGAGAATACTTGAAGAATTGAAACTTATACAAACAAAAAGACAATTAAATCACTGACTAAAATGTATTATTTTCTTCTTTTTTTTTTTTTTTTTTTTTGCAGGACCTCCAGGAAAGCGAGGAAGAAGAGGCCGCAATGGAGAACCTGGTACGTACATCTGTGTGTCTGTTTGTGTGTGTGTGTGTGTGTTGCCAAAGATCGCTGTAGTCTCAATCCAGAAACGTTTAAGGAATAATTCAGTTGGACATCAGCAAATCATACTGCACTTACAATCATGTAAAAGAACACTGTATATCTTTAGAGGCCAAAATAGGTTATAGATGTGTAATTTGTGGCGTGGTGGTTTCAGTGTTCGCTTGGATTGTTTCGGCCTCAGTTGCTATAGAAACACAAGATTTTCACAGTAAAACTTGGAGACAGTGCAGTTTGGGAAAGTAAAAGTGATGCCCAAACTTGTTGACGGTGATGACGTCCGTTTCTAAACTCTGAGATGCTCCGCCCCTCTAGTGCTGATCCCAGACATGATGTAGTTATGTTCAGCTTCAGTATATAATAACCCACGCTTGTTGGCCTACACAAATGCAGCAACAAGTTGTCTTGATGCATTCAGCATCTATTCCCTCGTCCCACACACACACACACACACACACACACACACTCTCTCTCTCGAGCTGACTCAACAACCTCAGCCTTGAGTATCTAGGAAAAGGACATGTTGTGTGGTGACACTCCCACAGACGGAAAGTGTCGCCATAAATTGAATTCACAGTGAGAGGATGTACTTGGCAGGGAGCTGTGTCCACACTCCAGCTCACCTGATAGCGAAAGTGATAATGGGCTCTGGAGTGTGGCGGCGTTCCTGTGCTGAGAGCGCAGTGCAGCAGAGCACAGCCAGCGCTTTGGAACAAAAGTACTACCCTTGTAAAAAGAAATTAGAGAGACAGGGCAAAGCAAGGTCCTAATTTTAAGTGAGGCAGAGCGATGAGGGAGCGGTTTGGTTTCACAGCCTGAGAAACAAACACTGGGTCTGTGAAGGGAGAGAAAACACTGCTGTTTTCACCACTAGATCCTGTCGTTACTTTTTAAAGACACAGCAATCAAACCAAATCAGTTGAGGTCTGTTAGTTGAGTCTCAACGATCTTCTTACTTCCTTCATTTTTGATTATTCCAAATTAATTTTAGATCCTGTTTAATGCTGTGTTCTGCGTTTTGAGAACTGTATCAGTGTGGTGTGGCTCTCTGCTCTCTTACATAATACTAAAGTGATCCAGTGTCTCACTTGAAAGCCAGGAGAGATTAAAAAAAAAAAAAGAGAGAGAGAGAGAGAAATCAAATGACAGATGGACAACAGTTCAATGTTCTGGTTGGCTACACATCTGAAATACCGCCAGGCTTTGTTTATGCGGCACTTAACTTTCCAACAAGCATCCACCATGCCGCCAGTGTACTTCAAATGGCACCATTGTGCAAAGACAGTTTGTTCATTCTCTGGCCAGCGAGACAATACGAAGGGCTTCCTCTGGAAAAGTCAGTCGGAAACAAGCAAACAATCTTACCCACTCACGATGTCAGAGCTGGAGTGGCACAGTGGTCTATCAAGGGGAGACAATAGGGAACATTTGGGAAGACAGGCCTCAGCATTCTCTGTAATAGCCCCGAATTATAGACTGAACTAGGCTGAAGTGTGTTGTCAGATCAGACAGATTTGGCTCAAGTTTGTCAACCTGAAATAGAGAGACTGCTGCTGTTTCCCCTCGGCTTTTTATCCACATGTTAACTGGTTATGCGCAGCCTCTGCAAAAGCATCCATGGCATTTAAATAGCATTACAAAAGCTAAGCTTTAGACATCCTTGTACAGAGAACATAATTAAAAATTACTGCACTTTAAATGCTCTAAAAGTGATTCTGCATATTAGCTTGCAATTATAGCTCAGTTATTTCTGCTATATGTACTCTGGCAAACATAAAGTGGAGAAATATTCTGTGTGAAACTCACAGAGGTGTTCAAAGCAAATAAATAGGATGGCACTGTGCTGCATTATTGGAAACCATTGTCAAACTTGTGTACCCACTCCACAGGAAAAAAAAAAATGCAGTCCTTGACAAGCACAGGCATGCTGCGATCTGCACTGTCAGCCTTCTGCAGATCTAATTTCCCTCTTTTTAAGTCCTTGACACTGGTGGTTGTTGAAGGGAAGCATATTTAATTCATGATTTGCTTTAACCAAAAGTAACTAAGCCGCTGCTGCAAGGCTCCCACAAATTCATGGCGAGGAGTTTACTCATCTACAAAGGCAAAAGGAAGCTTTCGCCCAGACTTGGCTGCAACTGAAAGAGACAACAAATAGGAAAAAGACACAGTGATATTTACCTATGCGTTAAAAATGAATGGGATACTTCATTAGGATCTCTTGTTTGTTTACCGGTAACATATGGAAAGGAAAAGTGTGGCATGACTGTTTAGGATGAAAAAGTTTTTGTAGCAGTGAAAGCCACAGTCTCAAACTGTTCTAGCAGGTGGTCAGTGCTGGAAAGTGTTAGAAGTTTCCTCACATATTTTCCCCATGTGAATAACCAGTTCTTGTTACTCATGTACCTGCATTTACAAAAGGAGGAATTGATGCCTCAAATTAAGAAGCCTAGGCAATTTACCCTCAGAGCAGTGCATCAATTTCATATATAATGAAAAGCAGCTTTTCCTCACAATAAATCCTCTTGGAAAAAAAAAAAAAAAACATGTTCAGAGCCCCATTGCAGCTCTCACCGTTATCACATGCTCCATACAGTACAATACCGGTCACCTTACACTCAAAGCAGGAGGGTGAAAAATTGTTGAGGAAATGAATAGAAGCGACAGTGTCAGAGGAGAAAATGAAATCTGAGTGAGTGAATGATGCTGGATGATGTTATACACTATTTAATTTCAGATGGATTATATTCCAGTAAATATTGTCTTTGGTCTAACTTTTTTTTTTTTTTTTAGAATTTATGGAAACAAACCCTAAAACCCTTGATTTGCCTATTAAATGCAACATATATTGTACATTTTCCTCACATTATTTCTTAGATTTTTCCATCATTGTTAGATGAAAACATTGTAGGCTACTGAGCCATTCGACGCAGTGGGACATGTCAAAAAAACATACAGTGGTGCAGGTTTATTAAAAGCTAAGTGGTCCACTGTAACTCAGCGATCCATAAAACAGCGCTACAGAAGTGCAGCCCAGTGAGCCTCAAATATGACTCCTTAAATGCCCCAGCTGCAGGAGCGATTTGCACTTTCCCCTGGTCATGAAGAAGAACAGTTCAAGGACATAGGACTTGTAAAGAAAAAAAAAACACCCTTTTTTCAGGGTTAAAGCAGCTGGGTACCTTTTTTAATAAGAACCTAAAGACCTAAAATGATTTGCAGGGTTCTGGGGAGCCCTGAAGTACGTTGGCACACAGTCCTTTGAGCTGCAGTAATTGGGAAAAAGACGAGTGTCACCTCACAAAAAACGTGGGGGGAATTTTTAACAAGCGCGCAGCCCCTTGTAGTAGTGAAATTAGAGCCATTTACAAATGTAAAATGTGATCGCCAGGCCTGGTGACCATTATTTGCCCAACTGCATGGAAAATAGATAGGAAGCAATGCTTTTGTTCTATACCATAGGTGCAAAGACGAGTGGGTTACTGAAACACAATGTCTGTCTCTTTGGTGTAGTCTGTGAATGCATCATGGAAGGGACGTATCTTTGTGAAATGTTCCTTCCCAAGGAAATAATCCTCAGCAAGAGCCTGCTTTCCCATCTGACTGATTTGGATATGTGGTTTCAGTGGAACATTGATGATCTGAGTCTGTTTGATCACTGATTGAAAACACACTAACCATGTTTTTTTTGTTTTTTTTTTTCCTTTCTCTTTTCAGGACCTCCTGTAAGTATGCCTGTTTCACATCTTCCCCAACTGTGATAGCCATGTGAAGGTAAAAAGTCCAACCCAGCAACTGTAAAACATGACTGCAGGATGTTGCAGCAACAAGTTGCAAACATCCAGTAGGATTAAAATCAAGTTTTCAACAGTTTTCAGAAAAGAAAAAATGGCATCAAACCATGAGGTCACATTAAAGGAGTTGTTTGACATTTTTGAAAATACACATATTAACTGTCTTGCTGATAAAGATAGAAGATGGCCGTTACTTCTCTCATGTCTGTATGGCCTCGCAACTGGTTAGCTTAGCTTAATTTAACAAAAGGCCGCAACCAGGAGGAATAATCACCAGATAAAAACTGTAGAAATTAATTGATGTAGAGGACGCCTGATTATGAAAAAGAAAGCACCACAAATCTCAGTATTATTAAAATAATCTCTTCATCCCAGTCTTTCCTGAAAAGGGAACCTTTTTTCTTCTCAGTCCAGTTTGTAATATCCTTGCTACCAGCCTATGTCCCTGCCAGCTCCCTGAACCCGAACAGATTATCTCACCTCATTATAGTGCTGGGTGATCACAGATTCACTCCCCTTTACCAGATGGAAAACTTCAGAGTTTCCCCCGAAGATGAAGACAAGCCCATACATCCATACATAAGCACCGTGGATTGTGACAGTTCCCTGTATAACCGGGTCAAGTGGGTACCGTGTGTGTGCACTCTGTTAAAATTATTTATAGTCCAGAGGCAAGTGTGATTGAATAGGTATAATAGCATGTGCCGACTAAGCTGTAAAAGTCGTAAGTTAATCCTGGGAGCCTTCTCAGACACTCGCTCCTGGGGTTCTGGGACGTAAGTAAGTGCAGGTGGTCTCACTTCTCAGCCTCTCTCGCAAGGCCTTACATCTGACAAATAAAATCATACTGTGAGATGTGTCAAGAGCCGACTGAATTCCAAGAAGTGTTTTCTCGGAGGTGTTCACACAGTGGGAGAGGTTGGATTTGTAAATGTTTGGGATGCCTGTGTTTTTGATACTTTTGGGATTGCTCCTTTAGTAAATCCAGTGAGCGTATTGTAAGAACCTGACAGCAAATCACTCTGACAAAGTCGTTATAGGTCGCAGACAGTGCTGCAAATGTTTGGTAGAGAGCCTAGTTTTACTGTGGGCAATGCAAAAACCATATTGTACTAAACAAATCAAAAAAGACCATAATTTAGAATACAGACAAAAAAAGAAGTCTGGGTTAGTGACAACATTTCGACAGACAAGTCTTCAAAAAATACGATGATCTGACAATGACTCACCCCATGGTCACCAAATCTGTTTCTGAAATAAAAAAAAAAACTTTGCCAGTTACCCTGACAGAAAAAAAAGGGAGTAGTAAGTGATCTCATGTGGTTTCTCATTTGGTATGCCCACCCGGAGGATGGCAGGGGACACGTCGCTATGAATATTCAACAGCTCGCTCTATAACTCTGGGAACACTGCGTAAATTGTACATAGCCCTGGGATCTAAACAAACCGACCGCTGCTGAAGTCATTACAGACCTCTGCGACTTAATCGTTGCCCAGCCGCTGACGAACGGACAGGGACCTGTGGTTGCACAGACAGAGAGAAAATTGGTCTCCTCAAATCAAAACTCATCAGGAAAAGATCTTCATCGGTGGTTCCCGATTGGCGATTAGACATGGAAAAGTGATTTGCTTTGTTTTGATTTCCCCTTCTTTTCCACTGCTTGAGTTTTTGTGTCCATTTTTGGGATGATAGGGTCAGTTAACAAGTGGTGATTGGTTGGATATCGCTTCTTGTTCTCCAGACAGATTGGAAAAAATATTAATGGGGACATGTTACAGATATGCACTGAGGTGATATTTAACTCCTACACCATTTACAAGAAGAGCAGCGTGCCTCCTCTTGCCACTGACACCATATAAATATGTTTTACTGTAGGCTTCATAAAGGTCAGTGAAGTCTGTGAAATGACAGCTGAGGCAAAGATGATCATGTCTTCGCTTCTCATTTTTTATTTACTTTTCTCATCCTTCTGCGGCTCCTCAAGGGCGGTCCGTGTCAAAACATCAAGCCCGAGCTCCCACCACTGTGTGAGCATACCATTTAGCACTAATCAAGCATAAAACACCATCCCTGAGGCTGCCCCCGAGTACCCACTAACACCACCCGCCAGCTGCACCTTTTATAGCACCGACTGTATGCCGTACTAAATTAAAATTATACAGACAGAGAAAGCATGCTTTGAAATCTGGTCATAAGCAAAGGGGGAAATATTTTAAAATGATACAATGTTGGAAATATCAAACCCACTTCAGCCCTGCTACGCATTCCTCTGCACCGCGCTGGAGTCTCAAGCCAGGCCAGCACGAGCCCGTGCAAGAGTGCAGTCACGTTAGCGATGAGGTAAATATAGCTGGTTATATCTGTATCTGTATTTGACAAGTAGTTTTCACCTCCCTTCTTCATCGGTTGAGATTCCAGCGACGCAGGTTTGAGGATGATCTGTCATAACATATGAATTATGCAGCTGCAATACAGGGATTAGAGGCAATGTGGGGGTGAAGCAGAGGAGCCTAGCCGCCCTCTACCCTTCATCCTTCATCAGCTATGCACCGCAGCTCCACACCTGTTAATAAAACATATTCCAGCTGAACTTTGATCACTCTTGCTCGCCAGAGGAGGAGAAGGTGCCAGTTTATCTAAAGTGAGAGTCTAGTTGAAAGGGGCCCCGAATGCTCTGATGATGTGTTAATTTACGCCTTTTGCTCTGTTGCATGTTGTGAGATTAAAACAGAAAATGCCCATTAACAGTTCCAGAGCAGCACAGAGGACATGTGCGCACACACACATTCTTTGGCACTGAAGAGGCTGCGAGTGGATCTATCTGAGATGACAGCGTTTATTTGGGCTCATAAGGGCAGCAGTGCCTGAAGAGGCCTACTGGCACTGGATGTGACAACATTAAGAGTTTGACCTTTTAGATGTCAGTCCTCTTCTCACGCTGTGCCCATCAGCGGCGCTTGTCTGTCAGCAAATGACGAGAGGCGTCGCTGGGGCCAAGCGTGAGGTTTACTCACAGTGATTTGAGGCAGTCTGTAGTGTGCTTTGGTTGGCTGAGCAGGCTGAATCCTCACAGGGAAAACTGACTGTCACTACCTTAGAATGGTAGGAGAATTAACACCGTCTGAATGTGATGCTCGGAGTTGAAGAGAAAAGTTGACATCTTTTTGATTGAGAGGAATTTTCCCCCAACTCATAACATCAAATGATGAGAAATGTAGAGCGGCCAGTGTGTGGTTCTAATTGAATCAACAGAAAAATACTTTTCCAGCTGGAACATTGTCCCCTATTCAACATTTCATATCCACGACAAGAATTTTGTGGGTCCGAAATTTGCTTACGTATTGCACAGAAAAAAATGTTGGCTTCAGTGTTTGGCTTTTTATGCCTACAATTTAGTTAAAGCTTTTTGAACATCTCTCCTCCTCAGGCATGATGAGACCCTCCCTGAACTGAGATTGTGAATTAAGAATCTCCTCCGTGTTTGATTTGCATCTTGTCACTGCACTTGGACGACACACACCTATACCCAATCACACTATGAGTTTCACTTTCCTCAGTTCACAACATCCCTGCTCCCACAGGCACATTAAACACATAACAACAAGCAGACACACACTCACAAACACATACACACACATTAAAGTCATTTTCTGCTGGCTAATTGTGATACACTGTGGATATGGGAACCAGATGCCATTCCCAAGTCAGTTTTCCAGTGTGGTTTTCCTATCCCTGCCTAACCTCTGCATACAGATTCTCCCGACGAGCACCAGCCACTTGTGGTCATCCGTTCCTGCCCATTCTGCTCTGATTACTCACATCTCTGTCCTCCATTAGTTTCCCGCCATGAAAAAAAGTTCCCCGGGGGCCCATGGTAATATGATTGAGGGTTCCCATGCAGAACTAACAGATGGAGGTGTACATATAGATATGTTTTTACTGGATGTCTTTTACTCAGTTCCAGGATTGTGCATGTTTGAAATTGAGTTCATTTCACTTCCAATGATGGCCGCAGACGGATTTCAGCGGCAAAAGGCAAAATGTGTATTTTGCAGTCATTTCCGCTCTTTGCATCGGTGCATTTTCTTTATATTTTTGTATCCAGATGTGATATTTCAGCTACTCTATGGGAAATGTTGCGAAAGAATGGTTGCTACATTATTTTCCTTCCACAGTGCAAAGACGATGACTCCTGAAAAAAGCTCATTGCTGGTAGATTGTAATCTTAAAAGAAAGAGTTCAGCAGTTTGGGAAATGTATTTTCTTGCTGATTAAGATAAGAAGGCCAATACTATTTTAATATCTATAGGGTAAATATGAAACTACAGCTGGCAACTGGCTTACCTTAGACTGGAAGCAGGCAGAAACATCTAGCCTGCCTCTTCCCAAAGGTAAAAAAAAATCTGCCTACCAGCCCATAAATCGAAGAATTGAGATGGTAATTAATTAATTAATCCTGACTATTTCTTCAGTTTTTGTTCAGATTAATAAACAAACAAAAATATATTTCATTTATTTTGTTAGCTTTAGTGGTCTTGGTGATCACATTCAGACAGAGCCAGGCGAGCTGTCTCCCACTGTTGCCAGTGTTTATGCTAAGCTAAGTGAACTAGCTGCTTGTTGTAGCCTCATATTTACCATAAAGATGTTAGTGGTATCAATGTTCTCATCTAATTCAGAGAGAAAGAAAGGAAGTAAACACATTTCCCAAATATCAAACTATTCTGGTGAGTCAGTCAGGTCAAACTGAATAGAGGCTGTAGTCAGATCTACAGCTCGTTTGCATTTTGATGCACGGCAAACATGATGCATCACTTTGCTGTGTGAAGTGCGTAAGTCAGGGTTTAGTGTTTTCAAATCCTTTACTTTGGCCGTCGTCCCACATTTGTGGTGAGCAGCACTCCTCACCTGCCCCCTCTTCACTTACTCATTGGTTGTCAACACTTGGAGCCTGGAGGATTGCTTTGCTTAACTTCCTGTGTACACACATGTTTATTAATATTGTGTAGCTGTGTGAGAAAACCGTATGCTCATAAAGATGAGGTTGTAAAAGCGGTAGTTGTTGGCCTGTGCTCTCAGAGATGCCAGTGCTTCAGGGTGAAGTGATTGGATCCATGTGGCCGGCAGTTCGGGCTACAGCAACCGCTGCCAGCTCAGTTGGCCCAGGTTCTCCAGCGAGGATGTGAGCTCTGTTTGATGGATTGATTTTCTGGACCTCCGCAGGTTTAACAGGTCACTGCGATGAAAATGAATACGGCGGAGTGTAGACAGAGTTTACATGCAGATCCCACGTTCCTCACTTTTTGCATCTTGTTGGATTAAGTGGATTGCTTCACGAGATTGTACCAGCAGCTCACAGCTAAACCCACAAGAATTGCTTTGCTCATGTCAACAACAGCTAGAGCAGTGGACGTGAGCCAGCCTCTCTCCTTGCACTGCACAGTCAGGCGGAGCAGTGTCTCGCTTTCATCCATCATGTTTCCAGAAAATTATAGGAGAGTAAGAATGTGAAAAATGGCTATTCAGTGTCTTGGCTTCTTTGTGAGACAGCTTGGAATTAGGTTGACACAAGTGTGGTACTTTTCAGCTGGTGAGTTGGTGCGAGAGTGAAAAGTGAAACCGTTTGTCTTTGCTGATTACATGACTACAAAAATTGGACTTTAGCCCATGGATAACAGTGGAAATACAGAATTTGTGTATTTAAATCAGTCACCAGATGAATTGTCTTAGATAAAATATTTAGATATTACAAATATCACAGATAACATTGTGTGGGACTTATTACATTAACATTACATATAGAAACCATAGTTAAAACAGTGCAGATAAAATCCCACTTTGGGTTTGATATTAGCAGCAACTTAAGCTCAATTCTGTCATCTTTGCATCATATTACGTAGCCATTTTCAGTTGTTTGTAATTATCATTGCAGGAGCTACATATGAAATTTCCCACAGTGCCAGGATCAGTTTATTGAACGTCTCTTTCTTTGTAATATGAAGTTAAGTAAGCTACACTTTAAGATTTGATTCCATGTTGCTTGCGGATTTGGCCCTAGTTCTCTTTTGCCTTTTAATATTTCCCTGCAGACCTTTCCATTTCTCCCCCACTCTATTTTAAAGGTGGCAGGGGTTTCCTCTTTTATTTTCATACCAACGGCTCATTCGGGCCATTGCAGGAGACAGTGGTCATGGTTTGGCTTGGAATGAGAAGCTAGACATGTATCTGGATAGAAAAAAGAAAAAGTTTCATTTTGATCCAGTGGTCCACCAACTCGACAATATCAGGCACACAGGAAGTTCTGTTACAAATCATCTCGTGATGGAGGTTTGACGGAAGTTTGCCCAGTGTTAAGCAGCAGAAGATGTGAGGCTTACCATCAACCTGATGTGTGTCATTTTCAATAAGTTGATCTGGGGCTTATGCTTTGGGCCAGCTACCATTTGTTCATCTTAACACATAGGAAGAACATATTTGATTCTTTAAAAGTCACTTACACTGGTACTAATCTTCACTGATGTTTTCTGGGGAAAAAAGAGGGAAAATACCCAACATGCCGACATGTTTAGAGCAGCATTGTTCTTAGTTTCCAGACATTTTAGGAAAATAGACTTTACTCTCTTGTGGAGGGTTAGATGAGAAGACTGATGACACTAGGAACACTAAGTTAGTAAGTTACTAAGTAAGTAAGTAAGTTAGTTAGTTAGCTTATGTTAGCAGAAAAACACAAGGGAAACAGCTAGCTTACCTCTGTCCACAGGTAACAAAACCAGGCTTGACCAGCACCTCTAAAGCTCAGTAACTAGTATCTTATATCTTGTTTGTTTAAATTTTACAAAATGTGAGCTGTAAACCAAAACATGGCAGTTTTACAGGGTTATGAGCTGGACTTCCTCTTGGCCAGATGTAGTAGCAACCTTATAGCCATGATGAAACTACCTATTGCTAAATGCCTGTTGCTGGTAGCTTCATATCTTGACATGCTTTTATGAACGGGATATAATTGTCTCTCTCGCATACATGTGGCCACTCGAGAATCCAGTGTAATTGGAATATAAAGGTGCTGATGACACTATAGAGGGTTAATCATGCTCAACAAACCAACTCTCTAATACACCATGAGCAGGCTGATGAGCCATGAAGCACCTGCTGCAGGGCTGCTTTTGAAAAAGAGCCAGAGCAGAAGCAGTAAAAAGATGTGAAAAGCACACACAGGTGCTGATTAGAAACCTTCCTTGGGGCAGACTGAAACCACAAAGCTGTGGACGGCTTGACAAATAGATACCCGCTGCAGTTCTGCTGTAGTACAGTTCGCCCCTTTGAAATAGTCTTTGCAGGAGAGCTGTTTAATAGCCTCTATAAAAGACCTTCACTGTACACGCTTAAACCTTTTGGAAAAGCTCCAGTGGATGCTGTCTGTCCAAGTGATGTGCAAATGATGGGCCGTATAATGAGCAGGTGCAGGCTGTGTAGTGAAATCATTGCCACATGCTTCACGACCAGCTGGAGCAGGAAAATGAGCGAGATTTGGGCAAGATATGATTAGGTGTGTCAAAAGCAGCATTCCGCTTAGAGTGAAGTACAAATCGGTAAATGCTGCAGAGTGACTTACAGTTACCAAGTATTTTATTTGATTGATACAGTTTAACATGTGTGATAGGGAAACATTTGTAATATATCAAGCTTAGATGGCTGATTTAGTGATTCCCAGCCAGGGGTAGCTTTTACTTTTACCCCAGAGGATACATCTGCGGCTGCTACATCTTGCTTTGGTCTGGAGAAGCTCAAATAATATGAAAAAAAATTACAATTTGAATGAAAAAATATATCTACATACTGAGTCAGCTGTAACCCTTGAACACCGCATGTTGAGAGTGCATGAAAAGTAGTTAGCCAGTGTGCAAAGAAGGTAAAACAGCTATAACTAATTGACAAATTGGTTGGAAAAAAGGTGGCAGCGTCGAGGAAGGGATACTTGAGTTTGTTTGACAGGGAGCCACTGATTTAGTTCATCAAACCTGTGACCGTTCCTAGTTTCTTTCCTCACAAACAAAATACAGACATGCTTTTTTGACCCTATTAGGAAAGTTCAGCATGGATTTGATCAAGTTTCACTGTGTTGCAGCACTTATCATGAAACAATCTGAATTTATTGAAATGCTAAATCCTTTTTCATTTCTCTCCACAAACCAGTCATTTAAGCCCAGTCACTGTGTTTGCCAACTGGATGTATTTTACAGTGCCAGACATAATATGTTACACTGGCTAGTGCAAAATGCTGCATTGGGTATATTTATGTATTTCTTTGTTGCAACCATTCATTTGTTTGCAGTAACAGCTTGTCAATAACCTCCTATTGTCCAAAGGCAATTTTCCTTCACAACAAAAAGACTGGACTGATTTCCTTTAGCTGCCCTCCATTTTCAAGAGCACTGGAAACTTATTTTGCCGCTCTGGAATGCCTCGGCATCATTATAAAAGTAAAAGTCACATTTAAGTCCAATATGTTGCCTCTATTATTCCTCCCCAGGGAACCGCAATCTGAAACATTGTTTTTATAATGGCGCATTTTGCGTTTACAAGTGTGTTGTGGCTCTTTCTATGGCCAGTCAAGTAAGCAGCAGGACCACCTCCTTGGATGGGTGTGTATTAAAAAGCGGCATTTCCCATCAGCTTGTGTCTGTGTTTGTTGAAGCGAACACAGTTGCCTCATATTTGAATAAACAGTGCGATGAACCACACGTGCTTGTTGTGCAGGCCCACAGCCTCACGACCAAGGCACATTGGGCATAGTGCAGATCCAGTTGGGAACACATGCACCACGATACATAAGCAAAAAGCTACAGATGGTTAACTGTGCATCAAAAATAATGTCCAAAGACACTGAGAAGGCAGAAACCTGGCTACAGCTCACTTCCCCCAGAGCAGTGTGTTAGATATTGGCTGAGGAAAACTGCTGGACTACCTCTGAAGCATTTCACTTTCAGACCGTACTATTATGTGCCAATGCAGGGGAAGCCTGTCTGTGTCTGCTAGCCTGCTATTCTGGGTCACTGGCCCATAAACTCACAGGAACGGCATCCAAACATGGGTTTTAGACTAATGTCATCAATCTATGGATTAATGTCAATGTACTTTTCTCTGGGTCCAATATCTCTGGAAACAAACCAATGTGATCCTGGAAAAGTAATCGCTGCACAGCTATAGTACAGTTATACTGGTGACAGCTGAACATCTCGTTCTTTATACCTGAGGACAAACATGACTTTTTTTTTTTCTGGCAGTTACAAAAGAAGTGACGAAGTTAGAGGAAGAGATTCACAGTTTCCCAAATCTTTGAAGTGAGTGTAAATCTGGTCTCAAATTCAAATTTTCATTATGACCAGAAAAAACAAGTCGTTTCTCGCAAATGTGCTCGACAGACAGTCTTTCATGAGAAATGCAGATTAGCATTGGCACAATAGTCTTTCTCAGTTTCTCCAGGGGCTCATGAACACTGCTGCAAAGCGGGTGGTCAGTTAGTCACTCCGCTGACACCGATCTAATACTGATTTTTCCAAAGATAGCTTTTTCCAAAAGTCCAACCTCAGAGGAAGAGAGTGAGCCCAACAGACTGAACTTCATCCTTCAATTTCAATGTGAAAAAATATAAAATAAAATTATTTTTGAACGCAAGCTCATTAGGCTCAGGCGTACAGATGCACATGTCTTCATCAAATCCTGCGCTTCACCCATGATCTTCTGCGCAGCCCACCCAGGAGCCCCTGTCTGCTGATTGACAGACATTGGATGCAAAGTTGCCTCACAAAAACTGCTGCATTAAAAGAAAAAAAAAAAGCGTTCCTCTTGATCGGGGCACTTTTTTTTTTTTTTTTTTTTTTTTTTTTTTACAATGTGCTTTCCAATGCTTGGTTGGAGATTGCTGGATTTGATCCTCTGAGTAAACATGGACTTGATTTGGGCCCGTTTTTGGTTTTAATTGTATGTTTATCTAAGCCCTGCTGTCTACAATGCATTAGGTACCAGTTCCCAGTCTGTGACAGGTCATTTTAATCAAACGATGAAAGTGATGTCAAAAAAGTACACAATGTTGGTTTCATCAAAACTCAATTTGTTAATCTTGTGATTTCAGCAGTTCCCTCAAAGTTCAAGTTGTTCATGTCTTGTTTAGCAGCTCTGTTTGTTTCTTGGCTAACATGATTCGTCACTCTGGTTTTTCACAGTTGGAGGATTCTTTCTAACCAAAGTGTGCCATGGCAGCAGAATGATTACAACTGACATGAACCATAGTTTGTCTTTTTTTTTTTTTTTTTTTGTTATTTATGCGTTAAAGTTTGAACTATCCCTTTTCTCTCTTTGTAGGGTCCTCCAGGTCCGAAGGGTGAAAAGGTGAGTAATTTTATATTCTGGTTGATATCGTCATGTACTCATGTATTTTATTCGGATGCTTGAAGAAAGGAAAGTTCAGGAAATGTGCTTATTTGCTTACTTGGAGAAAGAGTTATTCAAAAGATTGATGCCACTTCCATGTGTATGCTGAACTAGAGCCAGTCTTTGTGCTAGCTTAGTTTAGCACAAAGGTAGGTTCCAGATTCCAGTCTTTTTGCAAAGCTAACCAGGTGCTGGTCCCAGCCTCAGATTTACTGTACCTACATGTAGACAGACTGTACAGTGGTGTCAATCTTCTCATGTAGCTCTTGGCACAAATGTGAGTATTCTCATTTCCCAAACTATTAAACAATTTCTTTAAGAGTCATTTGAAATTCAGTCTTTAATATCCAGCCCCTCATATATTTTCACAGGTCAAGATAATAAAGTCTTAGTTTTTGCTTTCCTCCCACTTAATTTGTCCACAAAGAGTTTCATCTTGCATGTCCTGCTATAATTCACACTCAAGTCATCCTGACCTCAAGTCTCACAGTCTGAATATTTAAATTCTCCTGTCGTTCACAAATCCACAGCACAGAACATTAATGACCGAAAGCCAGAGCCCGAGTTGAAGCCCTCAAATGCCTCACTGAGCATTCCTCCATAAAACACAGTGAAGCATGCAAAACAACCGCACTGTCTCTTTATGAGTCTGCAGGATTTGGGGACAAATGTGTGACCGTGGCTTTGCTATGAAAGACTGCAAACCTGAGATACCTTTAATTCACACCAAAGTTGATAAAGTCCAAGGTTTCAGGTTAATGGAAAGAAGTGGCTGTTAGATTTGAAAGTGCATACTTCTGAAATGCTACCGGGGAAGATCAAGGCCTGTTACAACCTAGTAATGAATCAATTTAAGTATTTAGTCACATTTTGTGTGGAGTAAGCAACAACTTGGGCAATAACTCATTATATTTAAAGGATTATTCAACTATAAAAAAACAAGAAATAAGATGAAATGGCGTGAGATAGCAAACCAGAGCCACACTTAAACACGGAGAAACAGATGATCACAGCTGTCATCTTTGTAAAGCTGCACTCTCTGGTAACTGATGATTTCTAGTAATGTGGGATGTGGAATGACGCCGCTGACAAACGTTGTGAATCAACATATATATATATATATATATATATATATATATATATATATATATATATATATATATATTTTTTTTTTTTTTTTTTTAGTGTCCTATAAAGCAGAAAATAGAAGTCGTAACCACGACTTACAAAACCAGATTAAAATGAATGTCAAGCGTCCGTTATGATCCAGTTCTCCTGATTAGATGCATGTTCATGCCTCTCATGTGAACCACTTCATCTGCAGCTTAATGAAATGAAAAACAACTGTGTTCATTCCTTCCCACCCAAGACGAATAAAGCATGCATCAGCATGGCCGTTTGCAACTGTTTTCCCGTTAAATCTGGTGCTGGAGCGACTGCTCGAGGAAAAATTACAAAAATTCCAAGAGCTGTTTTATTGGAAATTGCTCAGGCATTACATTGACATTTGTTTGAGCAAATTTCCCATCCATGTGTGATAAGTTCGGCTCATTTTACTGCTGTGGCTAAATTGAAACTCAGCCAACAGGAGAGCTGAGCGCATCAGATCAGAGGGTTTAAGGATGTTCAGTTATCCGGTTCTAGACAGATTAAGGTCCAGCATTCGGTCTTCCTTCACTTACTTCAAACAAAAGTCTACTTCTGGTTTGGTTTCACTCTAATGTGATAAACCCACAGTCTTCACCATGCAGGTTGAGACGAACCAAACGTTTTCTACTTCAGGAACAGGCTCCATCCGCAGAGATCTACCCTCAGAAAAGGCAGGAAGCCAAAGATCTCTGGGGCATAAAATCTGGCCTGGCAATGCAGTCCGCCCACAGTCAGCCCCCCTCACCAAAACCCACCAAACCTCACACCACTGCTCTCTCTCTCTTTCTTTCATACTCAATTCATGTCAGTCCCTGTTATCGTAAGTGATTTTACTGTCAACCACAATGAATAGCTGAGGGTTCCTGTATTATTTTTCTTTATCAATGTGTTCTGAATTATGCCTCAGTGATTTCGGTGTGAGCCTCCGTTTATTATTGGCACTGTACTCCTGTGTGTGTATGTGTGTGTGTGTGTGTGTGTTCGACCCTTGCATTTCAAGAAATTCTTTTTTCTTGCCTTCCGCAGGGGGATCAAGGCGACCAGGGACCACGGGTATGCGGTTTACTCCAATTTCTTGTGATTAGCTGACGAATGTGACTGTGTGTGTCTCCCCCAGCAGAATTGTGGGCAAAAGGTTTGAGATGCATGAAATTCCTGGGATAGTGTTCTTCCCATCTGGCCAAATACAACAAGCATTTCAGCACTGCTTATTTCTACAACAAGAATGGGCAGGCAAACGTGCAAGATACCTTGGACGGCACGCAGTGGTCTACTGTTCAATATGCAAAGACCTTTTTTTTATTTTGCCTTTCTTTCTTCAAATTGAGCAGCTTCTGCACACCAGTAGAATAAAGCTGCTCAATCTCAACTACAATCAAAAGCCAACAAGCTCCGTCTCTATAATTACTCGTGATTCACTTCACTCCTCAACGTGACATGGCGTATTCAGAGCTTTAATCATTTCCAGCTCTGTAGTTTGACATTTCTATCAAAGTGCAGCTTCTAAATGATGATAATGTGAGTGCTTTTTCGTGCTCGACAGACTCTGAAATTAATTACTCTATCTCCATCTAACAGCAAGCCTAGCCCTCATTTTTCTCAAATACTGTTTAAAAAATGAACTTTCTTTGCAAATACAGGCTATGACTGCACAGGTTTGTTTAAACTAGATTGCATTAACCAGGTCACATGTGCACAGGCATAAACAGACTTTTCACTTCCTCTGCCTCTGCTGTAGCAGATCGTATGGAGTCAAAGTCGCTTTGAATGCCTGTAATTGATTTCCATGAGGGCAGAGAGCATGCAGAGGTTAGAGCACAAGGACAGGACAACACAACAACACAGAGGTCTGTCTTGTCAACAGAATGCCAGCCATCTTCCAAGTGGATCTGATCCCAATTCAGTCCTGGCGCCCACCCGGACGTTAGCAGTTTGTCGATTAACTTTGTCAGTTCTCCTCTGGGCAAGTTCTGTGTATCAAAGCACCACGTTTCTTATGATTTGGAAGTCAATACAAACGACCTTCCCAGTGAAATTTGATTAGTGGTCTTAGAGTGATATGTCTAATGTTACAAATGCACCCTCCTCGAATGGCAGCCATGTTCACAGAGATTGTGGATCTCTGAGTGGTTTCACACTTTCACAAGATCTGCAAACACATTTCCAGCTTTGTGATAACCTTAGTTAATTTTTAATGACATAAAAAGGATTGGATAATCGTTGTAGTTGCAAGAACTGATCTGCTGCAAACAGACAGAAAGGAAATATCTTTGTTCTCTTCTTGAATGGACTATAGTAAACGCTCCCCTTTTGGATACAATTTCTTGGGTTGTGTCCGTAATTTGTAGCCTTTTAACCTCGGAAATGGAGTCATCTGTCTCTATCAGTTAAATGATTTATACTTTGGAAACAGCAGCGTGGCTGACAGAGTTGTAACAGGGGCCAGCCAGGTCCTATTTGTCTTGCAGAGTAAATAAATAAACTGTCCACTTCAAGATAGCATTTCATTAATTTCCAATTACAGCAAAATTGTCCACTAATCGGTACAAATTAACACACAGTCACAGTTACATATGAAGGAGTGCAGAGGCATAAAAGCATTTGAGGTCACCACCAAATCACATTACCTCCCCAGAATGGCATATTGACTTTGCACATTAGATTAGCAGGTAAATGTAGTGGAACAGTATTAGAAAGATTTCCTTAATAAACGAAGGCATAACAGGACAAGTGCTGCGTGACCTTGACTCTATCTATCTGGCTGGAAATGAAGCTCATTTCATGCCCAGTACTGACTATGTGCAGAGAGCTGATTAAACCCATATGGAAGAACATGTAAACAAGAGAGTATGTCAAGAACATGTCCTCTACGCATCACAGTCTGCCAGATTACATCAAATCTAAACAAATTCAAATTTAGAATAATTTAAAAGGCAGACTATTTGTGTTTGCATGTGTGTTTCAAGGGGTCAAGTCTCAACCTCTGTGGCCAAAGATGTGTAAGAGTGCAGGAATCACCAAATGGCTGCAGAATTTCCTCACAGACGCCCACTTCCTCTGCCTGTTCCCCACATGTCAGGGTCAGCCATTTGTCGACCCTGAGGGTCAGTGGCCACATCCAAACGTCAAAGGTTAACCAAGCAACAAATAATAAATTGCCCAGTTTTGACAAACAAATGTGTGGCCACCTTTCGAGGTCCACTGGTGGGATATGATTAACAGGAGTTTACTGGCTACGTGCATCAGCAAGAAAGGTGTGTGGTCTTTTTGAGGGATGGCACTAGTTCCAGCTGTCAAACAAAGGTTGGTGAATTCCTGGGTCAGTTACAGGAAACATTCCTGAGATTTCACAGAAAAAATCTGCCCTTGTTTGTCCAGTGCTTTATTTCTCACATCTTGGGATTTGACCAATTTGCCCAATGTCCTTCCAAAATAAAGAGTGTGGTTATGTAATTTCCAGCATTTGACTTTTCAGTCATGAAGAGAGAAGTGTTTTACAGTGTACTGTTTGCACATGAAATCAGAAGCCTTAATGAATTTCACTTGTGATAAATTTGATGTTTCAGACTGATGCCAAATCTGAGGCTTCAAATGAATTTATTACTACTCCTAAATGTATTCAACACATCTGTAAGCAGAGTTGGAAATCCACACCCATATATAGATATTCAGAAAATGCCACAGCCTCTAGTTGCTCAGGATGCTTTGTGTGTTTGGTGTGGTCAGGGAGATGCTGGTTCAGGGCCAATGTCCTATAACGACTGTTGCTGATTGTCCTCATATCTGGCTTTTTGTTTACTACAGTTTCAGTCATCTTGCTGCAGGCAAATACACAGCAATAGAGCTCATCACCAAATAACCGACATCCGTTTTGGAAGAGAAAAGCAAAACAAAGCAATCTGTGAATGGTTAAGATTCTCTGTCATCCGCCATGTCAGTATCATTCTCATACATAGACATCAGCACAGAGGCAATGCAGGGTGAGCACTAACCCACACCTAGTCCAGCTTCTCTCCTCTTTCTCTCATCTCCTGCAGACAAAGCTCAAACCACTGGGTTTTTGTTCAGATAGTCATTGAGGTTTTTTTTCGTTTTGTTTTTTTTTCCCGCCCACATTTCAAACACACATAGGTCAGCAAGCTTGTCAACATGCTGTCAACCTGGCCGCAGCTTCTCTCCAGTCCCCTCCCAGCAAATGTATCAAAATGTTCATAAAAGCAAGCATGTAACAACCCAGACAGCTGTGTGCCAGCCTGCGGATGCACCACGCTACATTGTCATGCCATGGCTCTTTGTATTGTCCGGTCCCCTCAGACCACAATCCAGATCTTGGTTTTTCTTTTTTGTCCTCAACATGTTTGAGGTCATAAATAACTTGAGAAATATTTGCGCTTCAATCCCAGTTACATACAGAATGGCTATTGTCTGCAGTGTAAGAGTATCCATTGCACTGTTCTGCAGCGGGGCTGAATTCAATCAGCCTGTCTTGAAAGCCATGTTCTTAATGAGCCATGCTTTTTGAATCATCTGTGGAAAACCAGAGGGATGGCACCAAATCCATGTTTGGATAGGCCAGATTTTATCTTAAGCTTCAATATAGAGGAAGATTGATCTCTTACAGGGCATGTTTATGTCAGTGTGCCAGTCTTTTGAGAAGAGCTTTCATCAGCCCGTTCAGGTTGGTTATTTACAGTGGAGAAAAACCTGCAGCACATAGCGGACATGAAATTATGCCACCACTGTACATCCTACATGGTGCAATTTTGCCTGTTCTTCATCTAAGTCCCGTCCCCTTTAGTTACTGTTTTTCACATAGTTTATAATGATACCGCCTCAAAGTTTACGTCTTAAAAGTTTGTGTAACAATGGGGCTTGATTTCATACAATAGTAAACAAAATATTCAGATTCCTAGCCAGCAACTGTTGATTTTACCATCTGAAATGACAAATTTCCCTCATTCTATTCTCTACTTTATTATCTCATGCTAGCTAGCTAATTAAGCAAACAGTAGCTCCAAGAGTAGGTTTCCATTGTGTCTCATTTTAAAACGAGAATCTTGTAAAGGAGGTCTTTGCCACCAACTGGCAATTTTTTGGAAGACATGTTAATAGCTGTATTGCTATTGTACTGCAGTTTAGAGCTTGTTCTTCTATGTTTTCTTGGTATGATAAATAAAACTGTAAGTTAAGGCTGTTATTCCATTCTTAGCTTAAGTACTTGTTCGTATTTTCAAACCATATGCTTTTAATTTTAACCTTAGAGGGGAAAAGGCTTTTAGGATGGGGTCGGACTTATGTGTTTGGCAAATGTAACACTATCTCGGGAAAGGTTGGCTGAAGTTGCTGGAGCATAAATGTCCCCAAATCAAATACAGAGCAGGACAGAGCTGCTAACATTACCCTAAACTCTGATAGCATCCAGAACCAGCTTCCACCCAGTGAGGAAATGCTAGACAGTGGGTGTGCTAGTTGTGAACATTGTTTTTGTGAATATAACCTGTAAATGTAGTTGGTTAATGATGTGCACCTTGACTTTGGAAGTATAGCTTAGTTATGACTGTACATGTTAAGCTAGTTAGCTAATGATTGTGGCATAAATTAGAGTGGACAAACACAACCTATAAACCAGTTTTGCTATTTTTGGTTTGGGAAAAAAAGACACCGACACGCACTCTGCTTGGCCTTGACAGACCTTTCCAAAACTTGAAAGACCTCCTGAGCTTATTTACAGCTGCTAAACTATGACTGGACAATGGCTGTTCGGGGTAGGGATATACCAAACAATCAATTCATGTTTCAGTGGACATTTATATGGCATTGTGACCGTAAAAGTCCTGTCAATAAGGCCACAACCATGCAAGAAAGTGCAATAAAATAAAAATGTATATGTAGACGTATGGAGAATATCCCCAAAAAAAGAATAAAACTTAATGGGGTGCATTCATTTGAGAATAACTTTCAAAACCATGTTTAGCTAATGATATGTCAATGTTTCTGGGCTGAGATCAAAGCTAATATTCAACTATAAACCACTGTCTCCTCATAACAAGCAGAAGACCCGATGCTTTCTTCTTTAATTCAGTTTTCATGAGCGGCTCACATCTGTCATGAAGATTGTTGACAGGGGAATTGGATTTGATTGAATTTCCAGTGAACATTTCAATCCTGTGATGTCCCCAAAACTCCATGAACAATACCACTCCTCAATTTACCAGCATATTGTAGCACAGAGTCTATTCCTCAATAACCATCTCAACGGATGTTCTCTCTGTGTATTTGAAAGTAAACAACAGGAAATAGTTACTTAGCTATGACACTGTAACATACTCACTACACCAGATGGCCCCGCTGCCATTGTTTCATGGCGGAACGAAAACATGGACTTGTTTAAGTGGTGAATTTTTTAAATAAAATACTGGTTGTGTTTATGTCTAAATCAAAATGTCTGGTCCTCAAAACTAATTGTTTGACAATTACATTTTATGTGAAATCCCACATCTTAATTGACAAATTGGTAGCAATATTTATAAGCAGGATGCTCATCTTCTTCCTCCTTTATCTGTTTTTGTTCACCCAGTGTTTGAATGTCATGCGTGTGTTGTGCCATGTTCTGCTGTTTGTCCCTTTAGGGATTGCCTGGTCTCCCTACGCTGGCTGCTTTGCACAGCAATCAGATCCTGACTGTCAAGGTTTGTCGGTGGTGGTGCTGCCTAGCTGCTTAGTCCGACCCCTCCGCAGTACACACTGGGAGTAAATGAATCACTGTCGGCTGCTTTTCCTCAAAGCCCGATGATAGAGTAGACACAGGAAAAAACCCATCTAATTAATCACAGCCAGTCAATCGTTACCCCCATCCACAATGCCACTACCAGTCTTTCACTCAACAGATTTCTGTTCCATGCTACATGCCAGGTCTACCATTGAAAGCAAAGGTGGCCTTTTAAAGCCCAGTAATATGTAGCGGACTGGAACAAGAGTAAGCATCCAGAAACCAAGACATGGTCTGGCTTGTGTCCATTGATGCTAAAATGAATGGAAGGAACTCTAAGAGGAATACTCGATGAACCAAAGTGGCAAAATGTTTTTTTTAAAGCTCATGCCCATGGTTCACCACAAATCCCTAAATCCACCAATTTGGCCTTCAGGACTGTTTCAGCGATGGATGAAGCCACTTAAACCAATGGACACTAGCAGAATAATGCAGGCATTGAAAGGCACAAGGTTAGATATCAACCTCAGCTCAGAGGGTCATCCAGGCTGGTGTCAGTGCGTGCAGCTCCCGGGGTCTGATTTCGCAGCAGGCACGATGATGATGATGATGACAGCGCTTTCACAGAGGAGCAGAAATTCCCATTTTTTCCGGGGACTGCGAGGCCGCCATGGCGCCCTCGCACCCCTGAGGTGGTAATTATGGTCCCTGGCTCCAAAAAATAAGCCCAGACTTCCGAAGCAAACCACCTCCATGCTGGAAAAGTGTGGATTTCTCCCACCATGTGTGAAGGCGCTGGACCGGGGTTCATGAACACAGGCCTTTCTAACAAAATCTGTTTCTCTTTGCATTTGCCTTCCTCCTCCTTCTTCTTCTTCTGGGACCTCATCCTTCTTCAACCTACTCTCACCTCTGACCTACGACCTCTTGACCTCACACACCTGCTCAGATGGTCTTCCCTAAGATCAATCATGGCTTTCTTTCCGCTGATCAGCAGCTCATAAAGCGGCGGCTCATTAAGGTAGTGGCTGTGTCCTCACTCGTCTCCCTGTCCACTGTGCCAAATCTCACCGAATCACTTCTCTCTGGCCATTCTGCAGTTTGCATGCAAGCCTTCAGACAGACCTGCCACATGCACTCTTATAGTCTTTCTGTTATTGTTGAAGGGAAAATGGAAGTTTCTTTTTTTGAAAATAAGGTTTTATTAATGTAAAATGAATCACTGTCCTGGCACTACTTAAAGCATTTTCCCTGCAAGTTAGATTGTTGAATATTTTCTCAGAATTTCTTATAATCCACTATAATAATGGACCACACATTTTCAGTATATTCTTGTCCTGATTATTGTAGCTCTGCACTGACAAATGTGATTTTTTCTTTTTCCAGTTCCTAATGCACAAGCCCCATTCGACTCGTGAGGTCCATTTAGGAATGCATGCATTTTAATGGATTAATATTTCTGCTATAAATCAGAACAATTATAGCTCCATCCTTATTGTCATATGCTAACTTTAGCTATAAGATCCAAAGTGCAAACTCTCCTCCATGTTTTGACTGGAGGCGGCCCATAGCCACCCACCAGATCATTTCACTACTCTCTTCTTCATTATCATTTAACTGCCGTGGCTCCAGTCTCAGTGGGTCCAATAATATCACACCATAATGATGTTGAAATGTGTCATTTTGCCACACAGGGAGATCAGGGGCAAGCAGGACCACCTGGGCCTCCAGGGCCACCAGGTCCTCCTGGGCCAAGAGGGCCTCCAGGGGATACAGGCAAAGATGGGCCTAGAGGTGTACCTGGCCTCCCAGTGAGTATTGATCTTAACCTGACATGTGGAGATTATGTTAAACTGAAGGTTTTCTTTTGCACTTGTATGTTATTAAAACGGAAATGGATAGGCAAAATTCTTTGGATTTCTCCTTTAAAAAAATACTCCATTGTTTCCAAACAAGTTAAACTCTTTTTGCACTCATATTCAGTATGGCTTTGACTCAGAGCCGGAAGGGTTTACCCCCCTAAAATCTGTCTAATGAAGACGTGACAAGCTACGTTGCAGTTCATTGCCCTAATGTCTTTAGCTAAACATGAATGTACTCCGCAAGAAAATGCTTTACTGTATGGATTTACGTTTACTTGGTTGGTTTTCATTATAAAGTAATATTTTCCATGTCTTTAAGCCTGTCGTTGGCATCACACTAATTTATGTGAACTCTGCCTGTGAGAGAAAGAAGAAACAGAAAAGGCCTGTCAATTATGTTCAGCCATAAAACCTTCCCGAGGGCTCCAGCTGATCTTTATTGACTTGGCAGAGTTCACAGTGGGAGTGCAAAAATATTAAGTGTTGTTTATCTGCTTCTTCCCAACTTTTTGATGATTATTGTTTTCAGTTCTTCCACTTGCAGTTGCAATACTTGTTTTTCCAAGAAATTTAACTTCTCTTGGTGTGGCGCTGTATTTCTCTTATGATTTATTTCTGCTGCCATGAAATACTCAGAAGGAGGGTGGCAAAAATTGTCTTGTAAATGTCACCAAGAGGCAAAAAAGGAATAATGTACGAGTAGAATTTTGGCATAGCAATCTGGACATGGCATATGTCTCATATCTACCTCAAGACCTGTAGGAATATCCAACATCCAAGAGCCAGGTCTGAACCAAAAGCAGAGACCAGAACACCGTTTTTGGACAGAGACAGTGGAGGGTGCAGGTGGCACAGCATGATAAATGCCTCCCAGCCAACTTGCTATATGAGCAGAACAATACTGAGCTCTACTTGGCAACCTGGCCTCTCTGCACCATAGTGACTGTTGAACACTGAAAGAAATGGGGAATTCAACCATAATGTGGAAAGTATTGTGTTTTTAACCAGACAATTGGACTTGTTTTGCTCTGAACACTGTTTATGATCATTTTAAAATTCCATGCGTGCTCTCAGCTTCTCAAATCCCACTGCTCTTACATTAACTGAGTGCTTTAAATTTCCTATAGGGCGATCCAGGGCAGCCTGGAGAAATAGGACCCATGGTAAGCACAAACTTTTCCTTTTGGTATCACATTTTCTTTATGATCTGTGGCTCACCTTGGATTCTAGTGAGCAATTTAGCATCTCTGAATTGTTTGAAATGCAGGCTTTAGATGGTCACAGTTAGCTTGAACTCATGTCATACATGTGTTTTTTTTTATTATTATTTTTATACACAGCAGTCATGTAGGGATGCTGCCACTTGGGATATTTTTAAATGCACCTTTTATGAATGAGAAATTCAAATGGTTTCTGGTTACTATGGTGAATATTAATGACACATTTTATGATACCAACCAAAAAATGTATGCTGTCTCTCACAAAACCCCTTATACAGTAGGGACAAGCTGTTCCAGTTAACAGCAACTGGATACCACTTGTGGTCTTCAGCAAATAAAGCATGTGATTAAAGTTTCCTCATAAAAGCTACATTGAATAGGTCAAGCCAAATTCCAGAGAAAGCAAGGTCTTTGGTGATGTCAGTTCTCACAAGTGCAGGGGAGGGTAAGTGAAGCTGACAGAGGAGGTGTTATCAAGCGCTTTCATCTCTGATTCCATCTCCACAGACCTTTTCCACAGTGTGGAAAAATTTGGTGCAATGGAAAGAAATGGACAGAGAAAGTAAAGGATTGGTTTAAAAAAAAAAAAGAAAGACACATTAGCTGGAGAGTAGGAGTTTAAAGCTAAGCTGCTAATCATTTTCAGGTCAGTTAACGTGCTTATGTTGCCGAAATTTTCAGCTTTTGTTGGATTTAATTATATGTTTTACCCATCAATGCACTAATGGCATTAATGCATGTCAAGATTTGCAATTGATGGTTGCAGGTGTGCTCCCATAAGTCTCCAGTGCTTACACAACTTCTCATGGCAAAAACGAATAGTGAATCCCACTCAAAATGAGCTCAAGAGTCTTATATAAAAGAAATACAGGGTGCTCATTGTAATTCTTGAAAGAAGGCATACTATTTCACAAGTATATACACAGCATGACACTAATGTACTTTTAACAAGGAATAATGTCAACATTTGGAAATCAATCCCCTCGGCCCCCTGTAAAGCAGTATTAGATGAGCATATCACAGAGGCTGTAAAAAAGATGTGACGTGGCCACTCAAACAGTGGAGTTGCTGTTTCCGAGCTTCTGTTTCCAGCCAGCAGCAGTTTGTTTGCTGCCTCTTGGAAATAAATAAAAGCAAAGATAAGATAATGGAATAGAGAGAAAAGTTTCTGTAATGGTAATTTGCAAATCTCCATAGAGAGAATATAAAGAAGTTCTCCATCCAGAAGCACAACACCACACCCTTGAATTGGCCTTTGAAAATCAATATGAATTAGATGTGCATAAGTGACTAGAGTGATGGGCTCCGCAAGCTGTACAAGCTGTGATCGGCACTTTCAGTTTTGCACAAGTGAGCTCAAGGCAGGGATTGTGAAGTTGCTCCTTAACTCAACTTATTCTTCTTTTATGGTGCTCTAGGAGCTAGCGCCCACTTGACACAGCGCAGCGTTTTTGATGTAGATGCTATTGTTAAAGAGGCAAAAGTAGATTCCAGAGTTTTCCAACAGCCTTCCAGGACATATGGTGCTGGTTAGAAGGATTAAACTCTTGCGGAGCAACAAGGAGGAGGGGGGGAGGTGGGAAGAAGAAGAAAAAGAAAATATTTTCAGGACTTAATTCAAAATCATCAGTGCCATAAGGTGTCTCTGGGGTAAATTAAGGGGGTCTTCAGCTCTCGAAAGGTGGCTTGCAGCCTTGCACAAAGTTTTCATTTGGAACTTGATTTTGCTTCAAAAAGACTAAATATGGAGGACCAGTGATGTATTGTATGGAGTCTTCCATCCATAACTGAAAAAACCCCTTCCAGCTGTTTTACGCTGCTCCAAAAGCAGTTTCAGTTATACTGCTGAAGTTCACCGATCCACTTTTACATCCTATTCATTCCATAACTACCCACAATGCACCAGTCACTCACCTTAGATATTTTTTAAAATGCACAACAGGCATGCATGTAGGGATCTAATTTTCTTAATGTGCCTGTATAATGAGGACATACCTATAATATTTTGGTGTCGTTGACAAAGTTTTTCCTTTAATGTGAAGCCAGACATGAGGAGCAAAGATGTGAGTAAATGGTTTAGGACATGCTCCGTGGTCTCCAACAATGTTGTGGCAAAAGTTGACATCAATGAGAAAAAGCATTTTTGTGTGGAGCAAATCTGTGTTTTCTTAAAGGGTTTTTTTTTTTTTTTTTTTTTACAGCCTGGCTCTTATAGTCATAGTTGTGGTAGTATGCTGTACCTATAGGCAGGGCTGTAACCATGCTTTTAATAGTGTGGTCATTAGGTCATGTTTATTGCCAAGGAAGTACAGATGGAAAATAGCTTGTGGCTCATGCAAAGCCTTTTTCAAGTCAATAGCAAAAATGTTTAATCAGTTAATCTACTGATAAATTAATAGAAGTGTAGGCCGTTTTTTCTGGCAAATCTTCCATCCATTCTCTGATGTCTGTTTCTCCATTGTGAGGAAAACATTCAGTCCGAATTATAAAATATTATATTTATGCGGAATATGTGTGTAAATATACAACTTCCATTAAACCAAGGCCAAGACCTCAGAGTCCCTAATGGTAACTATGACCTGCTTATACATGAGCATAATATTTTACACACCTCTGTCTTTGTAGATAAAATGGACAAAAGCATTGCACTGGAAAATTGTGTCCAATGAGCAGCAAAGACATATACACTTTTCAAAAGTCTTGACCAGCACATGAATTGCAGTAATGTGATGGTACAAACGAAGGCGAAGGCATCACAAATGTCTTTTGCATTTGCTACTTAGCTGAGCCTTTAGGTTGGTTGGGTGGTCCACATTATGTGCCGTATTCTTGCTAGCTCCACTGTTGTTAACAGTTTGAAAAGCAGTAAAGCTAGTGTGATTGAAAGGTCTTACAAAATCAAAAGTCACGTACAAAGTTTAAATAAAGCACACATTGTCCGCAATCTCTGCAATAATGGTGGCGAGCACAGTGTTATGCTAACCTGCAGCAGCATTAGCCAACATTAAGACAATAAGACTGTCAAAAAAATAATTTTCCTTGAGAGCTGAAGGCACCATAATTAAATGCAAATAACAGCATAATATTGTAAAGCCTTTTTCAAAGATGTAAGTGAAACAGGAGCTTGGAACAGAAGCTGCCAATGTGTACCCCAAAGCGCCAACATGTAGCTTTTCTGTGCTTTGATCAGCCCAAATATTTTTCCTGTAAATGCTGAGCAAGAATTGCACACTCTGGAAGTTCTGCAAGTGGCTTAGGGTTCAACTACCAGACTGAGTGTGGGAATTGACCTGGCAGGCGCCCCATTGTTTGTCATTTCCAAGTCATGAATGAAAGCACCAAACATTCAGTGCTTTGTATTTGTGCTTGGATGCTTGACATCAATAGATGCCCCTGACATTGCACATTTATGTATTCCTACCTTTTATGAATGTTAAATGAGGGAGCAAAGGTGCAATATGGTGAGCATGTGTTGTCATGAACACTTTTAGCTGAAATAATCTTTTTTTTTTTTCTTTTTTTTTGAAAGTGTCCTCAATTTTAATTTTCTAGCAATGTCAGGACCAAAAATGAGAACAAAAGAAGGAGGACCAAGACTTCCTCAAGGGCTCTTGACTCTCTGAAAAATCTCCTTTTCAGCCAGTAGCCCCTGAGTGCTCTCAGATGTAGCCAAGCTAATTAGCGCTCAGGCGAGTGGCACATGCTCTCACATACCTAGTGGGTCATAAAGATGTTTACCAAACCCAACTGAGGATAGCTAACAAAGGCTTTTAAAGGAAAGCGGGAGGAAAACCTTTTTCTTGGTTGGCTGGGATAATGAAAGTTGTTCATTGAGGTTTTTGTTAAAAGTGCAGATGGAATGCACCATAAATGAGCTGCAACTGTGTGGGCTGTTTCTGTAAATGTGAGAACTTGTTGCTGCAGCATTTTCACAAGCTAGTTTTGTTTAAAAAAAAAAAAAAAGGAAACTAAGAATGGGAAAGTTTTGAGCTTCAGTCACTTGGTGATGGCCTTGTCTCGTTAACAGAAACTGAGCAAGATATGGAAAGCTTGAACAAACGGTTTATTCTCTGAAAATTGGTCATCATTATGGGCCTTTTAGCTGAGCCAAGCATCCACTGGAGCTTTGGACACCAGGCATATGTTGGCTGCCACCAAGCTCCACTTCTTCCTCACAAAAATTTGCACTGACAGTCAAACTTTTCAACCTGAGTGTGTCCTTGTTGGCTACTTTTTAATACAGACACACAAAGTTTTCACACTCATCAGGAGACCAGATCTTTAGGTTTGCCAATTATACTGCATCAACAAGAATAAAGCTAGGAAAGCTGTTGTCGTAGAGGGCTGGTGTGGCAGAAGGTCTGCCTGGCCTTGACCCAACTGCACATGATGAGCCAAATGGCTCCATTTACTGAGGATCCTGAGCCGACAGTGTGAAAAAAGCTGGCCAACATGAGGTGTCATAACAGCCAAGCGTAAAGGTGTTGATGAACTGCTGTGGGTACGGCAATAGTTCAGAGTCTAGTTTTAGCCAGCATGGAAGGAACTAACATTCAGCTTGGTTTCTAATTTTATTCATAAAGCAATCCTGCTGTTTTTCAGGAGGTTCTGGTGGTGGAGGTTGAAGATGGCCTCCTAACAGCCAACCTAACAGCAGGTTTAGAGTAGAAACTGTCCCCCCAGACACATCTATCACTGACTTAAATCTCACTTAGAGATGTGGCGCCTTTTTGCCCTGTCTAACTTATTAGCTTTGTAAGCCTTTCCAACTATTGGCCCACTTAGGTAATGACCCTCTCTATGTGTTGGACTGTAGACTTAGGAAGTAGAACACTCAAACAAGGCAAGTTTTTACAGATGCTAAAATGATTAAAGAAAAAGATCAACATAAAAGATAAAGCCATAAAAGATTCTGTTATTCATGGCCTCATTAGAGATTCATGTTTATGGTGCGGCTCAATGAAAATAAGGCACAGAGTGAGTTGATTTTCATTCTTTGTCGAAGAATAAAACAAGGGATTGATTGTGATTCCGCTCTGCCTGAAGGGTGTGTGCTCACTGAATGAAATCCTACCAGAGCCCTGCCAGTCTCTCTGCTGTGACCATGTTGGCTGTGCAAATCACATTATTTCATCTGACGTGGACTCTTTTGTTCTATTTCTCCTCCATTCACTCTCTCTCTCCGTCTTTTCTCATTTATAGGGACCTGAGGGGCCACAAGGGCTGAAGGTGAGTTAAAAACATAATCTCTTGTTCCACTGGTACCTCTTACTTTTCTTTTTAATTAAATAAAATGAGGTTCCCTGATTTATCTACTGAAAAAAACACAAGAAAAATACATTATGCACTTCTATTCTTTTTTAATCCTAATTCTAACGTGAACCAACAGGGAATTTCTTAACCAT
Organism: Trachinotus anak; assembly: GCF_046630095.1. Lineage (NCBI taxonomy): Eukaryota > Metazoa > Chordata > Actinopteri > Carangiformes > Carangidae > Trachinotus > Trachinotus anak. Next base: position 2,005,972 of record NW_027273856.1, on the reverse strand, counting down.
TAGGAGATGTTTTGGATTTGATAGTAACTGTAGCACAAGTTGCACAAATGTCAGTCGGGACGAGTAAAGAAACAACAGGAGAGTTAAGGCTTAAACAACTTGAGGAGGGAAAGAAAAAAGAGTGACTCAGAGAGAGAGAGAGAGAGAGACAGAGAACAGAGACCCTGGAGCTAAGTGCTGTGATACAGGCAGTGGGTCCCTGGCGACGCTGATGGGAGGAACAGATGTAAACCTTATCCAGCCATCAGGTAGCTGCCAGTGTTTGTTCAGTGTAACCCAATCAGACACTTCCTGTCTGTGCTGTCATCTGTCGGCAAGGCCTCCCGTCGGTGTAGGAGGAGGGGGTGTGTGTGTGTGCGTGGAGGGGTCAACGATGACACACCGCCGTGTTAATGGCTCATAAGCCAGGCCTGAGGCTACTCAATTAGATCTGCTGCTGGTGGACTGCTGTGTTTAGCACAGAGGCACTGTCAACAGTCATTCATGTCTCATCACCTTGGTGATTCATTTGGTGTCATTACCTGATCGAAAGTAGATCGTGAATCATATATTAGAACTTATCTAAGTTGGTACAATATATGTTATGAACCTTCCCGAGTTTATATTATCCACTCTTCATTCTCCTTCATCGGCTTAGGTTTGAAGTTATATATTAGAGAAGACCCCAAATAATTAAAAATCATTGTTCTGCATTGGTTTTGTTTCACCCACCTCTGATTCATCTGTAAATGTGATCATGGTGACAGTAAATCACTTATATTATGAGGGAGCACGAGGAGCCAACACAAGCAAACCACTATGCAAGAGAGTGAGAGTTCATTGCAGCATGCTTGGTACAACCTCTGAGTTTTAATCATCTTGTTTTTATGAGCTCAAGGAGAACATGCAAACATAAGAGCTGAAGCATATATAAAGCCAGTTTAAAGCTCAACAGAATTATTCCCAACACTCATTCTTGCCCTCTGCCCACCTAGCAGATCTTAAAATATGACATGCAATGTTTTCTCTGGCCTGGTTTTGTAAGATCAGCTCACACCAGGGTGTATATGGAGAAATGGGGTAGACAGCCCAGGAGAACTTCTGTAGGCAGTTTATTCCCACATCTGTTTGTGTGCTGTGTGTTGTGTTGACCTTTTACTGAACTATAGTTTTGTTTTTGAGCTGTTTTTGTATATGATTTTCTGTTTCCTTAGGAGTGTTGTTCCATTGGGAGATGGTTTAGACCCTGAGTAGGCAGGCATAAAGACAAAATGAATTGTCACATGTGTTTATTTAAATTTTTTTATCACCATAACTCCACAGTGTCCACAGCTGTCAGTGTCTTTCCCCAGTGTCATTTTATTAGCACAGTGACACCTAAAGATCTTTGTGTTTCTTTCCCAGGGTTCACTCGGGCCTCCTGGCATCCCAGGTGTTGATGGACTGAAGGTGAGTGCATACAAACAACACAGCTGATGATCGTGGTACAAATTTCTACACCTTTCGGTTTGGCTGTGAACTAGTTGATGCAACTGGTTTTCATTAAAGAGGAGAATTTGCAAATGAAACATGATGTCTACTTTTTAACAGATGGATATATAAAAACCACTAAAAATTCATAATGCTAAACTTTTCCAGTTAAATTGAGCAGCCCTCAACATGGTATAATGCTTCCCTCACAAAACCCACAAAAGAAAAAGTTCAGAGAGCCAACTTCCACCCACACCTGAAAGTATTTTATCTTCAAAAGGTTAACCTAGAGTTTTCATTAGTCTTTTTTGGCCATATGCTGCACTTTTCATATTAGAAAAGTTCTGCCGCACATTCTGACAATTTCAAACCGCTATCCTATTTAGGAGAAATCCCCTGGGCTGCATCTTCAAGTCTTAACCACAAAGTACCGTTTGGAGCTGCCTGTGAATCTGCTCACACTCTGGGCTCATTTCTGCATTTCATTCTCAAAGCGAATAAAGGAGACACAGTGCAGGTGTTTCACAATGGGGGGAAAAATGGAAAAGCATATTTATTCCAGAACAAACGATGGTACAAGTGATGAGAACGAATGAGGAGATGATTTGAGAGGCACCATCTTTCTAATCTCAAGCACGCATTTATAAAGATATGAGCGGAGAGGCACGCACGGCCGTAATAGGAACCAGAGTAAAGAAGTTTCATTTTGAAGTGAAAGCCATACTGACTGTGGAGACAGCAAAAGCTGAAGGCCTAATTCCACACTTGTGTAAGGATTGGACTTTGCCAGCGCCCATGAAATAAAACTCCAATGCTGTGCAATGCAGTTATAAAACAGAATCTGTTCTGGTATGCAAGTGTCACTCATGCAGGAAGATGAACTCTGAAGCAGTCAAGGCTGCCCTGCCAGCAGTGGCAGGTTGACTGGCAGACATCATATTGATCTGACAGAGATATCCACTGAACGGGGAAGATCACTAATGCAAACCTTATCAGCCCCAGTTTAGGAGTTTTTAATCAGACTCCATCATCATTATGGCAATGAGTCCCATATGTGAGGTGATAGATGATACAAGATTCCAGCATTTATGAAGAGTTGCACCACCATTGTGTAGTATGGGTGGACACGGATCATACACACTGATTCCCATAATGCTTCATGCAGAATACATCATGAAGCATCAAAGAGTTTTTGGTAAAACACTCAAAAATGAAAACAATAAGAAGGGGAGGAAGAAAAATGAATGATATATATACAGTAACCCCCATAATACTGAAAAGCCCATTGACATGTATTTTAATCCAAATAATAGATTGCTTTATTTTCCATCCTGGCTACATTAATCAGAATCATCCTATTAAAGTTGTGCGTCTGGGATGAGGAATAGCCGCAACTCCTCTAAAGGGCTAATGATGTGGTAGGTTTGCAGAGGTCAGCAGGTTAATTGTTTTTGGCAGCAGATGAACTGAGGTTGGTTTCTCAGTCAGAGCTGCTGAGAACAAGGGATTCAGACTCATAGTAACAGCAAACTGGCATTCATCAGATGGATTTGGTTTGTTCAGAACCAAAGCAGAGATAATTAAGCTTTTAATCAGCTTGTTTATCCTCTCTATATTCAGTTTGTGGTTTCAATATTTTATACTTTTTTTTGGAATTTTATGGTATTTATTTAATCGTGGCTGTACATTAACAACTGGAAAATCCATTCAATCTGCTCTGTCTACTGCTCGGTTATGAACCATCCTGCAAATGCCTACCTGTGTGACTCAAACTTAACCTCTGTTAAGGTTAAAGGTTATCTATACCCAGGGAAAAAACATAAAGCTTTTTTTTCTTGTATCATTTGACCTTAAATCAGAGTTCACAACGCTAAAGCAGCACACTCAATACAGCCACTGTGTGTATGTTATGCTGTCCATAGGGGGATGTTGGCATCCCAGGATTGGACGGTATCCCCGGAGTCAAGGTCTGGTGCACACATATTCTGTGTGCTCTTATTCTTTTCATTTGTAGTGATCATATTTTTATTTTTGTAGTTTTTAAATATCTTTTCATCCTTTCCCATCAAAAAAAAACATTTTTCCCTCATTAACTTTTGGACACTCTTTGCCATTTTTGAAATCATGGTTTTTGACCTTTTTCAATACCATTTATTTATTTATTTTTTTACATATTATTCAGAAAACATCTATATTGTTTTATTTAATCTCTGTTGGATATCATGTTTACATGATTTGTATTTGTCAGTGTATCAATGGGAATGTGCTACCTTCATAGAAGATATCGATGTTTACAGTTTAGTGCTATATTGGTATCTACACATAGGTTTTAATTAAATGGATTTGTGGTGAAATATTGTTATATGATGATTCAAGTCGGTTAATGTTGACAACTAATTGTAATGACTGAGTTTTACTATAGTACTATAATAAAAAAGCTGATGCTTGAGGGTCTGTCTGGGGAAAAGATGGCCATATCATGAGAGAATTTCCATAATCTAACATGAATTTAACCCCAGATACAATCTGACCCTTAGTGGCTGCAATAATTCCCCATCTGAACCCAGCTCCCCCTGAGCTTTCCTGTGTCTAACGCTCTGCTTTCTTTCCCAACAGGGTGAAATGGGAGAGCGAGGTGAAAAGGTAAAGTGCTAATTCAGATCACCAAACATTATTGTTAGCATCAGTCTTGATATCCCACCATGTGTTGGAACCGGCGTCGTGATAAAATGACGGCAGCTCTGCCTTAACTTCTCACAGCTCCAGCTTGTTTTTCCAAAGGGGACTCCCTTCTGAGATTTGGCCATCAGTGAGTCACAAAAATGAACCCAATTTCTCCAGCTCCAGGCCACAGAGGAGACCAAAAAACTGAACCCAGACAATAGCCTCACTGAGGAAAAGCAGCCTTATTCCCTCCATTCCCTAATTCCTGCTGGTGCCCATATTCACTGTTGTTGGACAGCAGTGGGTGGGAGGTGTTGGCTGGGGAGGGTGGTGATGACTCATCGTGTTTCATTGACCACAAAACCTGCCTTCAGGCAGTTGTTCTCAGTTGTTCTCAAATCAGAGACTTATTTCCCATCATTAATACACCTGGTTCAGTGTCGTAATGTCGTTGCGTGGTCACAATCTCCTAGCAACCATTTTTTACAGCATCATAGGTGTCTGGGGGGGAATTAACTAGATGGAATATACAGTTATAGAAACTGAATCTAGGAGATTGTTAAGATGCAAGATCAGGCCACTGCAAGAACGTATTTTATAATGCGATGGTCTGACAAGGCAGAAGCTGTGCCGCTCTGCTTTTGTCATTTAGTCTTCACTCTGAAACAGAGGTTCCCAACATTTTTGGCTCAAGATCCTTTGAAACAAAGCTGTCTGCTTATGACCCCTTGGCCGTGTCACAGCAACTCACAGACACAACCCTTCTCAGTTTTTAGAAGCAGGAAAAAGGAAACTATCCAGTATTTTATAGGAAAGAAGCAAAAACAAAGATTACATTTCTGTTAACAAGTTTTTGGCTTTGTTTGCGAGCTAAAGACCCAGCAGACAAATTCATGAGAGCAATTAATCCTGACTCTATGCAAATATTCATTTGAACTTCTAACACATAGATTCATAGATGGTAAAGTAAACAACATTTCATCTCCTGACACATGCTTCATGTCAAAGAAGCTGTTATGGTCATGTCGTTTTTCTTGAAGTCTCCACTAGGACACAACCTTTGATTTCAAATTGGAATTCGTGTTCATTATATCACTTGCAATCTATTAGGCCATTATTTACTCAATTTCGACTTTAATCAATCCACATGATTTTATATTGTCAGTCCCTGCCAAAGACGGCACTGAAACTCACTCCAAAGCGCTATGAGTTTTTATTTCGAGAGGAGCCAGTTTATGTTAACATAAACTGTTGTTTCTGGCATGGGTTGCTAATTAAAGAGCCAGCAGGCACATTCAAGAAAACAGTGCTAGCTTCAAACAGATAAAAACTGTTTGTTTGAGAAGCAAAGAGCCTATTATTCAACCCTTTATTTTAAATCCTTATATTTGCTAGTCACCTTCAAATTAGGAACATGGATTTATAGAAGTGCAGGAAAAGTATTATATCAACAAGACTAAGAGTCTGCACCCACTCAGGAGGCTCTGTGAAGCTGTACATAGGCACAGTGGTGCATCAAGCTAAATTCTTATTTGAGATCAATTCAGGTATAATGCTTACCATGGTCTCCTTTGTGAAGCAAACATTTGCTAACTAGCACTAAACTCAGTTGAGCTGATTAGTTATGCTGGTAATAATGACAAACTGAAAAATGAAAATTCTCCAGTGTTATTCAGGTCATTGTAGGGCAGGACATGAATGTGTGCACTGAATTTCATGGTAAACTATCAAACACTTGTTGAGACATTTTGATATTAGCCACAAATGGTGGCACTAGAAGAACAGTCAGTACATCAAAGGGTCATCAAGATCAATGGTCCAGGGACCATGAATGTGAGTAAAAAATTTAAAATCAATCCATCTAATGTTTGTGGAGACATTTCAGTCTGGATCAATGACTGTATATAAAGATATATCTTTATATAGAGTTATTGGTCTGGATCAAAGAGGTAGGCTGACCTGCCGACCAGCCTTGCCATCCACAGAGCCACGCTGCTAGTGTGACTAAACACAGCCCTGACATTCAATCTGGTTCATACGGCAAAGATGGAAAAGTTGTGGATTGAGATGTGAAGTTTTTCATAGTTGATGCCAGGAGTTTATGACCTCCACTATGCCCCACAGAGTGTATTACATCACCTGAAATCAGTCATATTCAAACCACGTGTGATGACTCAGTTTGTGACCAAAGTGAATTTAACATGTACAGTAATGGCTAATCTTTGCTGCAGTGCACTTGGATTTTTATTTTTTTTTTTACAAGCCTCCATTAAGTTGTTTTACAGTGCACTCGATCACAGAAAGAGATTTGTCAAAGTCCTACTGTGTGTGATACACGTTCAGTCTGGCAATCATGTTCAAGATCTTTGTCTGTAGATTTTAGATTCTGTCTGTTTTTCAGCACTGATACATTCTTGCGATCAATAGGCTTCGTATGATGACCTCTGTGTGTTTTCATCACAGGGCGATATGGGTGAAGACGGACTGAAAGGTGAAATTGGGGAGAAGGTATGTAAATTCCACTTTACCTGTCATTCTCTTTGTTTATGTCTTGGACCCGGCTCAGAGAAACAGCAGAGAGTCTGGCTGTGGCTGGAAAACATAAAAAAAAAAAAAAAAGTTAATGTTAGCCATGTGAGAGGAGATCTGTGGAGAGAAGCAGCAGCCGAAGTAGCTGAGGTCAAGTGCCATCAGCTGCAGTCAAGGCTGCGCAACAGCAATCATCCTGGCACTTGATACGTCCTTTGTGCTTAATGTGGACTTAATTGCTATGCTACACTGACGCTACATTTGCTGGTTGGATGGCTCGTGCATTAGTTTGGGACCATTTATCATCAAGACAGCTTGTCAAGTTGGGATCCACTTCCAACAAAAAGGCAGAGTGTAGCTCTTCTCGACAGACTGTGCAAGTAATAGATTTGTGTTTCTGTCCAGAAAGTTTTTGTTGTCAGGAAAGGTTTTTGTTTTGCGTTAGTTCACTGACATCATGTCCAGAGGCAGATTGCACATCCTATCCAGAACTCGCCACGCTGCCTTTGCTGTTATTATTTTGTTAAAGCAGAATTTATGAAAATAGATCACAGCCTTATTTCTATTAAGTGACCTCATGGCAAAATTGGGGCCTCTTTACCCTTTGGACTCGTTGCGAAGCATTTCAGAAACAAACCAATTATGGGTTGGAATAAATGATTCCTTGAAAATCCTGATTCATCTTCTCACACTTCTGGGAAAAAGTAAAAAAAATTGCCAAAAATGGTAGCACAGTTGCTAAGAACCAACATCAGACACAAAATACAGTGGTGTGTTTAATACACAGGAGATGCTCCTTTTTTACCAGGAGTTAGGTATAAAAACAAATATTACTGATAGACCAGCAGCGGAGCAGGAGCAGTGTACTCAAAATGTCACTGCCAATTTATTGCTGTTCAGCAGAGGACAACTTTGATAACTCCTCACTTTATGGGTACTCTGTGTTTTTTAAAGCCCGCCGCACACGGCTGCCAAGAAAGACACCATTTGAGGGAAACAGATGCAGGATATCATCTGTGGAGAATGAGTGAACAAAAAGGAAAGTGGAGGCGATAAAACTTTGCAGCTCAAGCACAGCTTTGATCTGGTCCACCTCAGCGCAGTAAAGGAGAAAAAATGATGGGTTTCACTGCAGGAATGAAACAGTGGAATTGAGTACTATAGGAACGCAGACTTCTGTAGCACGTCACCTGCCATTCATTCCTCAAGACCATAAGAAAGTAGAGAGCAGGAAATAGTAAAGATTTTTTCATTAATATAGCTCAGGAGTGTCAGGATGTAAAGTTTTTAAACATACAGTTTGGCAGCAATGATTGCTTTTCAATCAAGACATGCATCCAGATGAGTATAACATATGGCAGACACACTGAGGACTGATTTATTTTTTAGTGCAAGTGCTCATGGACTTACACAGGATCAGACAAAGGAGAAAATTGCACATCACTCCACGAGCTGAGCTTCCTGTCATCATATGGACGACAGAGCTTTGTGTCTGATCAATTGCTCTTCCGTGATATTATTGTTTTTGCATGTAGAAGAAGAAACCAGAGAATAGAGGGACGGCCGAGGGGAGGGAATCTTTTGTCCTCCAGGCTGAAGATGCCAAAGCTAACAATACACAGCACACACTGCGGGGAAAATGTGGTAACACGGGGTGAGAGGTGAGGCAGTGAAAGCTTCGCGATGGTGAGCAGGGAGACCTCAGGGAGCGCAGGAGGGGGAGAGAAATGGCAACGCAAGCAGTCGGACCAGACTTTACAAGATACAAAGGGAGATTGTTTTGACTTGGGGGGGGGGTTGGAGTGTGAAAGAGACAAAATGACAGGACACATACACTCTCAGTTACATGCATGTTCACTCATAGACACAAGTTTAATTGCAGACTGCAAACAATCTCTTTCTTTCACTCCAAAACTCAGTCTGTTACACTCCGGATCATGAATGGCAAAAAAATCATATGAACCTGAGGTGAGAAAACACCTGACACTGTTTATTAATTGAATTTATAGTCGGGGGTGAAGGAAGTGTTCAGATCCTTTCCTGAGGAATGTACAAGGTGTAAAAAATGTGAAAGTGACAGTACTGAATTCAAGACGTGGAAGTAAATGAGCAATATGCACAAAATGTATAAAATGTAAAAGTACTCATTATGCTTTATATTATCATATTATTGATAGCAGCATTTTATTGTTGCAGTTAGAGCTATTGTTGACTACTTTTGACTCGCTCCAAAAGTTCCAGGTTAGTTGTATATAATTTGATGAACTGCAACATTCTTTAAATGAAAAGTTCAGCATTTTGTGAAATATGCTGATGAGAAAATGAATAGATTGATAACGTGATCAGAAGAAACATGTTGCTAACAGCAGCATGCTGTTAGCTTAGTATTAAGACTGGAAATGGGAAAATAGCACACTTGTGTTGTTTGTAACAAAATCCACCATACTAGCACCTCTAAAACTCACCTATTCATATTTTGTTTATTTATTATGTACAAAAACAACATCATATGCTTTAGATGTACAACCTTGATCTGCAGAGTCACTGATATACTTATTTCACACCACTCTTTATAGTTCACATTATGTGGCAGATTACCTGCTGTGCTGCTTTCATAAGCAACACAGCAGCAAGTATCATCAACTGTGAAGAGAAATGTTTCCAGCAGTCTCTGCATGTCCATCTCTGGCCTCCTTTAAAACAAATCATTACCGCAGTTAAAAGCTTTAGTTCTAAACCATTTACTCCTGATGCATTCTGCCTAAGTATTTAACTAGGTGTGAAATTAACTATGGCTCTTCTCATTGAAAAGTCGAACCTTAGAGATAGGAAAATTCTTTAAAGGTTTTTTTAAAAGAAAGAAAAAAACTCTTGAATTGGCTTTGGGAAGTTCCAGGCTGGAGCGCTTGGCTCTGGCCGATATGGCACAGTGGTTGGTATAAATTTTGAATCCTAAGATCCGGTCCAAGTTCTTGTGAACTGGCCAGGTTTCAGCTGTTGGCAGTGTCTTTCTGCCCTGGGAACCAATCATAATGCTTGTTGCCTCACATATATTCTAACTAAGTGTCAGAGGTCGGTAGAACTTCGGTTGAATTTGGTCATCTCTGCTAATGACCATAATATGAAGTAAGAGTCATGTTTTGAAGGCTGCGGTGGCATTTAATGGTTACATTTGTCACAATTTAGCTCCAGCTTCACTGCTCGCTGATTAATTCTCTCCATCTCATTTGCTCTCACCGGGCAGGCGTCTGGAAAAAGGTCTGATTCACCAAGCATACATTATAAGATCCTCATGCTATTATCTTTAAGTGCCAATATGCAGTGACAGTTTTGGATGCCTGGAATGAAGTGGAGCTGTGGTGACAGCTCTCGATCCTGCTCTGCTCTGCTCTGCTCTGCTCTGCTTTGCTCTGCTCTGCGGTTAAATCACAAGTTGTAGCCTCACCATGGTAATTGGCCCAGTTGGGACATTTCAGCACTCTGTGCCACACCTCAACTCACCTCCCAACTCCACCACTTTTTCCGTCTCATACTTCATTTGGAAGGGATTAAACCAGTGAAAACTCTCACTTGGTTCTTGAACTTGGTGTCACTTGTGCAAGATCTGTCGTGACAGAAAATACCAATGGGGTTTATCAGTTCAGCAGCAGGGGAGTGAAGTGTTAATTGCTTGTGTAGCATTCTCGGATACTTATTTTCACATGAGCGGGCTGCCTTTTGATTAAATGTGTGTAAACCGTGCTGTAAATTGTTTTTTGTTTTTTTTTCACATTATTAGCTCCTTATGATCTCATCCTGATAAGATTTTTTTTTTAAGTTAATTATGCTTACATTAGTCCATAGCTTGATTATGAGTTTAACAAGGTGAGATCTTTTGTAGTTTCTTTTTTTTTTGTATAAGATGTAACAATTGAGTACAGATGTGAGGCATTCTTGCATATTCCTGCCAAAAAGCAACAGGTGTAAACCAGTTCTTACTTTGATGTTTGTTTTGTTGAAACAATTATTCAATCAAGACACAAAAAGCCAGAATAATGGGCCTCTATATAAAGTTTCCTCTTTTGTAATGATTTTTATGTCAACCACAACACGATAGCCATGTTGTTTCTTAAGACCAAAAACATACTTCATTCCTTTCATTCATCTCCCCTCAGCTGAGCTGCACCATGAATAAAATGTATAAGGACTTGTATAAATGGCCATATAAAAATCAGAATGATAAGTTTTCAAATAGGGATAGAGGCAGTTGAGTATGCAACAAAAGCCAGCTGTAAACAGTAACACAGTTTATTGTCTGCAGGAAAAAAAATGCTGCAATTAAACATGCCTTGTGTGCTATGCATCGTAATGACTCCCATAAAAAGCTGAGGGCGAGAGGCATTCCTTCAGCAACTTCTGAGCGTGAGGCGTATGTGTAGTGAAACCACAGTCCACACCAGAGCTACAGACCCCGTCTCCTTCTCCCCACTCCCTTTTCCCACCAACCGCCCATAATTACGCCTATTGGCCTCTTGTTTTATGTCTGTTTTTACTGTACACTGCAGTAGTAATGCAGCGCATAAGAAATGGCCTGGATCTGGATGTTTGGATGATTCTGCTGGAAAACTGTGATTTGAGCAGCTCTGTCTCTTCTTAGTTCAATACCCGACCTGAAGAGATGCAATGGGAAAAAAAAGGTTTAAATGGCTGCTGTTAGTACAGTATATCTGTCAGGCCTCTTACCTCCTGTACTGTTGTGGACTTCTTCTATATAGTGTTAGATTTCACCCAACATGTCATCACCAGTATGCAGCTGCACGGTTTGACAGTGTGAAAATGACGAAATGATTCCCAGCACTGTAGTAATGAAAATGCTTTCTCAAACTTTTGTGAGAAGGTACTTTTAATCTGAGCAGAGCTTAGAGTGGCAGACAATCTTCTTTCTAATGGGATTTTCACTCAATTTTTTCCAGACAAATCATTTAATGCAGCAGTCGCAAAATTATGTTCTGCATTGTTCAGTAAAAGATGGCGTCTTTCTTATTTTTGTAACTATAACTGCACAGTAATATTCATTCCTGTTGTGACTTAACAGAAGGCCCCATTGAGTCTTTAATTAACCTTCATCACTTTTGGACAGATTTCCATGTTTTACCTCTCTAACTTTTGTTTTTTACCTTTTTCTTAGGGAGATGCGGGTTCCTCTGCCGCCGGCATCAAGGTGAGAGCTAAGCAAACACGAAAGCTTTTTGCAGTTTCAGTTCCTTGATCCGCATTAGAAATCACCAGCTGATTGTAAGTTCAAATGTACTTAGTGTTACTCAGTTAAAAAAGGTTTGCACCACACAAACGAACGAGTTCTTACATAAGGATTAGCTTTTACCAAGTGTTTACACAAAGTAAGTACATTGTGTAACACTTAGCTAGCTCAACCGGCCCCAGTACTGATGTTTGGCTTGCTAATGTATGACCCATCATGTTGAGGATTTCAAGAGAATATGTTTGACAAATCTAATCTGAATATTGATCTAAATGCTGTTACATAGTGATGTAAACCTTTGCGATACTATGGCTCAAAAAACTAGTAAATATTCTACCTCAAATTACAAAATATTATGCCAAGATAACACTAGCTTTAATGACCAGCAAGCTAGTGTTCATCAATTGAAACTAGTTCATAGTCCTGACAAGGACCAGGAGACTAGAAATACTAGGAAAGACTTAACGCACAAATTTACTGATGTATTTACAAACAGCTGAAGCAACCCAATTCAGAATGAAGCAGTTGAAGAGAAAACTCGTATGCATGTATTACAGGGCGAACCTGGAGAGCCTGGACGAAGCGGACATAAGGTAATATTGCACATTACTCTAGATACACAGTAGATAGATGACAGTAGCTTGACTGGTAAAAATAGAGTAATCAGTGATTGTTAATCATAAGGACGAATCACATCTACTTGAATATAGTGTTTCTCAATGGTAATAATTGGGTCTTTATTGATAAGGGAGTATAGAAATGAAATATTTGACAACACAGTAGCAGAAAATGCTCAACAGGCCGCAGCACTCTGAATTAATTTTTTTTTACTTTTCTTCACTGTGACTACATACATCTAAAAGTTTTAATGGAAAAGGTGAAGCTCAGGTCTGTTGTGCAAGATAAAATAGCTCAGGTTTTGACATGAGCATTTCAAACTCGGTTGAACCTCACTGTTAAAAGTGTAATAAGGATGGTTGTACATGGGGGAGCAGAACCTGACTCGTACATCACAGTGCTCGGACTCATTTTACATTTACTTTGGCTTCATACTTGGTCTGAGCCCGTGTAAGGTCCCAGGTATTTAACTAATAACTCTGGATATACTAAATCCTTTGGATGTTTTTGAATGTTTTTGCTCTATTTTATTGTGACCTGTCCAGCCTGGTCATCCCATTACATTATTTTGTATAAGTCGAATTACACATTTTTATCGCAGTTTAAGCAATGTTTGTTAGTTTGATCTCTTTCTCCCATCCAGCTTTTACTCTAGTTTTTGACACAAATTTCGAGCCAACAGAGGAAATCAGGAGAATATTGTTGAAGAAACAGTTGCTGATGAAATACTAATAAAACAAGCATGCAGCAGAAGAGGAGCTGTTTTCCTGAAAAATAAAGTACAGTACTTGTCCCTGCTGCCAAGATTGCACCAGTGCCGCATTTAATTACACTTTTTAATCCCAAGTGCTGCACCCCATTAATTTTCCCCTCTCTTTTCTCTGTTTGGACAAACCGGTTCCAGACAGACAGAAGGGCTTTTAGCAAATGTCTTTTTTATGCTGTGCTGCAAAGAAAACACTTGTGGCTAACTAATTTTCGACTGCTTTATCTTATCTCTCATTTTACAGACATCCTGCTTGTGCTGATACACACTTACAAATCATATTTCTCATGATATCTGCCATCACGAGATTGAGTTGTTGTTCCTATTTGATCTTATCATTTGAATGGCGTTCAGCAAGTGTTGGTTAAGTAGTAGTCCACAAGAAAGACTTTTATTCATTAGTTTTACAATGCTTTCATTAGCCACAATGGAAATTTACAGCCCTCTCTCTGATCCCCAGAGTGCCGTTACAGTTGATCATTCTCATGCGGCGCTAATCATTTCTTTTCATATGCCATAAATACAATGGTCTTAATAGAGCGTTAAATTATCCTGAGTCAGAAATTTTGTTTTGAAAGTCTCACAGAGGCCTCACAAGGGACTTGACCTCTGATTTTTCCACAGTTGGATTAAGTGACTGTGCGTTACTCAAAGTTGTATGTATAATGGCAGTCTGGAGTTCCGACCTTGGTAACAGAGAAATAGGCCAACTCTCAACTTCTCGCACTGCCAAACTCTAACGACCTTGAAGCCACGGCAGCTCTCTCAATCAGCTTTTGCAACTTTAATCCAAAGTATCTGACAGTTTTTCCTTCCAGAAACTAGAACTTTTCACACCTGCCCAAACCAATAAAATCATAAAACTAAAACTCCATTGCACTTTGTGGAGGGTTGAGTGTTATAACAAGCACTAATCCCGCTGTCAAGCCATGGCTGCATGAGTTGGTATGAAAGTGCATGTGCAGTACCTTCTGCTAGTGCTTACCGCAAGCAAATGACAGTCAACATACACTTGTGGACAGCAGACCACTTTTCACAATTACAGCAGCGGATAGCCAGAAAAAACTGTAAAGTGTAAAGCTAATAGAACCCCAAAGAGCCTACAGATGAGGCTTGACTCAGCTTAGCTTGGCTTGGCTGTAACATGTCACACTCTTCCTATATAGGGAGAGCCAGGACTTCCAGGGCTGCCTGGACTCCCAGGGATAAAGGTAAATGCTTCGCTGTTTTTACCCCCAGTCCTTCCTCCAGTGTTGTCCCTGTCCATCCGCTTCAGCCCGTCTGTAGCAGAGTTCAGAGCAGTAACTCAGCTGACCTGTCATCATGCGTTATGTATGACACATCAAGGTCTCATAATCTTGCTTTTCCTGCTGTTTAGGATTTGTACCGAGACAGCGAGGTTGCATCTGCTGCAGTGGCAGAGCCACAGTAATACCTGTGCATTCAGTGCAGTGAAAAGTGAGGAGCTTAGGTAAACTGACGAGGCCAAACAGTCAGTGCCTTGGATCTGAACATGCCACAAGTCAGCAAGAAAACTGTCACATTAAGATTTGTGAATCCCATAGAGATCTATGAATTAATGATCAGGCCACTGCAACCCTGGAAGGAAAACACTTCAGTCTACTTCCTGAAAGTGGCATCAGGAGGCTCGCTGCAAAATGTCTCAAACTACTGCGTGTTGAGGAGAGGAAATTAGACTTTTATTTGATTATTTAGAATTTTTTCAAACTAGGCTTTTATTGTTTTAGCTAAAGAGCTTGCTTTTTTTTTTACTGAATCATAAAAAAACAACAGCAGATGGTGAAACTAAAGGCACAAACTGCACATGATAATTCACTGCCAGAACAGCAACCACCTCAGTGTATTTCAGGATCATTAGCTTGAAATATAACATGTGAATGCAAGGAATGCTGAAACAAGCATGATGAGATGATGCTTGTTGCTGTTTTTGATGTAGGTTTTTCTCTTTTTGTATGCTTGTAATGTGCTGGCCTTGTAAAAAAGCCCTTTCATTTTATATTTTATATACTCCTGTTTTTACTTAAGAGGCCTGAATGCTTGATGGATTCTAACAATATTTTGCTAACGCAGCGCTCACGGTTCTGAGCTTGGCTTGCACTTTGTTCTGCTCCACATTCTTCACTGTTTATCCAATCAAAATTTCAAAGTTTGTGAAGTAAGTGTTCATTACCAATCCAAAGGCTTCCAGAGCGTCTAAACTACTGTGGGTGGGAACTCTGGTCCCAGATGGTTTGGTCATATATTCCAATTAAGTTATTTCACAATCAAGTGACATGTAAATCAAATTGAATGGAGCATCACACCTCATACTGGATGCTCACCCCTCATACGTGAAAGTGCAAATGCAAAAATGTGAAAGCTTCTTCAGAGGTGGCAGAGAAACCTGGTTTTTGCAACCACTGGAGAACACTTGTGTGTCATTAATGTATGTGAAACCAGGGCATAAATTAACATGCCACTGATAACTTGTTTCCATGTGTGTGATTTATGCATGTATCCCTGTGTGTGTGTGTGTGTGTGTGTGTGTGTGTGTTTGTGTGCACGAGCAAGTGTGTCAGTGGTAAGTGCATGTTTGCCCATGCGTCTTGCGTATGTGTTTAGTGCTCAATGGCAGTGAGTGGAGGTTGCACCGCACCAAAAATACCCTGTGGAAAAATTTGTGATATTTTCTGATTGATTTTTTTTTTTCTTTTTTCAGGGTGAGCCTGGATTCCTTGGTCCCCAGGGAGAGCCAGGACTTCCCGGACTCCCAGGAACTAAGGTGGGTGACTTTAGCTTTCCACAGTAACCGTAACCAGTAATCGTATTTCTAACAATACAAGAAGTATTTTCTGCTCAGTGTGACACAGTGCATTTCAAGTCCGACAATGAAATGCAACAGCTTTGACACATCCCATCAGTGTGATCATCACTGAAGTTACTGATTCCTCAGAGTTTATGGTCTCATTATCCGTTGCTATCACTTTACCGAGGTGATTAAGCCTCTGTTTCTTCTAAATGTCACTTGGAAGTGGTCAGAAGGAGCTAATCCTTTACAGCTCCCTTTGAGTTGTGACATTATCCCACTGTGGAGCCAGCGGTGATAATCCAGACACACAAGAATTACTGTTTGCGTTGTTCTTTTGCATCATGCTGTTTGTTGTGCATAAATAATAAAGATGTATTAGTCTTGCATTGACCTTTGACATATGCATGTTGCTATATCAAATGTCAGAGTGCAGCCAAAGCATTGGATCATTGAAGCAAATATTTAATCTGTCTTTTCCTTGTGTCTGGGTCTGCTGACATGTTTGAGACACCTGGGGTTTTACATAAAGTTGTTCTTTTTTTTTTTAATGAAACATTTTTCAAACTGTTTATTTTCAGTGCTCTGCCCCCAGTTATCATTACTGAGCATTTATTTGAAATGGAAAAAAAACAAAGGTTTATTGACTCAACATTGCTGAATAATGATTGTGTCCCACTTGGTTTTGAGTATCAGCAATAAAGTCATAGAATGTATGGGCTGTGTTATACCACATCTCCATCTATTGGCTCTTTCCAGTCACTTCACATGAAGAGAGAATGCACACCACTGTACAACAAAGGACTTAATTTTTCCTAAAAGATTCAACTTAGAGGACAAAGAAAGTTTGATGCAGGTGTTTGTTCGGGGTTTTATTAAAAATACACTTAACCTTGTCAAATGTCACAATCCCCCAGCAGCGTAGAAATTATGCTGAGTCTGCATAAATATCCACAATTCACTATGTAAATGTGTTGAGTAAGCAACCTCGCGAGAAGTGCGGGATGTTCTCATTGTAGATTCCTTAGTCATGTCAAAACTGCATAACATTGAGGAAACTGAATGGTGCCTGATATTCATAACATGCATCGCAGCTCCTCTGCTGACAATAAAAAGAAACTCAGACTAGATCAGCAGTTCACTATAACTCATATGAAATCCAGGTTGCAGGAGAACTGTGGTTACACATTTGAAATGCTAAGCAGTTTGTTCTTTTGTCTGCTCAGGGTGAGAGAGGCGACCACGGGCCACCAGGAAAGGGTGAGCGAGGAGAAATTGGACCCGCTGGACCAAAGGTCAGTGATTCATGTGCACGTGTGCATGCGTTCCCATATGTAGCCGTCCCTTCACCCATGTGGTTAACTGATTTTTGCTGCCATCTACAGCCTCCCTGGTCTACACACACAAGAGAAATTCTCAAACTTGTAAGAGAAGGAAAAATTCATTCCCAGAGCAATTCAATTCATCCAATATTCAGTTATGTTGACAAAAAGAGCTGGCTAAACAATTATAGCCCGTAATAAGGTCAAGCTGTTCCCTGGAGTCTGTGTAAAAGTAAACCAAATATAAATGAGTTTACCATTGTTTATGTCTGGCACTGACCCAGCAGGTACCTTAAGCTCCAGTCTAAACTTAGAGTTCTGTTTCACATCCTATTAGAAAGCCCAAAAGTCAAACCCCTACTTTATCAGTGCCAGAGTTCAAATAAACACTTCCTCCATTGCTTGGCTGTAATTACATATTAGAAGCTGGTTATTTTAGAGAAGCTGACTGTGTTGCTCTCTCAGGAGGAGCAAGAGAGGTTGATGATATTACCTTTGTGAAATATGAATTGCGTTTAATTTTTTATGGTGAATTTGGATTGAACCTAGAAAGAGAGTTTGTTTTGTATTTCCAGTTTATATCTTAGGCTTTTCTTCTTATTTTTAAACATTTTCTCTGAAACCATGGCTCTTAGTTAATTATGTTTTCCTATTCATGGCAGGGTTCACAAGGAGAGGCTGGTACACCTGGTCCTAAAGGGTCAAAGGTGAGCATGGCAGATATGTTTTCTTTAAATCTGTTGGAAAGAGCATCCTCTATAAGTGATCCATGGTGTTAGGATCAGCTAATTAGATTTTGCAGGTGATCCAGGTCTTGAATTTCCACTGTTAGATGAATGTTAGATGGATTTTTTTTTTTTTTTTTTTTTGTATTTACTTGTAGAAACATCAACACCAAGAACGTCAAGATCCTTGTTAAACATTTTTGTCAGAAAATAAAATGGTAAATACAAGTGGTTAACAGATGTTAATCATTTCAGCTGCAAGTAGGATTCAGTGCAGATGGAGTCTTTCAGTTATAATTCATTCTAGCAGTAATGTTATTGTTGAAAATTTTTGTTTGTCTACTCACATTAGGGAGAGACTGGAGATAAAGGAGACTTGGGATCCGCTGGCCCGAGGGTAAGCATTTATATTAAATAAGATAAATGCCTCTATTCTCCCTTTGCTTTTATGGTGTAATGATGTTGCATGCTAATAAATATTCAACATTCAAAACTTTCATTTCCCAAGAGCTACACAGCTGGCAGAAAGCCAGTTACTATTGGCGTAACCACACACAGAGTACCACCAGGGGGCAGCATTCAGTCCTGCTCTGGGTCTTACATTTCTCTGATGTTATGGACTGTATGAGGCAAGTGTGCAGTTATGGGACAACATGCAAAGTGTTTTAAATGTGTTTCTTGATGGTAACCATGTGCAGGGTCCCCCTGGGCAGAAAGGAGACCAAGGAGCCACTGAAATCATCGACTACAATGGAAACATTCAGGAGGCTCTACAGGTCGGACAAGTCATTACTTAATGCAGCTCATTTCTCACACTTCTGTCGGCCACACAGTGAAACTTGACTTTCAAGTTTGATTTGGTTACATACCCTCTACCTCAGCCATGTCAGTTACAGCATGCAAACACTTTTCATGAAATGTATGTCACATTGTTTCTGTTTACAATGTAGGAAGGAGTGCTGTATTCATTTGTTTGCAAGGAGAAGCAGGGTGTGGATCTCTAGTATGGATGGTGGATGGGCATTTAAGCATTTACTTTTCATCACAGATGTAGCTGTAGTTGATATTTCTGTTATACAATGATGACTAAGATAATGACTAAGATCTTTCACAACTGCACCCACATGGTTTTGAGTATCTTAAATACTCCAACCATACTCGAGAGCCAAATAAATGCTTATTAAATTATTTTGCTTCATGTATAAGAAAATGTCAACCTATTCCTTAAAGTTCAATGTCCTGAATTTTAAATAATTCAAGTTCTGTGTTCTACAGATAAAATAAGATAACATCTGTTAGTTCATGAAGGATTAACTTTGAAGGTGTATCTGTGCCGAAATGTGCTGACACAAAGGTTTCTTCTCTTTGTGACCTCTGCAATCTTATCTCTCGTTTCCCCATTTCCACTCCTTTGGCCCACTGCAGAAGATTACCACTATTACAGTAACGGTAAATAGGCTCTGAGTATTCTGTGTATTTGTCATCTCCGCAAGTGATTTATCTTTGACCTCGCATGGGCCCAACCCAATCCCAGCACCGGTTTGCACTGCCCTTTTGTATTTGTGCTCCCTCACCCAGCAACGTGTTTGCTTGACAGTGAATGAACCTGTATTCAGTGCTGCATTTATGCTTCTTTGTGATCAGCCATTCATGCTTCCTGTGTTGCTGGTTGTCTCCTTGAATGTCTGTTTTCCGAAATTCACTCCATCCACTTATGGTCAAAATCATATCCTGTATGTTGCAGTCATTACAGGTTTGTTTTAATTTAATTTAACATTTTGATTGGAAAAATGGGAAATCTTTATTAGCTAATCTTGATGTAAGAAGGTCCCGAAGTGAAAATCTTGTAAGATTTAAGACATTTATTGTGACAGTATTGCACTTTACAGTACATTTGTTTCATATTCCTAAATTAAAGAATTATTCCAGCAAAGAAACACTGTATGCATTGCAAAGAGAGCGGAAAGAATGGAAAGTTATAGGCCCCAGCAGCTCATTCGCCCCTATCATAAATATAATGAAAATTCATTTCACCTATTTCCCTGTCATCATCTAAGTATTATCATTTGTAAGCTAAGCTAAGTCTATCTTCTATGTATCATTAGTTTTCAGTGAAAAAACCTGCACAAATATAAACCAGGGGAAATTGTTCAAACTGAGCTCCCTACTCTGTGAGAGTTTTTGTGTCAGTTAGCATGGTAGCAAATGAGTATGTTTACTGTCACGGATTCTAGAGTCGCTCCAGTGTTTAGTTATAAGCCTGCTGGCTATGCAAGCTAGGCGTAGCTAAGTTTTATTCTCTGGTTTCCTCTGGTTAGCATAGTAGGAAATTAACCAGTTTTAGCAGACCATGGTTAGTGTCTAGTGTTTAAGCTACGTAAGCTAAGTCTAAGCTTGGTAAATACTGCACACATTTAAATAATAGGAGTAATTCAAAGTGGACCGAGTATGGAAAATCCAATTTTGTTTGTTTACCGAAACTGTAAATTTGAAGAGAAGCATTAAGTAACAAATCACTAAGTCTTACATTAGTTTACATGACACAGCTGCCCCCCCCCCCCAAAAAACGTTCAAATGTCACAGATTTGATGTTTTAATTGCTACATGATCACCCTCACATCCTAACTTCAAAGTATGTAATTCTGTATCCATATGTTCTAGCTAACTTGTTTCAGCATGTGTCTTTCAGCTGAGCATCCTGGTCATAGTTCACACCTGATTGCTAACATATTTTTGCGCTGTTTGCAAATTATTTCAGTGTGATGGTCAGTTATGTTGTCAATGAACTGCAGCTTGTAACATTTTTCCCATGTCTGAATACAGTTGCGCGTCATTCACGCCAGAGTTTGATACTGACCTGATCATGCAGACCCGTGCAGAAATATAAATCATGTCTGATAAAATATGTGAATTGTAATAAAATCTTTTGCATTTCTTTTTGTGCAGGGTCCTCCTGGGCCTCCAGGGCCAACAGGACCACAGGGTATAAAGGTAAACTATATCTTCTTCACTTCTCTCATGATGCTAATTGTGCTTCCCTTTAATCGAAATAATGAATGTTTTCCTCCTGTGTTAATATCACATCGACAAGCACCTTTTTCTTTTGCTAACAATGTCACAATGTCAAACTGCCCTGCAGTTGCTCAATCATCATCTTTTGCATTTTATAATGTGTTTGTAAAGATGTTGTTTTTTGTCGCAGGGGGATCGTGGTATGCCTGGTCTCCCTGGACTCGACGGAGAAAGAGTGAGTTGATCTTATATTCTCATGTACAGATGAGATGATTTTGAATTGGTTTTTGAAAACTCCAAATTTTTGTCAGAATTGCACTTAAAGGACATTTAAGCCTTTAAAAAAAAATCTTAGTGCTTATCAATATAATACAACATGCATTTTGCATAAATATCTACAGGGTAAATAATGAAAATATTCTCTGTGTGGAAATGTTTGCTTTCTTCTCACAGGGCTACAAAGGTTCAAAGGGAGACATGGGAATGCCTGGAGCCTCAGGGGAGAAAGGAGCAACTGGTTTACCTGGCCTACCTGTAAGAACTATAAATATTCAATTTTCAAGACAAAAGCCTTTGAGAAGTCTTATGTGTTTATGGTCAAATTAAATGTTCATTCATTTTATTGGATAGAAAGTACAAGTGTCATGAAACTTTTGTTCCTCAGGGTGTCAATGGGGTAAAAGGGGAAAAAGGTGATCTAGGTCTACCTGGTGCTCAGGGTCCTTCAGTAAGTGGCATTACAGACTCAGCTTTCCATTATTATACTCAGTTACTTGTATTAAAGATGCTGCTCATTGCAAACTTGTACTCTGAAATCCTTTCAAAATATAATAATTTACACTTGCTGAATCATAATTCAGTAATGAAATGTATATATTGCAGATTATTGGCCCTCCAGGGCCTCCGGGGCCCCATGGCCCTCCAGGACCCATGGTGAGTTTTAAAAATAATTATCAGTGAACAATATATTGTACCTTTGGCACATCCCAGAACTCAATTAATCACACAGTATCAACCTTAAAACACAAACTGGGATCCATAACCACACTCTGAATACTGAATAACTTTCTGTAATGTCATTATCATGGTGTATAATGTGTCAGTCATTACATGTTTCCTCCCTGTAGTGAACAAGCCCGACCTGTTTATAGTTTGGTCATGTAAATTCTGTTAGTTGGAATGAAAACACGCCTCACTGTGCAGTTATTACATAGTCATAAATAACACACTCACACACACACACCCAAAGCATATAGACTACAATAGCTCATGTTACAATAAGTCAATTATTAATCATCCCTTTAGTACTGGCCTTTTTCTTAGATACCTTCTAAGAGTCATCACAGCTTTCATCTGAATAATTGTGGCCCACTATACCAGTTTGACTTCTGTGTTATCCCACATCAGTTTTTGTAGGAACACAGGAAATCATGAAACACAGAGTCAAGGACATAGCAGTGCTTGTCTGTGTGAAACTTCACGGTGCTACACTTGTTCTACTTGTCCCGCCTCATTCTCACAGTTTCGGTAGTTTGTTTTTTTTTCTCCGTTTGTTTGTTTTTGGTAGAAAGTAACATAATAATAAAAGATGATTGTCAATTTAAAGATCAACTAGGTGCTTTGCAAACTAATATTTTTCTGCCTTTTTTGCTCTTTTTCAGGGACCCCATGGTTTCCCTGGACCGAAGGTAAAGGATACCGGGCCACATTGAAGTTATTGTGTCTGTAACTAAACCAATAAAGGCAATTTTTGTAGTTCCTTAAATATTTGTGTTTTGTACAGATATGCTCTATGTATTTATTCATGTGATCTGTAGACAATTGTAACACCTCCTCTAAACCTTAAAGTATAAACAGTTATTAAATGCTTGATACACATTATAACATACTGTACTTGTTATCACATTTAAATGCATCTTTAAGGTAGCTTGATAAACAAATTCTCAGCACAAGAAGACGTCGACGTCATCTTACTTGTTGTTTCCAAAGCTTTTGACCTCATCTCATGGCTTTCCTCCTGTTGTTTCCGAGAGTCCCAATAAACCTTACAGCTTCTGTTTAAAGTGAAAGTTTGAAGCTTGGTGCACCGGCAGGTCCAGCAACTATGTCATGTCTCCCTGCTTACCTTGTCCCCTCACTTTCCTAGGGTGAGCCTGGATTGCACGGTGTGAAGGGTATGCGAGGGGAACCGGGACACAAAGGCGATCGTGGACCTCTGGGTCTCCCTGTAAGTACAGCCATGCACCACAGGATATCTACAGCCACTAAGCCTTTACTTGATCAGACATCCATAGAAAACCCTATTTCTATTTTAGCCCTGTCAGATTTTTTTTTTGTCGTGCATTAGTGCACAGAGTTGAGTGTGTGTTTTGGTGTGTGTGTGTGCGTGTTTGTGTGTGTGTGTGTGTATGTGTGTGTGTGTGTCGCCTCCATTTTCTGTCCTCATGTCCATTTGCCTGGGCTGACTACTTTGCCAAGCTCCCTGTAACACACAGTGTAATTTAGTTGTTGTAAACCCTGCCATCAACCTGTCCTAATAACAGTGTTCATCTGGTACTAATCCCGCCTTGTTCATGTCACTCATACCTCCATAACCACACAGGGAGCCTCCGGCTTGGACGGCAAGCCCGGAATTAGGGTGAGTGTCACGTGACCAAGAGGCTTCGCCACCCAACTTCTGTCTACTTCTCTCCCTCTCACCCTCCATACAGTCCCCCTTTTCCCTCAGACTTTTTACCCATGTCACCTCATTTTATCGTGTTTCTTTGTGACTGGAAAGAAAGTTACATAAACCTTTGTTGGATTTATTTATATCTTAGCGGGGTCTTATGATTTGAACAAGTCACACTGAGTTTACTTCACAGGATAGGGGCCATACAAAACTGTTAGAGTGGGCATTTCAAGGCTCTCGTTTGTCCCGTGTTGCATTAACTCAGCATTAACACACACTCATACATTAACTGTGTCAGCAATGTTGTAAATGTTCTTTGTTGCCAATGCACGTGTATCAGCCGTAGTTCTGTGTGCTGGTTGTAGGTCAAACCACGTGGGACTATCGTACACATGTGGATGCTAAACATGATTCTTGCTTTCCATCTACTATTTGTTTGGAAAATCAACTTTATTTTAAAAGGCCTGCTATAGTCCGATGATGCAAACTCACCATGACAACACTACTCTCTGCAGGGCATGGATGGGCCTTCAGGTCCAGCTGGTCCTGCCGGGCCAAAGGGTGACATAGTAAGATCTCACTCAGGACACTTTCACTTGAAGTGTTTATTGCACCAGCTCATTTTAAAGTCATTCTGTTCATTTTATGTGATTGTAACAGTGATTCACTTGTATTAGGGTGAGAGAGGAGCACCAGGCGAGCCAGGACCAAGGGGACCTTATGGACTACCTGTGAGTTTGATGAGGATGCTATCATATCATGACACATGTAGTGTGCTGCATTTAGATGTTCTTTGTAGTTAATGGCTAATAAAAGTCTCACATATTACATGAACACTTAATCCAGTCACAGTCAGAGGCATCTCCTCTAATTTTCCTTGCCGTGGGCATCAGTAATGTTTTACAGTGTTTGCTGAGTGGTATCACTAGCTGGCACATTGCCCGTGTATTGTAATGGCAGACTCCCCTCAGCAACACCTCCACCATCTTTGCTAAAGTTTAAATATGGTCTCTAATAATTCTTGCTGTGTGACAATATGGCTCATGTTCTTTATTTGCAGGGAGCTGCTGGAACACCAGGATTGGATGTAAGTCTGTTTCACTTTATTTGCTCATTTTTTTCTGAGGGCAGAGACACACCAAAAAAAAAGCCACCAGCATCAGTGATGTTACAGTGAATCAAACAGATTCCTCCAGTATGGGGGGGGGGGGTAGCTTTTAAATGTAGAATAGGACAAGAAGGGGAGAAGCTGCAGCTCTCCAGAATCAAATGTAGAGACACAGAATGAGTCTCAGCATGATGTCTCTGTCTTGGCTTGGGTGATGTTGACAATTATCTGTCCCTCTGTCCATCAGTGACTGGCTGATTTAGCATCAAGTCTGCGTCACCACTCAGTATACACATAAACATAAAGAAACCCAACACAGACCAGCATAACTCACTGATCACAACAATTTATTTATCAATTTTATATATACCTCTATCCTATAAGCATTTATTTCTTTATATAGGCAGTTACAAGTCGTATAAGTTTACCATATAAGCACCGTACCATATAAGTTTACATGGTTAGAATTTCCACAATCCACCTGGTTAAGTAGAGTTTACTTTGTCTGTATTAAGTGATGCTTCACACGTTGTTGATCAGTGGTGGAGAGAAGAAACAAGTGTTTGTTCCCACTCAAGCTTTGTGCAAGGGTTACTGCAACTGATTCTGGAGGATTGCTGCTTCTCCCTTCAATGGGATGTTTCTGTCTTTAAAAGTTGCACAAGGTGAACTAGGATAGCACAGCAGCAGTAATCTTCTCTTCTTTTAGACTTGTTGCACATCCATCCACCTTCTCTGGAGCTCAGTTTGTTTTGCTTCTCCACCTTCCTTCTCTAAGCTTCAGATTTATTTTATTCTATTTTGATGCTGATGTGTTTTCTTCAGCTGTGTAAGGACAGGAAAACACTATTTTGTCTTTGCTCAGTAAAGCCAGAGTAATTAAGCGGAGTTGTACTTTTGCAGGGGTTGCCAGGCTTAAGGGGAGAGAAAGGCGACCTTGGGGAAAGAGGAGAAAAGGTAGACGTAGATATGCTGTAATGATTTGTCGATTAAACCCCTAAACATTACAGAGGACTGATGTCAATGGACAGTGTCAGGAATTGTTTGTTTCTGTAGTTTTGTGTACTGAACTAGTTTGAGACACGTTGTAGGTGAAAGGAATAAATTTTAATGAAATGAAATATATATTTTCTGCATCCTAATGAATTCCTTTTACTTTTGCAGATATTTTGATTATGGTTCAACTAGGCTTCATTTTAAGTCTGTTTGGTAGCAGTTGTGCCTTCTCAGTAGATTCACTCTCAAACCAATTGGAGCGCTGGTCAATGTAAAGCTGCCTCTGCATAAAATGCCATCGCCAGTTCTCAAATCAGCTTTTGTTCTCTCCACCTTTGAATGATTTACCATCTCATTTCTCAAAATCACAAATCCAGTCTCATTCTTAGGCATTTCCAAAAGTGATTTCAACATGTTAGTCCAAACAAGTCCATTGACAACAGGCTCTTAAAATTCACATGTGTTTCTCTTCTGTTGTTCCCATGCATGAACATGAACTTAAACATTTCACCTCCTTTAGTTACTGAGCCTGTTGATAACTCCTCCCTTGCTTGTGTATACAGTAGGTTCTGTCTTCCAATGCTTAATCTGTGTGTTTGACATCTACTAACACCTCCTTAGATGTTGAGAAACTGTATCCCATCCCTTGGAACACAAAGATAAACATACTTTGGCATGCTCTGTGCATCTCTGTGTTTACTAACCAATTTCCAGCACAGAGCAGATCCTAGCACTGCTTCCTTTCCAGGTATTTAGTAGTAACTGTGCTGAATGCTACTTTTGAAAAAACACAAGAAACAGACGCTACAATCGCACTTTTAATTGAGTTATGAAAGTTAATATATGTTTTTTTAAACACTTGCATGCACACAATATAGTATAGTTACACAAATTCATACAATTACAAGTACAGCTGTAAACCAAACATTACCCATTTCATCTCATGATGGCTGAACATGTACCTGTGATATTACATCTGCGAAGTTTGGTACTAAAATGTCGATTTCGACCGTCACATATCAACTAACATTTTATAACCGGTGTTTTATTCTGAAGGGATACAGTTTGAACTCGTGAACAGTGTGTAGTCGATTTAATTCTGTCTTTCTGGAGGTTTTCTCCCTGCTACTCTTTCTCATCCTTTGTGCCCTTGACACCCCTTTTGGCGATCAGCTGTTTTCCACTCCTTCCCACTGTATTTTTCCTCTTTTTTGTCCTCTTCCTGTCCTGAGGAGTGTTTTTAGAATACCCAGTACTGTCTGGTATCCCCTCCTTATCTAACACTGACAATGTGTCTTTCTCCTTTGTGGACCATAGCCTCCCCTTTTTTAATCTCTCCCCTCCTAATAGCAGTGCTGTCCCAAATGTTCAGAAAAATGATTTTAACTTGACCAAACCGTTGTATCCACAGGGGGAGAAGGGAAAGAAGGGCAAAAAAGGGCCTAAGGGCGAGAAAGGAGAACAGGGTGCCCCTGGATTAGATGCACCCTGCCCATTGGTATGTCCCAACTGTGAGGTGGAAATCATCTCCCAGCCGTGTAGAGCAGTCATCCCAAACAAGGATGAGCGCCCTGTGGCGAAACAGATACCTAGCTTCCACCACACCACGGCAACCTGAAACACAGAGTCTGTTTCTTTCCTAAAACTGTGCAATTCAGACACAGAAACATGTCATTAGATCCTGAAAAACATGTAATTGGGCTGGATTGTGGTATCGGCAAGCTCACAGGGTAGCTCCTCCCTCGGCTCCGCCCCTTGTGTCTGTCGCAGTGGACAGATGCAGGGGTTAAGGGTCATCCACCTCTCTCCCAGTAACACTCCTAGGTCATCTTTGCAAACAGGGTTTCCGGGGATTTAAGGGTGAAAAGGGGGAACCAGGGCAGCCAGGTCTGGACGGGCTGGATGCCCCATGCCAATTGGTACAGTATTTCTCTTTTTCCTCCACCTCTTACCCATGCATGCCTCTCACCTTCAGTCATCACTGAAACAAAACCATGCATGACCTGAGAGCTCGACAAGCATGAATACACCTTATTTGAAACACAAGTACAACTACATTCCATTTATAAGTTATTAAAAAAAAAACACCACCAAGCACCAACAATTACCACACTAACTTTCTTACCGCAAGCAGCCTCTTTTAGATTACATACATTATTATAAGTCAAATATACCAAATAAACATGGTTTTTGATATAAGTGATACTTAAGTCTATCCCTCTAACTGAATCCTTTCATTCCCTTGATTAAAACTGGAGAAAAGCGTTCTGCTTAAATCCCGTTTCCTTCTAGCTGATTCTTCCATGGACCTTTTAACCTGACGCTAACACAGACTGATGAGTTGCCCATGCTACAGGCGATGGACCCTTCCTTTACTCTGTTAACTTCCCTTTTCCCTTCCTGCATTTGTACCAATTGGGCCAGACCATGACGAGAAGGGAAAATCAAAGATTACATTTGCTCCGGATCTATTCAAGCAGATAAAAATGAATTTCTTGATGCTTTTTTTTTTTTTTTTATGATGTGTTCTGTTTCTGAAACAATGTTGTAAAATGCATGGAGGTTCTAACAATGTGGTCAAAAAATATGAGTGGTACTGAAATCCATTTTGAAATGCCATTGGGTGTAATTAATCATACTGTGTGTAATCAATGAAATGAAAGAGCCATAGTAGGTAAGAAAACATTCACATGTCACAAATGCCGTACCATTAAATTACATCTTCATTCATTTGAACCAGCTGCCATAATGTTACATTAAGATAACCAGCTGCTTTTGTTTTAGTGTCCCCAGATCATATTATTTTGTCCCAGCTCACTGAAACTCAACTGTGGGGCCACTAAAACAAAATCAACCTACAGAATCAACATGTTTTGCCATGCATGAGATATACTCTGCTGTGTATTGCGTGCATGAATCACATGTCATTTTATACAAGTTCATCGTAACATTCACAAATACAGACAAAAATGACAAGTAAACAAGTCATATGCATTAATCGTGCAGACACACAAACCAGCACAGTCATATTCACAATTTTATATCTCCTGAAGGGTATTGTGACTAAAGTCCTGTTTCTAATATCTTTCATGGATCCAAATTCCCATTTCCACAGAAAGTCGTAGAAAGTTGGTGCAGTTCGCTCCCTAAACTGCTACATTTAACTAAACACAAGACATCTCAGTTAAACAGCTCAGTTAATGTAATAGGAGGAGTCAGCAGTTCCACATGTAATTGGTAATTTTGAGGACTTCAATGCCCAGAAATCCTATATAGTTAAACCTTTGTGACAGCACAGACTGCTCATGTACCGCCTGCAACTGCATTACGACTATAAAAGAAAGAGTATGATTAACATGAATGAGTCCAGCTTTCTTTTGAAAAACACCTTGTTCATTAATGTTTTGATTTGGCAGTTTGTGCAGGTGCAAAACTTCCCTGCCAGAACACAGTTCAGAGAAGTGCAGCAGCTATGATGTCTCAGTTATCTCCCACTTTGTGATTTGGGCTTATGTATAAAAACAAAGTGGCATTTCATATAAATACTAGGATACAATGCACCCAGGTGTGATCTATATGTATTATTAACAGCAAACCTTCCGTTCCTGTTACAGTCTTACAGTTGCTTTCCTCTTCCCTGCTCCTCTTCTCTAAACAGGGCCCAGATGGATTACCAATGCCTGGATGCTGGCAGAAGGTAAGACAATTAGAGGTTGTTTTTGAGTAATGTGACAAACTATAGTATGTGTGATCGGAAATGTATTCTTTCCCGCATAATGGAAATAAAAAATGCTCCTAATATTTTGTTCAGTCTGTGTCAGCTTTTTTTTTTTTCATGTGGGTTTCTGCTTCTCTGTTTGCATGGGTTTTTGGTTCTAATAAGTAGTAATAGTGTTTGAATCACTCATATTGTACAACTTAGTCATGACACAAAATGAAAACGCCTTCATCTTCATGTCAATCTCTCTCCTGTGTTTTTCTTGCAGTGATCACTCTAACCTGAAACGCATGGAGTTTGTAAATAATGCTTCTTTTATGGTATTTATAGTTTTTTTTTAATGGAAAAATAGTCTAAAAGAAAAGAAGTCTATGTGTACAACGCTACAAAAAGAGATAACCGTCCCAAGTTTCACGCCCTAAGCTGCTTCTACTCACATCGCCGTGTGGAAAAAAACGTGTGTGTCTGCTCTCTCACATCCACATCGTGGTGGAGTTCAGATCCTCGGCTGGCGGCAGAACTTGTCTCTTTAGTCTTTGCATGGCTCAGACTGGAGCGCCGCAGCCCGGCCAGATTCACAGGGGTGAAAGGAGACGTGGGAGGAGGAGGAGGAGGAAGTGAAAGAAGGGGATCTGGACTGGCTCTCTAACACCAAACGCTAGGTGTTTTGTGTTGTTTCGTCTCAACAAGCTCACCACCCATTCATGCAGCACCATTTTTTAGAAGACTAAAAGAAAAATCAAAAAAAGACTGTGCCAAACTGAACATTGCACCCCTGACCCCTGCAAAAGCATGAGTAGTGTACTGAAACTATATTTATATGTGTTGTACATACATGTCACTGTTTTGTGGTTGCGTCATAGCTTCTGCAGAAAAGAAGAACAACACTAACATAAAAAAAACAAAACAAAACAAAACAAACCCAGAGCTCTGGATTAGTAATTTTTGCTTTCCTTTAATCTTCCCAAGGGAGTCACGCCATGGCTGGTAGCCTGAAAATCCCCCGAAAGTAAAGCTGTTGGTTATTGTTGCTTTATTGTGGTGATGCCTGCAAGAGGGTATGATATCAGCAGGTTTTCACTGTTGCACTCGTGGCTCAGCATCATCAGTGTGGTGCCTCCAACAGCCACACGCGTCTCCAGACAAGGGAGAGAGGGGAGAACTTGGCGGGCTCACTGCACCGACAGGAAAACAAATCAGGCTCGCACGGATTTGAGATTGGACAGGCCTGCTCGGGACCCCCTCTGAGCAGGGGAATGGATTCTGCAGGAGAGTCGCTCACTGAGTCGCTCAGCTGGAGCATCTGCCTCTCCTGACAAGTAACGCTTCAGTGTCTACTGAGAGCGTCGACAGAATGCAATCATATATTTTTCTTTGTTTTATTTCTCTTTTTTTTTTTTTTTTTTTGCTCTCATTCTTAAACATTGTTGTATTTTGTGTATAATAGCCTTTGGTGCCTCAAGCTTTTATTCATTCCTTTATCAGAAATGTACAACTTTATATCATATTTTTAATTATTGGAATGGTGTTTATTTCAGGAGGGTTAAGCTTTGTTTGAGAGTATTGAAAAGACACACATTGCGCACTGTTTTTCACACAGACTTTTACAGGATGTTGACATAGCATGAGGTTAGAGCTTCACCCGAGCATACAGTGAGATTGCATCCGTCTTGACTGTACAGCCTCTGATCTAACTCGTGGTTTTAAAGGAGCTCATTGTCCAGCATCGTAACAAATGTGCTACTTGTTCATTCTGGACTTGTTGTATGGGATGTTGTTTGTACAGTGTTGTCACTTCACTGCATGTACACAATTTATTATTACTTATGGATTTCTTAAATATTGAAAACAAGCATTGTTTTAGAGGAGCTGGACGTCCAGCTTCGTTTCATGCAGGGTCCGGGGGTTCATTCAGCTCTAACAAAGCAGCAGTCAGATTTTGCTGAACACACAGTCACTGGTGTTTCAGATCAAAGCAGATTTTGTGGAGTAGAACCGTTTCAGTTGTGTTACACTTCTTATGTATTGTCTTAAACATATAGAAAACATAGTAATACAGTGCCAGAAAAGCTGAATTTATTAGACACAGTTGAGTCAATTTCCATTAATAACCCACAAGCTAACTGGTGGCCAGTTAAGTCACATTCCATATCAGATGGAGCAAAAATAAATTGAGCAGTAGATCAGAACTAGGTTTATTTTTTCCACCACAGTCTATTCATTTTTTCGTGTTACTTTTATTCGAATTGCCTTCTGACATAGTTGGTGCTATGCAAGGTGATTCTCACAGTTCTTTTCTCCAACGTTAGAGATTTGCATGAATGATTTACTGTAAGGGCAGATGTGTAAAAAAAGAAAAACCAACAGTTTGTTGTGATGTAGCAGCAACCACAGGTGGACTCGAGAAGACTTATTCCCATATGGTTTCTGTTTGATTGTACAGTTCATCTCATCATTATAAAGAATGGATGCACGTCTGTATAGATTATAATGGTGCTAACTGATAGTAGGTCAACAACAGCTCAGTTGATGTGCTCTACCAGTGGCAAGAACTACACAACAGGTTTCTTTATTGTTGTTGGGGTTTTATGTATGTAACAATTTAAAGTTTTTTTTGTGCATATATTTGTGTATTTGTTTCAAGTATTTTAAGTGGTACATTATTTATTTTTCTATAATTTCTTAAATGAAGGCATTTTGGTTCTAAACAGCATTCCTTTCATTTGTTTTGGCTTCTGATGTCAGTTTCTGCTGCGTCTCTGTTGATATGAAGGATTTTTGGATCATACCAAGGCATGTCATGGAAATGGTACAGTGTGAAGGAAGTTGGTCGTTTTACAAATTACAGTGTGTATTCGCTTCAGTTTATAGGCCTTACCATGGAATACATCTGCTTTTATTTAATTTAGTGTGTCAGGAAGCTAACTATGACAGCAAAGTACTGATGGCCTGAATGTTGACAGGCCCAGCCAATGCAACCGTGTTAAATATCACAGCTTTTTCTCATGCTTTCTCTTTTCTCTCTCTCTCTCTCTCTCTCTCTCTCTCTCTCTCTCTCTCTCCTCTTTGCATTGAATGTAGTTTGATATATGTATAGTGGATTATTAATGTACTGTTAAAATGTGTGCTCATTTGACAAGAAGTGCAATTTATACTTTGGTTAATGTGTGTAGCATCAAATGCAGCTGAAATATCACGTAACTGTGATCTCTATAGCTCCATTTGCTCAGTCATGCTACCCTGTATACCACTACCTGGAAAGATCATGTTTATTTACCAGAAGACAAAGAAACAAATACAAATGTGGACCTTTAATTAAGTCTCAATTTAGATTGGTTTATTTTTGCTTCAGAACTGTCCCTTCAACTCCTGTTTTAAAGTGTTATTTCCATTACTTAATATTTACTAAAGTTTTTTGCAAAGTGTTTTTTTTTTTGGTGTTTTTATTTTGTGTTTTGACATCCAGCCTTTGTTACAGTATTTGGTCTCACAAGGTGCTGTCTCTTTAGCATGTGCAGCTAATTTTTTTAAATTGTTTTCTTTTTTATTTGATTGATTTGTTTGTTTGTTTGATTGTTGTGTTTCCTTGTTAAAGTTTCAGATTTAGTTTTATTCTGCTATTAGCAGAAGTGCCAAAATATTTCAAACATTTACTTCCATATCAGTATTAGCAGTATTAGCTGGTGAGGTGCAACAATATGACTCACTGATATCCAGCATCTGTGCATTAGTCGTTGTTACAGAAATGCCCTGAGTCAAGTTTTAATTTGAAGAAACATAGCGCACACACATAAACCATACTTTACTCATAAAAACCTTTCAGAATAAAAGTATTGATTTAGATTAATTGACTGAGTGCTCAGTATTTCTCTGCATTTTGTTGACAGACAACACTGGTCTCCTATAAGTACTGGTCTCTCACACTTCTATACCCTCCAGTGCACTGCAGCCTTACTGAAAGAATAATATCGCCACATACTCTAAAAAATAAAACACAGTCTTGGTACTGAAGCGAAAATGCGAAGCATTTATGGCATTTTTTAGTAACAACAGTATTTTTTTGGGTTGTGGTATTTGTTCATTTTGTGTTCTGAATTTGTGTTACTCATTTTTTACCCACTTGATTGACATTTCTTTGAAGACCCTCGTGGGTTCACACACTACTATATTTCATGATGACATTTCATATGACTGTACTGTTGGAGCCAAATAAACACAGTCTTTCAAATACATCACACAATAGACTTGCCTTTATTGGTAATTATCAGTGCCCCACTCTGTGACTTACCTTTGTACACATAAAGCTGTATTTTGAAGAAAACACAAGTAGCCTCTTGCAGAAAATACTTTTATAATGTAGGCTGTTTGAATATATTAACAAACATTAACATGACCAAAAAACAATTAAACAGAAATACAGTTGACAAGATATAGTACAGACTTTCATACAACAATAGCGGACTTAGATGAAGCATTAGCTTATTGGTGGAATTAATCTTTCATGTAGGCGACCTGATGTGTATAATATACAATACTGAAATAAGTATTCTGATCCTTCTGCATTTAGAATGCGACTTGAGTTGTAAGTAAAATTATCAGCATGAATAAAAGTACTTGATGCAGAAAAATTACCTCTGTCAATGTTATGTTATATGATTGGATTATTCTTATTAATGCATTAACATCTATGCAGCATTTTAGTATTGCAGCTGATTTTAACTATATAGCCACCTTATTACCTTTTTAGCTATATAGTACTGTACTGTTTATTTATTTGGCTATATAATAGTTTGTCAAATTTTCTGTCAAATAAATGCGGGAGAGTACAGGTGGTGTGTGAAGTAAGAGGAACAGTATCTGCCCCTGAAAACGAGAGGAGCATGAGACGGAAAGACTGAAGTAAAGTCCTGGTGCTACGAGCCGCCGCCGGAGTGAATGGACCTCAACTGTCAAAGTTCACAAACAGCTGCAGGACAGATGTTGAAGCGACCTGCAGCCACACGTGACTGTCCTCGAGCCACCTGCACGCTGTCACAGCAGGAGAGCACTGCAGGAGCGTGTGTGTGCACTTGTACTTGCTACATAGTAAGAACCAAAAAAAAGTATTTAACTAACAAAGTGGGGACATTTTAGGAAAGTGAGGACATTTTGGCCGGTCCTCACTTTTTGGCCGGTCCTCACTTTTTGAGACCCCTTCAAATCGCATTTTGAGGGTTAAGACTTGGTTTTAGAGTTCTGGTTAGAATTAGGTTTAGGTTAAGGTTTGGGTCAGGGTTGGGGTTAGGCACTCAGGTGTGATGGTTAAGGTTAGGGTAAGGGGCTAGGGAATGCATTATGTCAATGAGTGTCCTCACAAAGATAGAAGTACAAGTGTGTGTGTGTGTGTGTGTGTGTGTGTGTATGTGTGTGTGTGCGTGCGTGCGTGCGTCTCGAGAGCGCGCGCGACTATAAAGGCGCCTCGCTCCTGCTCGCGCCCCTGCGGCTCGCGTGGACCTGCCGCGGGACAGCAGCATGTCCGTGGAGAGTCTGGAGAAGAGGAGGACGCTCGCCCTGAGGAAGAGGCACGTCGGGTAAGTGCGCTGCCGCGTCGCGGCTGAGGGCTTCGGATCGTGGCGTCTCCGCAAGCCTGTGAGCTGCTGGAGCCTGGAAACAGATGCCGGTCCTGCAGCTGTGTGAACGTCTCTTCGAGTCATCGAATAGTTTGAACTTTTTGTACAGACAACAAACCAAATATTATTTACACTGTGTTTGTTTTTTTATTAGTAAATATATCTGTAGCTAAGCAGCTAATTCACTCGTTTTTACTTGACATACTTTGACATTATTTTTATCATTTTTTTTTGCATTGTCCTGTATGTGATTATATATATTATATTTATTTATGGTTTTATTACCCCAATGCAACGAGAAGGGCACACTTTGTACAAATGCCAGTATTCATTTTGGCTCCTCAGGCCTTCCTGTAAGATTTTCTTCAGCCATGACCCTATCAAGATTGTGCAAGCCAAAGGCCAGTACATGTATGATGAAAAAGGGCAGCGCTACCTGGACTGCATCAACAATGTGGCTCATGGTAAACACACATATGTATGCACACTAACACACATGAAATATGCAGCACATCGGGTTTCTTCACCTCCACCAAAACTGTAAAAACTTCAGAACATGAGAGACTCGTTTTCTTTTCCATGTAGGTGCACTGCCATTCAAATGTCGAATCTAGAGGTGTGGAGGACTGGTTTCCACCAGAATGATTTGACAAATAGATCTGCATGACAAAGCTGTCATATAATGTGCACCTAATTTAGAATGACTAAAGCTGCATGTCCTGCAGACAGAGGCAGCAGAGTAAAACAGAATGCCACCAGGTCACCCAGTTTGATTTTAGCATATGGCCTCCAGTTATGTGCCTTTAATATCTGTTATCATGGTATATTTTCTTTTAACCTCAAATTAAAGTCAGAATATATAATGACCCTTTTTTTTTTTTTTGTCTGGACCATGAGGACCAGTTCTAATCCTGTGTGCATCCTTTCTTCCTTCCTCAGTGGGCCACTGTCACCCTGATGTGGTGAAGGCAGGAGCTCAGCAGATGGAACAACTTAACACCAACTCACGTTTCTTGCATGACAACCTAGTGCTCTATGCCCAGAGGCTGCAGGCCACACTGCCTGATAAGCTGTCAGTGTGCTACTTTGTCAACTCCGGGTAGGTCTGCATTTTGTGGCACCGCTCAAACAACAAAAACAACATGAAGGAAGTTTCACCAGACTTGTTTTTTTTTTTGGGTGTGGATCAGTGAGGGTTTGTGAGGGCACAGTAAAGATAGTGAAAGAGTAACTGGAGGCTAATTAGCCTTTTGATTCACGTCTCATATCTGCTGAACTGTAGCCTGAGGTGGACTCTCCACATGAGGACTACCCACAAGAGGAGCAATTAAGGTTGCTCTGAAGCACAATAGGTTGTAAGATAAAGGGGTATAGTCCAAACATGTATGGCTGTCAGGCTTACTGTGGTCAAGGAAAAACAAGTGACATTTAAAGATAGAAAATACAGCTGTTGCAGTCTTCTGCTCATATGGATTTTAAAGTCTGATATGGAGGCAAAATGAGGAACCTTGGCAGGCATCCCTGAACGTCCCACATCAGTTCGTCTCTAGACCTCCAAACAAAAGAACTGTAACATAATGTAATGCATGTTCAGCATTCTTCATTTTGACACAGACGTCCAGTCATCCAACCAGTCCAGTCTGGCGTGGTTACTTATTGACACCACTTGCTGCAGTTCTGCAGTGTGAACAGGAATTATCTGGTCTAGGGTAATAATGTTATTCATAATGACCCATATACACTCAATACCAGACAGTATTTATCAGTCACAGGGAAATAAATGCTTTGATAGAAGTTATAAACCTGACAACACAAAGCAAAGGTTTTCACAAGATCTGTACAACGGTACAAAAGTGCACCAGCACTTCCAAAATCTTGTGGAAAGCCTCACCAGAAGAGTGGAAGCTGTTAAAGCAGTATAGTAATGCCCACAGTTTGGGGTGACATATTAAACAAACACATACTGGTGTAATGTTTGTATGCCATCATACATTTGGCCTTGTAGCGTAGGAAAAAGTATCAGCTGGGACAAACAAGTGAGTCATTTCTAACCCCCGCTCAAACAGTTTGAAAGCTAAACCAACCCTTTACCAATGTGCCCTGGCAAATGGGATGTATATGATGCTTTCACACGCAAGTTGCCAGTTACAGTGTTTTGCAATGTGATTCAATTTTCAATGTGCAAAACTGGTACTTAATATACCAGAAGTAGACTTTGCACTTTAAATTACAAGTTATGATACAATAATACACAATTGGGACAAAAAGAGCAGAACATTTTAATCATTTTAATATTAATCAGCTGAAGTTTGGATACCCTCAGCTCCTGTAGAGTCCACAGAGATTGGCATATTTTGAGAATAAAGTGAACAAGGCCTGAAATTGCAGAAATGTAATCTTGAATAAATAAGCTTTTAACTCAGTATTAATCAATAGGTGTTAACTCATGTGCCTTTATAAAGTAAAACATGAAACTGTGTCTGACGTACAAGTGATATCCACGGCTTCACCTGTGTGTTTTGTGGTGACTGAGTAACTCAGAATAACCCTTGCTCCTTTGAACTTCAGCTCTGAGGCCAACGACCTGGCCCTGCGACTAGCATGGCAGTACAGTGGCCACAAAGACGTCATCACGTTGGAGAAGTAAGTGCTGCAGACCGGTCGTTGTTCAAAAACACCTGGTGCCGTGCCAGACAAGCAAAATGAAAGTGTATAAATGAAAATGAGAGGTGAAGGTCCTGAAAGTGGTTTTCTATGTTACAGTTGTAGCTGTGTCACCATGTATCCATGTTTTAGTAGTATTTTTAATAGTCTGCATGTTACTGTAATTGAGAGGACTCACTGGTGTGGTGCATGACCTGTCTTTTCTTTGTTTGCAGTGCGTACCACGGCCACGTCTCATCGCTCATTGACATCAGTCCCTATAAGTTCCACCAGCTGTCAGATGCTGAGCAGAATCCATTTGTCCATGTGGTGAGTGCTTTTTCTCTCCCTGTCTGCCCGTCTGCACACTATTAAAACACCATGACTCAACTTGCTCTACTGGCCTTTGGCAGGCTACTGAGTCTTCACACCTTGCACGCACGTGGACACAAGAGTGTCTGTGTGGATACAAATGGAGAGACAGAGGCATGAAATACAAGTGCTTTTCTAACGACAGGTTCAACAGGGCTAGAGGTAACCAAAGTGCTTTTGGAGGGAGGCATTTTACTGTTGGTGTCAGAGGGAAAGGTTTTAGCTTCCACATGAAAGCACTTTCTTAATCACAGAGGACAGAGATAGGAATGGCGAGACACCAGAAAGGCAGGTTATTATTAACCAGCCTAATCCTACAGTGGTGTGGAAAGGAGCATGTCAAAAAAAAAATTTTTTTGTTAAAAAATGTAAAGCACACAACAACCTGCACAGTCTGTGCAGTTCTACCTAAACAGTAACTTATGAATGAGATAGAACAAGATGTTTATGTCCTGGATGCACACCAAATGTGCTCCTACGTGCTGCCAAAGAATCAACAATGACCTGGATTCTTGCTCTACTTTTCCATCACCTTTGTTGAATCCGTAGCATTACAGTTCATAAAACGTGGGCTATGTATGGGAGCGTAGAGTTCGTAATTTTAGAGCATTTAGCCAACAGGAAAGCTTGAGTAAAGGATGCAATTGAGACGTATTATGGGAATTGTTGAATTCAGGGTTTCTGAAGTTTGACTCATACTAGGAGCTAAAAGTCAGGACATCTCTGCCTCTGATTCACTGATTTTGACCTTTTTTGTTTTTAAAACTCTGGCTCACACGTCCCTCAATTTTTTGTAAGTACAATAGTAAATTATTGGACTAATTTTTCCTCCTAAAAATATTTCAAAAGGTCATTTGAGAAAGAAACTCTGATGAAACTCTGGAATGAACAAAAACCTGTGTCAGGAGAAGCCAAAAAAGCCTTCACTGCATTGTATGTGTGATTCTGTGAATTCGACCCAGTTCCTTCATATCATTGGTGTAGTTTGACATGGCAACCTGAGGAATACCCAGCTCTAGTGTTACATGCCAGAGGCGGGGCAGTTCGCCAGTGTGCATATTTTATTCATGATTGTAGACACTAAGGAATCAAGCTGTGGTTAAGATGTTGCTCACTGAGGTCTCTGCTCAGCCCTTCACAAAAAGAAATATATACATTTCTCGCTCTCATACAAAACAGCTGTATCTGTTCACATAAATCTCCAGATGTTCACAACCCTGGGTGGACAGGTGTGGCCAAATGTTTCAACATGCGGCGGACAGCTCACTTATGAGTTCTGTTACATTCATACTCGATTCATTTCATCGAAAAGCACGTGAGAACAATCAAATACAGTGAGGTCCAAAAGGCTGGTAACATTTTGCGTGTCAGATCAAAGATTGTTTAATTTCGTAGAACACTCTACAAGTCTCTACAAACTCATTTTTATCCTGTTTTTGGGAAAGTTTTGCATGTTCAAATCAAAATGAGCATGAAAAATATAAAGTATTACCAAGGATGTACATTTAGCGAGAATTGAACTTTACTTTATCATACTGTGTAAAGCCACAGCAAATATGAAATTTTGAAATGGAACAAATTCTAATTCTAATGACTTATTTTGTTGTTCCATTCCAGCTGCGATTAGCTCATGCATTGCATTTTTGAGTGCATCAAAACTGCTGTTAAATATTAATAATGTTTTTTATGTTATTTTTCATTGGGAATGCACTGCACACTATAGAATTAGGATGCAGCCTTGGTCTGTGAATCAGCTTTCGTAATCATCTCAACTTCTTGTCTCCTGAACAGGCTCCGAGCCCAGATGTGTACAGAGGCAAATACAGGGCAGACCATCCTGATCCTGCAACAGCATATGCAGATGAAGTCAAAGATATAATAGACAAAGTCCATGAGAAAGGAGGCAAGGTACAGTTTGTGTCTAATAGTCTAATAATGTTGTGTTTTCAGATGTCAACCTAATGTTTCAGCATTAACCTCAGGAATGTGTTTAACATTTGATTTTTAAGGGTCATTCATTTTCTTTCCTAGGAAGAGACCCTGGATAACAAAAAGTCTTATACACTGTTATAAAACTGGTATGCTAATGTGTTAGTGTGTGCATAGGATTGAGATTTCTACCATAACACAGTTTGTGTTGATTCGATTAATATCCCCAAACTGTGGTGTGGTCCTTAAAGTGCTTTTCAGCCAAGAAAAAAAAAACTTGATTTAAAGATTTTAAATGGTAGTTTCCTCGTACCCCCATTTTTTTTTAAAAT
This sequence comes from Trachinotus anak, assembly GCF_046630095.1. NCBI lineage: Eukaryota > Metazoa > Chordata > Actinopteri > Carangiformes > Carangidae > Trachinotus > Trachinotus anak. The sequence continues at coordinate 1,965,464 of NW_027273856.1, read as the reverse complement.
TTCAATTACAGGTGCTCATTTCATTTTCCACCTTTCCCTTTCCCCCCCTTTTCTCTCCTCTTTCATTTTTTCTCACAATTCTCAGGTTCAGGCAAAGGACTGTGGCTTTTAGGGTCAAACCCCAGATCACAAGAACATGTGTAGGGGACTCTCTGTGTGCAAACTTGTCGGCCTTAAATCCAATGTTTAAAAGCACAACCTGAGGGTATGTCCATGCATCCAGCGGTGAGAGGGACGTGTTGTCAGCCCAGAAATTATGCAGAATACAGGAAGCAGTTTGTGATGGATGTTTGTGCAGATATGCTTCTACAGGAGGAAATCAACATTTAAAAAAGGAGTACAGTAACACATGGAGAGATACATGTATGTTATTATATATTGCACCCTGCTGATCTTATAAAATATATAACTGTGTACTGCCAAGTGAATGCACTGCCAAGAAATGTTCATTTTTCACCACAGTGACCTACAGTTGCACAAGTCAAAGATGCCAGGACTCCTCCTCTTCTCCAGTTTATCAGTCTGGCTTCAGATTGATAGACCTGATGTGTTTTTCTCTCACACAGATTGCTGCTTTTATTGCTGAGTCATTGCAGAGTTGTGGTGGGCAGGTCATTCCCCCCGTGGGCTACTTCCAGCAAGTAGCAGAGTACGTACCCAACAGACTGCAGAGATTCAGTCATGTTCATAATTAGTGCCCTGTGTTTTTTTTTTTGTTTTTGTTTTTTTTTTGTTTTTTTCACAGTTCAGAATCAGCTTGCAAACACAAATTCTGGACAGATGTCATTCTGAATGGATTAACTGACTGCTAAGTGTGTTAAACATGTGCATGATTTTACATAGAACAAAAAATCCCTGAAGAAATGAACAGAAGTCACACTCAAAAAGACCAATTCTAGCAGCACCAGAATGCATTTGATGATTAATGTATTCAAAGTAAGATAAGATGGCCGTTGCCATTGCTTCAGTATAGACAGACTTGTACATTTTTTTTTATGATTATAGTGTTTACCAGACTGGGTACGTGAATACTTTTCTGCTCCTCCACAGACATGTCCGTAAGGCAGGGGGCGTTTTCATCGCCGATGAGGTCCAAGTGGGCTTTGGCCGTGTTGGCACCAACTTCTGGGCCTTCCAGCTTCAGGGAGAGGACTTTGTGCCTGACATTGTCACTATGGGGAAGCCCATTGGCAACGGTCACCCCTTGTCATGTGTGGTGACGACCAGAGAGGTGGCAGAGGCCTTCATGTCATCTGGAATGGAGTATTTCAATACAGTAAGAGTACTAAACTAGAATCTATAAGTTTTTTTTTTTTTAATTATTTAAGAGAATCTTATTATTTTATTGGCAAACAAAAGGCAGACTACAGAGGACACATTATATGATCTTTGCTGTCTGTCCCAAGGTGACCAGAAATGGCACTGACCTGACCTCATCCTTGACGTAGCGTTCCAGTCCATATTTGCAAAGCGTATCGACACATCTGTGCTCCACATTATGCAGAAAAAAACATTCTGTTCAAGCCAGATTTTTTTTCATTGACAGCCCCAGATTACAGTTATTTCCTGTGAAATAAAAAAATAAGACTTCTCTCTTGTCATATTGAATGATGTTGCAGTCAGGATCTTTTCCAGTCACACAAAATACGGTAGTTGAGTTGAATGTGTTGGAGGAATTATTTGTCTTTTATCAGTTCAACACAAAAAACCCTGCGCTGACTCTATGATAATGGATGTTTGAGATATATTTAATATATCAAACTGCTTTTTGGGGCTGTTCTCAGTATATATAATCTCCTGGTCTTCCAGCAGCAGATTTCCTCAGAGGTGTGACCCTAACCTTGGTGTAATCTTTCCTCTCTGTGTGGGGTTTTAAATTTCTCAGTTTGGCGGTAACCCAGTGTCGTGTGCCATCGGGCTGGCCGTGCTGGACGTGATTGTGAAAGAGGATCTCCAGGGTAATGCACTGCGTGTGGGGCGATACCTGACCAATCTGCTGGAGAAGCAGAAAGAGAGGCATCCACTGGTCGGAGATATCAGGTAGGTAAAGATGCAGACTCACACGCACTCAGGTACAGCATGAGCAACAGCTGATGCATGTCGCATGTCCTGTAACGCTGATCCAGAACACTGCTGATTTTTTCTGAACAGTTTTTAATACCGGAATATTTGTAAGTCATGTTCCTGTACACCGTGGGCCGACATGTAATTCAGTAACTTGACAGTATTTCTGGCTTCAGCTGCTCCTCCTGTGAGGCATTGCACTGCACTCCCCAGTGATTGTCAGTTAAACATTGTGGACGCTTCTGCAACATATTTACCTTGGACTCACAGCTGCGATTTTAACTTAACAATCGTGAAACCTGTCACTTTTGTAAAGGTAAATATTACATTGATAGAGTGGTGGATTTTAACATAAAAGACTCATCATGTTCCAGATGATTTATCCTGATGTCAGATGACTTCCTGTGCAAGTGTATCATTTCCCAGACTAGGATTTTTTTGTGGTGCAGAAATCACTAAACCAAATGTTGTCACATCATGCAGGGGTTGTGGCCTCTTTGTTGGGTTGGAGCTCGTGAAGGACAGGTTGAAGCTCACTCCTGCTACAGCAGAGGCTCAAGAAGTCATATATAAGTAAGTGTAAGTGTGAGAAAGAGCTCAGATTAAAGTTGGATGTCATACTAGTGACCCAAAATACCACATTATGCAGCATTTTCACCAAAAACTGTCACTTTACTGCACATCAAAACACACTTTCTTCCCTGTCCCAAAGTTAGCCTACGCTTTTTATTTGACCCATTTCCAAATTTTTCAGCTTCATCGATTTTAATTTCAACTTGATCTGTTCACAATTATATCATGATTGTATCTCGTTTTCACCAAAAAGAGGCTTTTGCTCAGAATCATCCTCTGTCCTCTGTGGTGAAAACTTGAATTATACTTCCTGTTATCTTTTGCTACAAACAGACGACATCCCAAACACAAAGTTCCACCAGTGTTCCTTACGATAGCTTTGAAGAACACTAATCTCATCTCTCACAGACAGCTTATCAGCCCAGAGATAGTAAAAACTGCATCACATGCAGTTTACAGTGTGATATATGAGAGTGAGAGCTCATATATATATATATATATATATATATATATATATATATATATATATATATATATATATATATATATATATATATAATATGTAATGGCTTGTGATATTTCATTTACACAAGCCATTTCATATGCAGCCTTTGAAATCGATGTGCTGCGTATTATGTCATTTGTAATTATTATCATGACCTCAAACAATCCGAGTTGAACTTTATAATTAAACGCTTGCTCTTTGTGGGAACTGTTGGGTTTATTCTGTAACAAAGTAAGGTCTTGACCTTACCCTGTAAAGTGCCTTGAGATAATGTATATTATGATTTGGCGCTATACAAATAAAATTGAATTGAATTGAATTGAATTACTAATTGATCAGTTCTTCTGGTCTGATTTTCATGAAATCACAACCGTGTAATGCCTGCAGTCTCTTGCATTATGCATTTATACATTATTAAAAAAAAACTAATTACCTCAAGATTTTATGGAATTCTGTAGGAACACAACTCCCATCTTAGTGTGACGGGTAACGCTGATTTATCAATGTCTGACAATGTCAGTATCAACTCAAAAAAATTAATGTTCCAAATTAAACTTTTTTTCACAAGATATTTTGTTACAGCAGGAAAAGCACAGGTGGAATCAGTAGCACTTATTAAGGCTGCATCCGCTCTGGCGTGCCCGCTGCTGTGCTGTCATGGCTCGCTGGACAGAACAGACCCATCCTTCGTGTTATTAGCTCCACCTGTGCTTTTCCTGCTATGACACAACATCTGCTGGGAAAAGGCATTTAAGGTTACTCGGCTACCTTATTTAAACTTGCAAATAGCTACAGAATGCAAAATAATTCATATTTTGTTCCAGGCTGAAGGAACAGTACATCCTTCTTAGTGCTGACGGGCCTCATCGCAATGTGCTCAAATTTAAACCCCCCATGTGCTTCACTACGGAAGACGCTGACCTGGTGGTGGAGAAAATCGACCACATTCTCACGGGTACTTATCATTTTCCCGTTCGTTTTTTTTTTTTTTTTTTTTCTGTGTGGTGTTGTCTAGGCTGGTGCTGCTGAACATTTCGTCATCTTTCTGGCATGTGCATTATTTCAAAAGATTGAGGTGTGTAATCGTAGCCTACTGTAACTGAAAGAGATCTCAGTCATGTTATTGTGTCTGTTTGCAGAACTTGAGGAAGCATTAGGCTTGAAGTTGTCCAACACAGTGAATCCAGAGAATGAATGCAGTAAAAGAAAAGTAAGTGTCGAAACATTCTCTTTCTTTCCTGTCCCAAAGGTTGCCTACGCTTTTTTTTTTCGATCAAAACATCATGTGTTATCACATCTTTGCAGACAGAACATAAGTGGTGTTTTTCTACAAAACATTCAAAGGAGCTCTCAAAATTTTCCACATTTTTCAGCGTCATTGATTTTAATTTCAACTTTATCTGTTCACGATTGTATCTCAAGGTGCCGACTGATGAAAATGGACACCAGTATCACAGTGGTTTAACACACAGCAGAGGAAGCAGTCAAGGAGTTCCTCAACAAACCAAACGCCTCAAGACATAAAGCTTCTTGTGAACTGAACAATTACATAGTTAAAGAACTGATAACAGACATCATAAATTTTGGAGGTAACACAAAAAAGTGCCTTAGCAGTTAATGATGATGATGATGATGATTATAATAATAATAATGTACCGTATGTCTATGAGATTGCAATGTCTCCTCTGGTGTTATTTTTAATTACACAAAGGAATGAAGCCATCTATTGAGCATAGCACGTCTAATATAGTTTTACTTTAGTGCAAAAACCTTAATTGTGGAAATTATCATGCTATGTGACGTGTATTTGTATGTATTTTTATTTTGGTTTTTGCCAACATTCACTTGTCTATGATTATCAGGGAATCGTGATTTTAATAAATCAAAATGTGTATATGTATATAAAACACATGGTGGTGTCTCAATGTGTCTCAACACTGATTGCTGTTTTTAAAAGTCTGGAATCCCTGTATATACATTACACTTTTAGTGGTGAATCAATCTCACTGTATTCAATAAAATACTGTATGTTATACTTCATTGATCCAAAGGGGAGCTTTAACCCTGAGGATCAGCTTGAATCAAGTGCATGTGGAACAAACTTGAAAGTGAAAACTGGCCATTCTGAGTATAGGCCTACGGCATGTCTTATTCTGTCTGCCTCAACCAAACATGGACATTGTTTGACAAGTCTGCGATTATTTACCAAAGTTCCCATGTTCTTTATTAACAGGGATTGGACGTGGGTCCCAAAGCTGAGTTTATTACTTGTATGTTAGTGCTCAGACAGAAACAGGCCCCTTCCCTGCTGCCCAGAGAAAAATAAATGTGATACAGTTCATCTTTAGGGTTCCTAAAAGATGAAGGAGTTCCTCAGTCTCAGGAGACTCAGAGTTGGCTAAAGTCTCAGGCTATTGTCCATGATGTGGAGAGGAGCTGACAAGAGGCACTCAACACATACAGTGGGGAGGAAATGCCACCCCACCATGCGAGCAGGCAGCCCAGAGCAAAGCTGAAAACATCCCAAAACACCCAATATTTTATTTGGATAATTTTGTCTCCCAGGTTATTTTCCTTTTTTTTCATTGAGGGTTTGTTCTTACATGAAAAATAAAGGAAGAATAAAGGAAATGGAATACCCTGGAGACAATCTCAAGAGCCTCTGATAGCAATATGTTGAATTAATGATTATTTTCCACTGCAGAAGAGAAGTGCACCTGTGGCACAGCCTCAGTAATGATGAATAGCAGTAGTATTAGACTTTGTCAAACAAAAATTAAATGTATATGCTATTTCGGCTCCATACAGTCTGTGGATTTAAATGTGTACTTTGAAAGGAATGTTATGGACTTGCATGCATCAATGGACTTAATGTATTTGAGGCCTGCAGATACTACACTTTATAATGGCTTCACTGATGGCTGTGTAATATTTCTTTTTCTATATTACTACATCTATATGATGCTATTCACTCACTTCAATTTCCTGTTAGCTTTCTGCATTGCTTAACCCTCAGTTTTTGTGATAAGTTGTGTTTGTGGCACTCCTGCTGAAAAGTATTTGGGTGTACAGCTATAAACTGCATTTCCCATGTCTACTTGAATGGCAGAACGCAGGTGCACAACCACTGGGATTTCCTTTTTGCTTTAATGAGGGTTTAGTGGCCATATTTGGACGTAAACATACAGACTTATTTTTTCTCATACTGGTCTGTTTGGCCCTCAGGAACCATCGCACTGTCATGAGTGGGAGGAACTTTACAGAAGGAATGAGTAATGTCTTCCTTTCAAGCAGTATGTAAAAGTGCCTTGGATGATTTGTAACATTATCTGGAAACTGACCATAATAATAATTCCCAGAGCCTTATCTTATTATGGTATTGAGCTATTTTATATTGTTTTTTATGTGCATCTCAACACAGCTGGAAAACTAAGACTTATCATTCCCTCCCTCCTTGAGAATGCAGGTTTAAGAGGTGCCATGTCCCATTACCTTTTGTCACCAGATGGTATTTTAGCAGATTTAGTATCTTACATTATATGTAATGGTGTGTACTACATGCAGTACTGAGCTGAACCACTGTTCAGTGGACGATAATTTAAAATCAAATCTGCAGACTAGAAAAGCCAAATAATTTCTAATGTGAACTTTGAACAACCCTAAAATCCCTGGCTCAAACTTAAAACACAATACTCATAAGAACCCACTAACTTTTGTACTCAGGACAGAGAACCATGAATAACTGAGATTCTGAGGCTCTCATTAATATCCAATGTTGTCTTGTTGGTGGACTTGGTGGATCAACGACACCACCTCCTGGACAGCAAAATACATTGCTTGTGTGGAATCCACATTTCCGATATTGCAAATGCAGAGGCCATAGAACAGATTAACTATATCCCCAACAACAGCTGGGGTCGTGGTACTCTTTGCCCAGTTTTGTTCTTGTTACATGTATGACCTGCAGTAGAAATGAATGCTGATAAATATACATATGACTACAAAGAGCTCTGAAAAGGAAGATTTATTTCACAACCTCATACAAAAACTGTGGCAGGTTCAACAGGCTTCTTAACAAAAACATACACCCCCCCCCCCTTACATGATTCACACAGTGCTAATTGTGATATCAAAGTAATGGCTCCATCCCAACAGTGTCCAATAACTTCCTTTCCTTTTTCTTCTCCGGTGTCCAAGACATATCTCACCGGCTGCAAAGTACTTGTAGCTTCTCTCACTGAAGAGAAAATTACATACAAAGTCCAGGTTGAGTATACTGCTAAAAGCTGACTTTTTGCATGGTTTTCCTGGTTTTGTCAAGGAAAAACATGAGAAAATTGGTAATGATGATGTGCCAGTACCAGGGGTCCATGTGCCACGGTCTGCTAAAGAGACAAAGCACCTGTTGCACTAATTTGTTTGGAACACTGGAGAGAAGAGGAGGAAAGATAGTCATTGAATACTAATGGACACAACCAGTTTGAGACTGTCAGTGCAACCGGGTTTAATTTCTTCAAGGCCAGTGCTTTCAGTCATTACTGGTTGTTGATTATAATTTTACCATAATTTTGTATGAAATCCAGATGGGCACCCATATAATCTCATCTGTCCGTCCAATTCTGTTCAAGTGTGCTGTCTGTGTCTTTAGCCCATGAGGTATCCTCTGAAAAGACAGAAGACAAATGTAAACACAGTGACAATTTTCTAAGACAAAGTGGTAACTGAATGACAAAGATTTTATGTTCAGACTTACGGCAGCTTCATGCGCATGAAGACTCTGGCCATGAAGAAGCTGAGGAGGACGCTGACAAAACCGATGAAGAGCAACAGGAAGCGGTTGAGCTTGGGGATGTTTGGTGCGTTAGAGCGGTCCAGGATTATAAAGCCAAGACCTCCCATTGTGAAGAGGAAACTGGAGGCCAGTCCTTCCATAATGTACTGACCATTTACCCTGGAAAACAAATGAGGCTGCATGACCTATGCTTTTCTTGTACATCCCATGTTGCTTTATCACTTCTACAGTTTAAGCATGTTGATATTTTAGCTTGCTTAATCCCATGGTGTCATGATTGTCATACCTGTATGCCAGAAAGGCAACTGGCCGCTGGTGTCCATGCTCATCAGTCATTGAACCAACACTTGGTGGCTCTACAATAACATCGTAGATGATACCTAAAGTGTAAACAAAATAATTAGTGTATGAACAAATAAACTACAACACAACTTCCAACTGCACTCCCCGGGAGTTCACTGAATGAAAATGTTTTAACACAACAGAACTACTAAACCTGCTTAGGGAATTGATCTTAACTAAAACTTATAGACAATATTCACTTTTGCGTATCAAGCAAAGATGATTTCAGTTAGTGTCTGCTACTAGCTTAGCCGAAAAGTTAGCCTCCCCTCTCCTACATTTACGTGCAAGCTCATTTGCAAACACAACCACAATATACAGTATGTGACATTATTTCAACAGCACATAAAAGAGCACTGGCATTAAATGATATACTGCTAAATTTTGCTCATAGACCAGCTAGCCGTCTGACACGTTAGCTTAGCAGATTCATTTACCTCCTGTGATGAGAAAGTAGGACACAATCACGACCGCATACACAGTCATAGCCGACGGCATATGCAGCCATGACGGTTTCTTCAGCTTTATATTTGGACATTCAAGCACAGAAAATGGTATGCTATATAAAGTCTCCATGGTTTGAGGAATCTTTTTCCTATCAACCCCGTACAGCTGCAGCCGCTGGCTGAGATCCGTCTGCGCAGCGACTTCGTTGACGTGTCCCGGAAGTACATGTTTTTGTTTTTTTTTGTTTGTTTTTTTCCCCCCTAACGTACCAGTTCTACAAACGGTTTTATTCAAACATTTTTATTTAAAGATTTTAATTTGGAGTTCCATTTAAAGCAAACTATTTCTCTCATATTTAGCCTAACTTTAAAGTTAATGTTTTAATTTTCAGTTTCGGTCCTGAGACTTGGTATGGTCGAACCTGACGCAATATTAAAGAGACAGTAATCACGACTATTAAGCCTGGATGTATTACATGGATGTATTATAACATGTAATGTATAATAAAAGTAAAAGCTGCTTTTTACATCGCGGACGTTCGCTGAGCGTTCCCGGGGGAACCTTCGCGGAACGTTCCTCAAACGTTCCCGGGGAACCTTCGCTGAACGTTCGCCGCGGAACGTTCCCCAAACGTTCCCTGGGGAACATTCGCGGAACGTTCCCCTAACGTTCGCCGCGGAACGTTCCCCAAACGTTCCCGGGGAACCTTCGCTGAACGTTCGCCGCGGAACGTTCCCCAAACGTTTCCGGGGGAACGTTACCGGGTGGGAACCTTCAGAGTATACCAACGAGAATAATCAGTTGCAGTTTGTGGATTTAAATGAATGCTCTCCATCAAGTTATGTTCACTTCTCAGTTTCAACCAGCGCTTCAAACACTTTAGATGCCACAGAAAAAAAAAAACCTCATGACTATAAATTGTGAACCGTTCTGATTTATCTCAGGGCACAGTTACACATTTGCTCACACTTGCCTTTGCCTTTTATTTCTAAAAATAAAAGTAAAATAAAAATTGGGCTTCTCCAAAAATGTACAATATCTTGTTCTCATCCTGACGACGCTAGCAGTAACCTAGCAACCATCCTCGTTCCCGAGACACAGCACGACCGCGGATAGAGTGACGTCACTCAGAGAAAAAAAAAACTTTTCTGCGCTTTGAAAAACTTTTACAAAGATTAAAACCCCATGGCTTAAAAATAAACATTAGATAGATTGATAATTGATAATTCCCATTCCTCCACCCAGCTCGGCGCAAACCGGTCCTGTACTTTTTGCGTACTGCTGCTGACAAACACACACATGGGTGGAAACATAAACTCCTTCACTGAGATAATTAAGTGACCTCGGTTACCTTGTAACTTCAGTCTTCACTTTCTTTTCATTATGGCACTGCAGTTTTTTATGACCACCACATTGTTATGCTCCCAGTTTTACCCAGTTTCATGAATTTTGACTCAGTCCAGTGTAATGGATGTAAATGTCTCATTTCACTGCAGATAGGCCTATTATTTGTCTGTAAAGTTAAAGCAGCCTCTGATCTTCAGCTGCTTAATGAACATCTGACATTTATAACATTTATCCTGCCTTCATGTTGTGTTCTCCCCAGGCTGCTGAGTTTCAGTGAGTAGTTTATCCTATTGCAAATCACTGCATAAAATTATGTGTTATAGGATGGTGCATCAAAGAACCACACTTTAGAAGTCCCCATTACAAAAAAAAAAGCTAATGGTAGCAATCCTTT
>NW_027273856.1:0-150000 GCF_046630095.1 Trachinotus anak | reverse complement strand
GACTTGTTGTGGGAGCATGAGCAGATGCTTGAATCTGTAGCTATGGCGCTGTTATCAAACTGTAACTGAGCATAAAGCATAAACTTCTAGAGTAAATAAACAGGAACACAAATAGGTTAGTTGGGATTTTGATCTGTGTTTATTTGAACAGAATCACAGGTGGTGGGTTGACTCAGTGGTCAAGTCAGAATTTAAAAGCTGAAAAGCTTGTACAAGGGGAACACCCCACAAAGTTAGATTTTCCACTTGAATTGTTATGCAGTGCAGGACTGGGGGTTAAAAGAAAGCCAGGAAAGAACCTATTAATGCACCACACACATGTGCCTGCAGGTGCATACTGATCAGCAAAGCCTGATTGAGCACAGGATGATTCACCCAGGCTTTTATTTTGATGGAGCGATTCAGGGCCACACTTGAAGAGCCACCTTGCTCTCCCTTTGTACCCAGGTCTCCTCATGAAACACAGGATAGCAGCCTGTTGCTAAGGCCTGTGGCAACACAAGCCCTAAATTTTCCACAAGCATTTTTTTCCTAATATATTTTTCCTCCTTTAAATCAAATAAGGTTTGACCTTACCATCGTTGAAATACAAAGTAGGTGAGACAGAGGAACCCTGTTCAAAGCTGGATCTGAATGGGTCGCCACAGCTTGGAAACTAACGGTATCAGCACCCTGCACTCTCTCAGATAAGCGCAGTCGGCTAAAAAAGAAAGGGGTACATATGTTTACCATCACTATACTTTGCTGCATCAGGGAAAAAAACGTTAAGGACACACAAAATGGCTGACCTTCAAAATGCTGCAGCTGCTGGACAAACCTTTCAAATAATCCTTGTTTCATTACGTGGGATCACTGGAGGCAAGTCAAATGTGAGCAAACCTGAATTCTTCTTCTCGGTCAGTGTTTGAATAAAACTACATTGATCTAACATTTTCATGCCCACATCGTTCTTGTTCTGTAACAAACAGGAAGAGGAAGTAATCAAGCTATGTGGAATTATATGTCTCATTTTGTACCTTGTTAAATTTTGGACACATGCTGTTTGCCATACCTCCTGATAAGCAACTGTACAGAAAGTAGTAAGTACAGAAGTATCATTGTAGTTGTCGTCATCATCATCGTTTCCACTACACAACATTTGTGAAGAGATCCTACTGAGACTTGAATTGACAAATTAACTTGAATATGTGATTACCTGGTATTGGATGGTGGTTACAGTGTTGAATTGTCTCCATAGCAACAAGTATAACTAGGTTGTGTCCCTGAGCAAAGCAGGCACAGATGTAGGAATGAAGAAATAGTGTCCTTATTATCTATAGGATCTATAGGACCACATGTCTGGTGTCAATATGATTTGCTTTGATGTGATTGCATTTTTAACAATTTGACAAGTGTGTGTGTGCTTGAATCTGGGTGTGTTCACGCATGTATGTACAAAAGAGAATAATGTCCTACTGTGTGTGCGTGTGTGCACAGTTCCAGTAAAAGGCCAGGCCAATCGATCAGCAGGGGCTTAACAGCTTTAGTCAAAGAGCACACTTCTGCTTGCTGTTCTACGCTCTGCACGCTTCCTGTGCTGCTCTTGTTCTAATGCTGAATTCAAATGTCCAGACACCACATGGACGCAGATTGAGCCCTGGCGGACTAAGATCTTAGGAAGTCTGACAGTGACTGAAGTGCTTGTGGTGAATACGTGAGTGCAAGGCTACAAGGCTGCTCGGAAAGACTGAACTTGACAAACACAGCTGCAATCAAGGTCAAGAGTTGAAAGAACAGTTGTTGGGGTGTTAAAGGATTTTTCTTTCCTCTCATGTGGCGTTTGCATCATCGTGGGAAAGACAGAGTGAAAGTTTATTAGTCAAAGACAATATGAATTTATCAATTAACTTGCCAGACTTTTTCTTTAACTTGACAGACTGACACCAGATGGATGTTATTAGCTCCATGTCATTATCACTGGGAATTGAAGACCTTGTTCCAGACCTTACTCCAATGACAAGAACAAGCCTCTGCCACCTGATGTCTTTTATGATCACATCAGCAGAGCAGTCATCTGTGTGAAACCCCACTAGTGCTGTCTAAAGGCGAGCAGACTCTCTGCAAGTCCACATAGAGCCCGCAGCAAATACTCGCATGAGAGCCTGCGCAGACTAGATGAGTTTTGGCAAAGGCCTGTCCTGACCCCTCTGCAAAGCCCGCAAGTCAGCAAGTGTGGGCGAGGGCAGACTTTTTGGATTCAGCACATCTGTCTTTACCCCCTCAAGTTGTTTTACTGCATCTGTAACCCTTAAGGAAACAAGAGGCCTGAGCAGAGATACTCAGCTCGAGTGAGTGACTTTAACTTTGTGACCAAAATCATGATGGCTTGTGTGTGAATGACTGATTTATTTATAGATTTAATGCTCACCGATTGTGATGGACTTTAATGGTATCATCCTGCATGCTTTCATGGCTGAAATAAAACACTGATAAAGAAACATCTTAAACACAGTTTTAGTGTGTTGAGGGGCAGCAGGTTGATAATGTGCAACAAAAACACTTTCTTCTGCTAATGTGGATGCACAAATAGACAAATTCAGCTAAAATATAATTACCAACAAATTGCTTTGAAATTATGACCAGATTGATTGCTTTCCGGAGTCAGTTAATTCGCTGAGTGATACAACGTGTGCATGTTCTCGTCTTAACCTCGCTGTTAGACAGTTAATCAAACCACTTCACTTGTCAAATGGATCACCTAAAACCGAGCACAATGGCTCTCAGCTCTCAGGGAAGAGAGCTCTGCAGCTTGTGCATGTGTTCGGTCCCAGTCTTTGCAGCTGGTTGTTTGTGTTTCCAGCAGCTTTGATTAGTGTGCTCTAGCCCACTTGGCGTCCCACATCACCGGGATACACTGACAGTAGAGAGCAGAAGGAGATGCTCCTCAGCACCCAGTCGTCTCTTAGGACAGGGCCGACTCAAGAGAGAGAGAGAGAGAGAGAGAGAGAGAGACAGAAATATGTAACGTTCAAACTGTGGACTAAAAATAAACATACTGGTGGCATCATGAGGTGCAAGCCAACAGCTGTAGCAGCCTGACCATTCGTTCAGTGGTTCAACCAATCCCTGTCTGGTGCAAGAAAATACATATTAAATGTGGTTCTCACTGTGAATGAAGATGAAGCCTGATCATGGAATTGGAAGACCTCAACCAGCCAAAATTTCCATCTTTTTATCATAAAAGTTTTAGAAAAATAACCATCAGAACAGGCAATTAAAGCAGGTTTTCAATTTGCACACATTTCTCTTTGTCCCGTTACAATAAGAAGCCACTTTAGATGGATGAGAGAAGACAAATAAGGCTCATTAGAAGATGCATTAAGATGAAGAATAGGAATGGCAACAAGGCAAAAGCCTCTTGGGAGCAGGAAGTCAGTCAGTATAGGTCAGTCTGACCAGTGGAGACATTACGTCGGGACACGATGAGCCTGAATCCTGCTTCAACTCATAGAGATGTTTGATTGGATGATTTTGTGTATTGTGGTTATTAAGGGAAAGAGAAACAACGAAACATAACAGGGATATCATTGTCCAGGACATTTCCTGCACATTGTCAACAGCCTAGAGCCGCTCTCACAGACAGATACCACTTGCTTCTCTTAGAATTAATTTCAAAATATTGAGACTGATTTGTTAGTGGTAACATCTTGACCTTAATCTCCAGTCTTTTATGTATATTTTTAAATCTTGAGTTGAAAATAAAGGAAAGACAGTGAATGACAACCAGGGCCATGCAGAGACATCACAATAATTTATTAAAAGTAAAGTTACATACAGTAGCACATCTTTTGATTACTTACACATTTATTTATTTCAGTACCCATACACTGATGCAGATGTTTAATACTCAACAGATTTCTACAAAATGATCAATTCACACAGAGGCAGGGGTGGAAGAATTCACTTTTTATCACTACATTTATCACCAGGACAGGCAACAACAAAGAAAGCACTGCCACACTTTGCATGCTTTAGTGAGCTATAAAATCAATAACCATTTAGAATAAACAAATCTTTGCACAAAATTGAAAAGGCTTGGCCTCTGAATAACAGAAACGAACCACCCAATCTATCCTTCAAATTACAAACTAGGCCTTTACTCAGTTGCAACAGTTGTCTGCTGTGTACTAAGGTGAAGGGAGCAGGATCATTCTCCTGCTTGGTGCTTTGTCTTGGAAGATTCTGATGACATCCCCGTGGTTTATCTGGATTTCTTCTTCTATCACAAGAAGGTCAGAGAGCCGTTCTTCTCCACAGAGACGACTTGTTCTTGATAATTTTTATTTTTTCGAAAATCTGCAGAAGCTGTTGACGACAGTGTTGCCATTGTCAACAGCGCCTGTTTACCTTTACCATGGAAAGAGTCTTTTGAAGGAAAGCTGGAGTGGAAGACCTTTCGCTCTGTCCTCAGCTGGTTCTCATTGTCCTCATAGAAACCCCTGAGTGTTGACAGCTTCACCTGCCTCTGACTTTAGCAGATGGCACATTCTGTTGAGGAATAGAAGGACCAAATGTCTCTGTCATCGGGACTTCCAGCATTGCCCGACTTGAATCTCCTGTTAAGCTCCTCAGTCATAGCACCTAGAAATGTTTAAAAGTCTCAAGCAGTGGAATGGTCCAACCCTCTTCCTGCAGAGAGTTGATGTGACATGGAAAACTATGAAGTTGATTACATTTCTATACATCTTAGCATCCCCTTGGGAAAGTTTAGGTGGATAGTTTTCCTTTCACTGGTGTCATTCGAGAGCTATGTAGCAGCTTCACAAATACTATGAAAGGCCCCTCTCTCTGCAAGCCCATTGGGTATCTGACAGCCTCTTGAGCTCCACAGCACAGAGACTGTTGCCATTTCTCCAATTTCTCCAAGCATGGTGCTTTGGGCAGCCAGTGCAAAAAGCACACAGCAGCTCCACAAGGTTGAAGAATGTCACACAATGCTTGTTAGACTTTGAGGCTTCCACTAGGACCAGATTCACACAGTGCGCTTTGCAGTGCACATCAAGGACCTTCTCATTTTGCAAAAGTATTCTGACCTTTACACGTGTTGCTCATGTTGGCTTTTCCATCCTAGCCTTGGCCACACATATTCTTCAACTCTGGGCCACTCCTCTGCAGAGGGAAGAGCGCAGCATTTTCCTTGTCTATGGTTGTATCATCATTGCACACCTCAAGGAATCTTATCACCTATTTGCATACAATGAAGATATCGCACTACAAATGATAGTTGACATCAGAGATACATTTCAGCCTCCTTTATTTCACTTTGCATCTGCCTACTGATGTAACTACCCAGTGCTGCAATTATGTCATTTTGGCTTCTATTAGACATCAATTGATACCCGGGGCCTTCTCTTTGATGACTCTGGCAACATTTGCTATGTGCATCTGTCATAATAGGAAAATACAATCACACGTTCAAGGAAGTTACCATCACTGTTACTGGAATTTGCAATTACCTCCTCTCCGTCATTAACAGCCAGTACTTGCTCACACCCTTCCTGTGCAACAGAAGATCCTGCCTCCATCTTGATCTAATGTGTCCGAGAGCATAGTTTCTGCAGCTGCCTCTGAATATGACTATGCTCCTGACCTTACTTCTTCATCTGTGATGGGTTCTGTATCAGATGGCAATAAATCTCCCTCATCCTTCTTACTGCTAAATACAGACGAGAGCTGCTACTATGGGCTGCCTGCTGTAGCTCCTCTCCTTTGTGTTTTCTTAGCAGGTCCTTTGTTGGCATTATGCTGTAAATGGTTTCCGCTCAATTTGCGTGTGTTAACTGCGGTGGTTGTGACAGAGGAAGTCGAAGAGTCTCACAGTGTCCAAACTCAAATGCAGTTGTCAGACACAACAACATGCTTTTGATTAAGAATTGATGCCATGGGCCAAATTTAAAAACCAAAACATCAAATTAGGGAAAGAAATCGTAAAAAAGGCGAGAGGAGGAAAAGGCAGCTGCTTGAGCACCACCTGGTGTCTGTCTGTGCACATGCCTGACAGTGATTGTTTCATTAGGCCTAATAATCTCAATATAACAAATACACAAATTATAATTCTCAATAGAATTTTTGCTGTACCATATAGTGACAAGATACATATAACATATAAGGACTATTAACACTCAGAATAAATCTGCTGTGCAAGCTGTGCCTTTACACTGTATGACTTCACTCAGAATCCCCAGTATTAGATGTGTTTAAAGGAATAGGAAGAGGCATTATGTAAGACACACTTATTCGCTTTCTTGCTTAGAGTTAAGAAGAGATGCACTCTTGTGTCTGTGCAGTAAGTTCAGAGCTGAGCTGGGACACAGCCTAGCTTAGCATAAAGACTGAAGTTACAAGGCTTGACAGAAATTGTCATTTACACATGACCGTCTTTGTACAGATTGAAAAAATGAGATCCTGTTAATTATTCAGCCTTGAAGGTACTGGTAGACACATTTATGAACTATGGGCACAGTCAGGCTTGCTGTTTCCCGCCTGCTTCGAGTTAATCACCCTCCAGCTATATTGCTTCATGCTTAACGCACATACATGAAAGTGATATTGATCATCTCTTCTGACTCCCCACAAGAACATGAATATAAGTATTTCCCAAGCCATTCCACTACTCCTTTAATAAGGTTTATTGTGAGGACATCAGGCAATTTTACTGGACTGTTTTACAAAACTGAAAACATGAAAATGTGTGAAATACTTACGGGAATTCGATTTTTATAACTTTCCATGATTTGTCTGAGTGAAACTTCTACTAACGGTATCCCCAAACTGTATCCTCCAATCTCCAAATCAATATCAATTTTGATTATGACTTATTTGCAGTTGGTGTATTTTCTGATTGCAAAACCCATCTAAACCACTTTCCAGACAGAAATGATTGTCACAAAGATGGACAGTGTTAATATTTATAGTTTGAGAAGTTCACTATGACTTGCACCCTCTGTACCATTCAAAAGCTCCCAGTCACCTCTCAGTGGCCTCGCATGGCGATCACTCGGCTCTGCCCGTTGCTCATTCTCCTGCTCTTGCCAGACAGAAGGGGACATCTGGGATGACACTCTGAAGCAGATGCAAAGAGTCCATTGCGCTTGCCCCCCAGCTCCACAGCCATATTTCCTCTGTCAGTGTAACCACGGCAATGAGATTCTAAGGGAGGTGACCAAGAGCATGGCCTCGTCTCTGGCGCAATCTGCTTTCAGGACGGCAGAGCAGACTTGGTGGCGCAGGTGTACGTGCTCACACACACACACATGCACACACACAGTGCCATGCCATATGGCTTTGCCACATAATGAGGGTCATTAATGTGTCGGTGGAACGCGTGATTGACATGTGGCGGGGTGCGCTGAGTGGCAGGTCCATCCACTATCAAAAAGACAGAGATGATGGTGTCACAGTCACACAGGCAGAAGCACACCGATGCAGTTTATATTATGATGTGGCGGTGACAATGTCAAAGCTTTTACCTGGCATGACCGAGCCACCCCAGTGAGACTCCTGATGAAATTGTTTGGATTTTTATGTAAAAGTTTAAGAAGCTTTCCCGTCCCCCTTGCGCCAGGATATTATTGATGCCATTTTAGGCTTGTCTACTCTGCTTGGTTTGAAGTTCTGTCATGGCTCGATATGATTATATTAGGCATAGTTTTCCAGGCAAAGGAAAGGAAGAGAGCACTTTCTGAAATGTGAATGCAGATACCTTGAAATATAGCAGAATTTCAGGGGGCTTCAGTCCATGCACCAAAGCTGTTACGACTGACAGCAATCATGAAGATGAATGGCAAACTTAGCCTCTCTTTATACCACACCTTATACTAATTGGTGCTTTGACAGCAGCTTGTAGGTTGTAAAGGACTGTTGTTGTGAGTTCCATCAAATGAATAGAGTGTATGGCCTTTTGAATCAACCTCAAATTGAAGGACTGAGTGGTGTAAAAGTAAAAGTAGCAATAAAAGTTTGAGTTTGTGCTTTTTTGCTGAGAAACATTTTGTTTCTTGTATCTTCTGCTTCATTAAATAAGATTTTTTTTTGGCATTTTAAATAATTGTTGATTTGGTCTGCACTGACAAACTAAAAGGCTTGCAGTCGATTCATTGTCAAATAGGAAAGACATTTGCCACCAAGACAGCAGTTTCTGTGTTTCTCTTTTGATTCTACTCCAACAAGGACAAAAGAGTAATGACAGCTCATGCAGTGGCTCAAATGTTTTTGTCTTCACATTCAGTCAGAAAGTGGAAAAAGCTTTTGGATTGTGAGTTTGCATGGCATTGGTGATGTTGGGAAGAACTCGCCCTTTGTAGAAAATGAGTTTCTCAAGAATGTGGAATGTGTGTTGAAAAGACAAAAGTTTCTCAGTTTTTCAGGCCTTGAGGAGAATGAGTTGAACTTTAAGACAGAAAATAAAACAGGGGTTTTACTGATAAGTCAAACTTTAAAAAAACAAATCAAGTATTTGTCACTGCAAATGCAAAAAGGTCAAACCTTTGTTGTGAGCACTGTAACTGGTTTGTCTATAGCCCAGTCCTTGGTCAGCACCTGGAAAATATAGAACCTTGTCCTCAGTAAAACCTCCAATATTAAAATTTCATTTCTCATATTGGATGCTAGTATTTCCAGCTTTCAGCTTACCAAGCAGTAATAACTTTTGCACAAACATTTAGCTTTGCTGTTTATTAGAGCTGCAAATCAATGTCTATGTGAGTGTCTGGCTGCTCTACCTGAACTTATTAGGCTGTGTCTGTTGTGACAAGTGGCAGGCGGATGTTTTAAAATGTTTGGAGACGTAGATAAAATGATTGAGCTGTGATAAATCATATTACTTTAGGCTATATATGGGGAAACAAATGGATGCTTCAGTGATTATACACAGCCAAATTAATGTTTCTCGTCAACTTGCAGGAAAATGGGAAATCTCATAAAAGATAAATAGCAGAGCAAAATCAATAACAAAAAAAAATTGTCTGCATTTGGATTTGGGTTATTGAGCCATTTTAAACTGGCAGCCACTTTTCTCAAATGTTAAAGTGTTTATATGTTTAGTTTATGACAGAGGCAAGCTTTAAAAGCACTTACTTCTCTCTTTAACAATATGTGTAGGCACAGGAGGAGGTTTTTCAGTTTTCTGGTGCTTCTCTAATAATTTCCAAGGTAGTTTTCTGAACAATTTCATTTGGAGGTACAGTTAGTTTTCAGTACACAGAAATGTGCCAAACTATTACTACTACTTGAGTTCACTTAGTTATGCAGAGTTTGGAAGCAGTTTTCAAGAAGAATTTCCTTTAAAAAAAGAGGTTAATTTCAAGTCCCTGTGTGTTTGTCACAAAATTGCTTTTAAAACAATCATGGCCCAATATGTAACTTATGCAATGTGGAAACTTAAAACCTCCAGTGGTCACAGGCTGACACTGGATTTTCCAGTGAAGCAGGAGGTAAACTGTGTCTAAAAAAGTTTGTTTTAACATGAATATTTGTTTATTCATAGATTCTGTATTTTTCACTGATGAAGTTATAGCAAAACCTGACTCAAATTATTATTCCAAGCAGAAATTTAAAATATGTTCAGGGGCAATCTTTAGTATTGACTTCATTTTTATTTGAATGTATTATCAGAACAATTGATAGTTGTCTGAAGACAACCATCACATTCTTCCATGTTCAGCAGACCTGCTGTGCATTCACTGAAAGACTCAACTAAACACTGTCACTGTTTTGTATATAATTAGTGCCACATTACATCGTTAATCATCATCATTACAGCATTGCTGTTTTTTTGCTCCATGTGATTAATACAAACACATTTTTCATTCATTGTAAAGCAGTAGTTTAGCAAATAGATGATAATATAACATACTGACATTCACTCGATTGTCTGGATGTTAAATATGATGCCACAGCCAGCAGCCAGTTAGCTTAGCTTAGTTAGTTTTAGCATACAGAGTGGGAGTAGAGGTGAAACAGCTAACTGGCTCTAGCTATAGGTTAAAAAAAACCGTGGTAACCCACCATCACTGTACAGCTGACATGCAGCCAGCGCAGACTCTTGTAAAATACTGCTCCCAACCATATAATAGTCTGGCGCATGACCTACTGTATAACCACAACTTGTCT
This sequence comes from Trachinotus anak, assembly GCF_046630095.1. Lineage (NCBI taxonomy): Eukaryota > Metazoa > Chordata > Actinopteri > Carangiformes > Carangidae > Trachinotus > Trachinotus anak. The sequence goes on along the minus strand of NW_027273856.1, from coordinate 139,851 downwards.
TTTTACACTTTGATTCTAATCTAATTCTCATCTAACTTTATGTGCAAAAGGAAATATGCATATTTCCCCAAATGTTGGAATTATTTCTTTAAGAACTGTGTTAGAATAATCAGAGTCATAAAAGTTACTTATATGAGTTTAAAACAATTTCAAGCAAATTTTGATTGAGCACTGGAAGAGGGTGGAGGTGTTTTTGATTGCAAGACAAGTGCAGGGCAAAATTAAGTTGTGAAGCCCAGGTCCCAGCATGTGGGACCAAGGGCACATGACTGACATTTCCAAAGTCCTCTAGAGCCACAGCCAGAGCTTAAAAGCTGCTGGATTTCCAGCCGTGTAAGCGGCCCCCTCAAATGCCCATCAAGGCCAAGGCTGTGTGTGTTCCACCCACATTAGGCATCTCCTGCTGTCAGGGAGACATTAACAAAGCAGGTTGTACCCTGTCCTCTGCACTCAACCTCCTTTTTTTTGCTGTTGACTGTTTATTGTGGTCTCTCCGTCTACTTCCTGGGAAGAGGTGGCATTGTTGTCCTCAGGCACCTGAAATGACATGTCCATGTCATTGCTTTTTCTGCTGTGATGTTTAAAAATTTGGTGACAGCAAGTCACCAGATTGATCAAAAACACCTTGCACTGGTTACGTTTCAGCAGTGACATTCATTTAGCAGATTAAATATTGAGTAGGAGAAGAAGCTCGAGGAGCAGACCTCACCCTCGCAGAGTCAACCTGATGCCCAAAGTCTTTTGTTTTTCTCTCTTTGTCACATAGCCCATGGGGAAATTAACTGATGAGTTCATGTTGGCAACAGGGTTGCTATAGAAACTTCACATATAAGACTTGGGCTGGAGTTTGTCACCAGATAAAGAGAGAGAGAGAGAGAGAGAGAGAGAGAGAGAGAGAGAGAAAGACAAAGAGGTGGCTGTGTTGAATATTCACTGGAGAGGCATCAAAGGTGGAGTCATTTGCAACACAACGTTAATGCCATGTTTTATTTCTTCTCTCCCATACTGCATCCTCGCTGCAGCATCCCCCTGAAATCATCACACCCTGCTGCAGGCCTGGCTGGGATTCCTGTGGAAGGTTTTTCTTTATGTTCCAGCACACTATGTCATAAATATCAAGGTAGACGCCATAATTTTTTGTTATGACATTATGAGCAGAATTGGACAATAAATTATACTTATTACCCATCATAGAGCATTCCTTGCTGTCAGTGTGCCTTTGTCAGATAATCACTTTGGAAAATAGCATGTTTTGGGGGAACTGTCCGACTGTGAGCAGTGTCAGGGTACATACTGTATTGTTGAACTAATGTGCACATATTGATCAGATGTTCTATTACTGGCCCCTAGTGGTTTAGGTTAGAAATAACATTGCAGTATCATAAGTTTAATGGACTTTATGTTGCGGATAGTGCGTCTATGATTTAGCTGGACACACTGCATTCCCTGTATATGCCAACAAAGCATCAAGACTTCCTGGAAAGACAGAGTCATCTCCTCCTTAATTCTTTTCTTACAAAACTGTAGCATTCAAATGTGTCATTACTGTGATTGAAAACAAATGGATAACTCTATCACATCTAATGGACTGAGGAAAAGAAATTGGGCTTTTCTTTACCAGCCTTCCTTTAAAGACATTACTTACTTTCTTTATAACATCTATTTTCAGTTTAAGACCAGTTGAGAAAAGATGTACCTGTAAGAGACAGGAGATTAAATGTGATTAAATGGGGAAATTCATTTATAGCCGCAATAGTTGCGACGGCTCTGGACCCTGATTTATGACTGTCAGAGCCCATCCTAATTTCAGTCTGGGTGACACATGAGAGGAGCGTCGGCACTAGTCAGGCTTCAGGCTCTGACAGGAGAGTTGCAGCACTGTCTCGCATTTCTCACTCTTTCCTCCCACCACTCTTGATGCTCCTCTTTCTATACCTCTCCTCTGTCGTTCTCTGTGACTTTTAGAGGAGAGGAGTCAACATTGTCATGCTGAGCTAGACTTGCACATCTCTATCAAGTATCAGTGCCCCCTGGAAAAAGTGTTTTGTAGAAAGGGGGGGGGGGGGGACGTCTGTTTATTTTGAACATCTTCCTGCCCATTGTCATCTCCCCCTGCACACACTGCCAGTGGGTACAAGTAAATGTGCGCATGGAGTGTGTGCGGTGAATCACACAGTGAGACGTTCAAAGCCAGATGCTGCCGATTTGAGACTCTAACAGAGACGCACTCTCCCCTGCTCCCTCTTCATATCATAAACAAAGTCAACAAACACAACCAAACTCCCTCCAACCTCCTTTTGTAGTCATTGTTGGCAGAGCGATGCCTCGGTTTCTCAGAATAAACCCAACTTGGACTTGACTGGAGTTGAAGTTGAGCGAGAGAGAGAGAAAGTTGGAATGTCACCTTCTGCTCTTTGGCATCTCGACTGGGAGGGCCTCGCAGAGTGCAATGGGACACAGTAGGAGCCCCTCTGAACCTTAGCCTTGGCACAGATGGCAGGTTTGGACCTGTGGACCTGCTAATGAGTGGGTCGTGCCAAGCGGTGTAGGACACAGGGACATAGGTTAGGCTGCTCCATCAAAGCCATGATCTTCCATGTCAGTTAGGTGAGGCCACGCCCAGCTGCTTAGCTGGTGGTGACATACAGTAGCCAATGATGGGTCGTTGCCCAATTCCTACGTTGGTTTCAGACTTGAGCCATTCAGAGAAAATGACACATTACAACCTAAAAATACTTAAACTGGTCAATGCCAATCTGCAGTTGTGTTTGGCTGCCATTGGAATTACCATTACGATTTAGATGAAAAGGATATTTTATCTGCTGCACTCACATTTTCAGAAATAAAAATGAAATACGTTAAAGGATAGGAAAGTGTGTCTTAAAAGAGCACTTCACTGATTTAGCTTCGCTCTCGTCTAACATTGTCAGACTCACAATGGGCAGTTAAAAAAAATCTAGATAGAGGCAGCAGAACCAGAGATATTCTTTTATGCAAGTTATTTTACGTATGTATTAGTTCTCCCTGAGACCCGCCAACAGACTTTGATTTGGAAAAATCAGACTTCCTCTTTTCAACAATACTCAGATGCCCATATGTAGAAAAATTGAGAGTAGTGGTTGGCTATAACCATTTTTCCTTTCCATATTGGTTGTGAAGGGATCCCCTCCCAGTGCAATGATTCTCATTCTGTCAAAAAAAAAGTTCAGCTGAATCTAATTTAAGGCTTCAGCAGTGAAGTGAAGTGCAGTGAAGAAACGCAAGTAGGACATTTTGTTTAAACATATATTTTTTGTGTACATTTTTATAAGTGGATTTGTCCCCCGTAGCTGCATCGGAAAGGATCTTCACTGGCAATATAGACATCAAAATATAACCATTGCAGTGAAGATTTCGGCACGTGAGTATTGCATTAACATTGGCATGGAAAAATCCTTTAAAGCACCTGAGGCATTGCAAAGAGCAAGAATAGCCCAGCTAGTATCTTTCCTTGTGAAAAGTGTTATGCAATCATAAGTGGACAGTTTGAAGAAAACTAAATGTTAAAATGCAGAAGGAAAAAAGGTCAAATTCAGACAAGGAAGCACCAGCGCGCACCACAGACTGTTGGTTATTCCCACCCTGAGTTCTTAATCCGGATACACACTTGATTTTTAGAATTGGCACCATTTCTGTGTGTGAAAAAACAGAAAAATGCGTGTAACACAGAAAACCACAGGGAGCATCCCAGCTAGGAGACATTTTCACACTTAAGACATCTGCATTTTACACCTCAGCGTCAGTTTGATGGGCCTCCAAATTGGCCACTACAGTAACTTCAAACTGTGATTGGCTCCAAGTAGGCGCAGAAACTCGTGAGGTCACATGCAGTGGAATATTATCTGGTTTCTCAGTAACCTTAACTTTTATCCCAGAGATCTGCCAATGTGTGAAATTCATGTAAGTGTTTGCCAATAAACAAGTTTCTCTCAGGATGTACAAATTTCTAATCTGCAATTCTGATTGGAAAATGCTGCGGTGAAAAGAAGAAAATAAATAATAAAGATAGGCTATTTCAGGTAGAGCAAACTGCCCTTTGTTTGCCTCATTTGTGAGGCCTCTCATTTCACAGTGAAGCAAAATCATGCTCTGCATTTATATCCATCCCAGTTATCGATTTTTCCGCTGTGCTCAGATATAGAGTTGTTTTATCTGAGCCAACACTTTAGCTCAACTGTGAAGAATAGTGTTGAAATGGCTGATACTGGTAGGATGGACAGGCTGCACCCTGGGAGCTCATTTGTAAAGAGTACAGGTGTGAGGGGAAAGAGAAGAGACAGGTAGGAACTTGTGATGGATGATGAGGGTACACAGTGGACCGGTGACAGGGGAACATCAATAGTTAAAGCATCAATGATGTATTGCATTTTGTAGTTTTGCAGTGCTCAGTTGATGTTGAAAGTAGTTCTGCGATTGTAGCAGCCCACACCCAGCACTTTGCTTTGTCATATTTAGGAGGCCTGATGCTTTTGAAACGTTATTGTCATGCATAATCAGTCGTCAGCCTGCTCGCTGGAGGCTTTTTTGTTCCTCCAATCAAAGAGCTGAAGGGTGACTGATTGACAGATCATGACAGTCCCTCACATTGTGGCGAAGTCCCAGGTCCTGCCTATTTGATACTGCCCCATAACGTGTGTGTTTACCCACACACACATTTCTAGGCTTGAGCTGCCCAGGTCAGACAGACCTTCCTACTGTAGCAAACAGCAAAAAGAATAGGTGACCCACATGTCTTGCTGAAGGGCACCTTAATGTTGAAGGTGGGGACAACTCTGGGCCGCTGTCAACTTCCTTTGCATTCAAACATCATATAATTACTTCCTTTTTGACTGACAAAGTCAGACACACCTCTGTAAGTTTATGTGCTTTCCTAATAGAAATAAGGTATTTTAGATTCTACCCTGATTATACAAACTGCCTGTCATAACAATACATTCATAAGCAGTACTTTTTTTTCTCAGATTTTATCTGAGGGGTTGCTTAATGTATAAACATCTAAAATAGTATTTAAAAAGAAATGGGGGAATAAATTATGCTTTGCTCAAATTTGTCTCAGACTATACAACAGTTTTTCCAAACCAGAGTACAGTGAATTAATGTTGTTGCTTGTCTGTATGGTGCACAGTAGACACCAGAAATGTAATCATCATTTAAATCAATGTTATTTAATGACAGGCATTGCAAAAAGACAACCACTAAATTAATGTCTGCGTTTTCACATGCTAACGATGCTAAGCTGATGTTCAGGATATATAATGTTTACTGTGTTAACCATCATTGTGTAGCATGTTAGCATGCTAAACCTTAATCAGCACTTAACACAAAATACAGTAAAGCTGATGCTTAAGACATCCATGATCCAAATTTAATACATGCTTCCACAACAACATATTTCAGTCACACCTACAATGACCTACAGTGCTTTCATATATGAATATGATAGGATTGATAAGATTTGAAATATATGAAATTTACCTTCTTTACCTTCTATGACTCAGCCCTGCACAAGTCACTCTTTAACACACATTCACAATTGTAATCAGCCAGAGTCAACACATAAAATAAATCACTTACCCCATGATTAAATGGTAATATTAGTCTCCAGCCATTCTGAAGTTAACATTCAACACAGAAGGGCTTTAGTATACACCTGAGACTCACAAAAGACATTTCTGCCCAGACACTGTCCAGACTCCTGAGTTAGTCACTCCCACTTCCTCCCTCTACAGAGCCTCATGAGAGAATAGTGACTATTCTTTTCTAACACCTACGTGGTTCTGAGATGTGAAGACTCTTAAACAGGCATTATAAGGTTTACTATATATATATATATATATATATATATATCCATAAGTGGAACAAAGCACAGGCAACAACTGTAAATATTTGTTTTTAAATTATATATCTATATATAAAATGTGCACACTTAAAGGGTTTTTTATAAAGGTTTTTTTTTGAGACCTTGAAACAACACCTACCTATCTTGGACCACAGATTTTTTGGGGCCATGCTTGTCACAGAATGACATCATACTCATGTTGAACTGAGGTCTGCCACTGCATCATTGTTTCTGGGCAGCAAGAGCCAGTCTGTGTCTTCTGCAATGAAACAGTGCCATCTATGGAAATACAATGAGTCAGGCCTGGATTTTATACAGATAAACCTGCAGCAGAATCCTTATGTTTTAAAACAAATCTTCCTTCATGGAGATACTGTGGGAGATTTATACCATGTGCAGCAATTTGTATTTGTTAACAAATGCTTAAAAACATATCCTTGAGTTTCTTCCTTCATATTTTTATCTGACCTGATTCAGATCCCCTCTAAGGGAGTCTTTAAGAGGTTGTGAGAGAGAAATTGCTCTGAAAATTAGTCATGGATAAATCCAGAGCTTTTGTGACTGTAAATATCTGTCTGACAGTTGGAAATGGCACTAATATGTCAGGCTTGGCTGCTGTCAGTCATGCTTAGAAGTTTCTGCGAGGATTCATCAAATCTTTTGATGTTTTTTTTTTTGTTTGTTTGTTTTTTCTGCCACTGAATTTTTGGGTTGCACCTGCAGGGTGTATTAAATGTTTTATAGAGTGAATCCTGATGTCTGATCTGTGTTTGGATGATGTTATATGTAAGCAGATGCAGCCTATTTGAAACCAAATAGCAGTTCTGTGTTGTGACATATCAGTTCATACCTTTAACAACAGCAGCATTTACAGAGCTATTAAGCTTAATTATTGAGCATAATAAGAAAAAAAAACATAATTCTGCTATTTTACAATATCTGTGCGTGACAACAATTGATATGGAGAGATTACACAGACATGGATTTCCTCCTTGGAAATATTATTATACCAGTTTATTAATAGATTCTGTGTTGTTTTATTCTACGACATAAAATACACCAGTAAATACCCTAGTTGAGATTTTGTTAAGCTTTTACTTGTCTTAAAAAAAGCGGTTGCTAACAAGTGGCTAAATGAGACAACAAAGGTTGTCTGAGACGTTAAACTTCAACACGTAGAACATGAAAACCGATCTACTCCGCTTTTACAGCCTTGTTGCAAACTACTAGTAACTTTCTCAGAGGAAAGGTTTTTGTGGGAAGAAAAGAACTTTTCTCTGTCACAGAGCTTATTTTCTGCAATAATCCAAAAGCCAAAGAAAGAAATCCCATGGGCTTCTTGTTAAGGGAACCAGGGAGATGCTTACTTCTAGGTTTGGCATACAAAAATACGTTATCCCTGCAACACTCTATACCTCTGACTTAGTGAGGTTAATATCGCCTCGCAATGTTGCTTCTTATTAGCTATGCTAATGAAGTGCTATGCTGTGTGTGTCTGTCCAGCATTCAGTCCGCCGCCTTAGTCCAGTCTAAAATATCTCTAGCAGTATTGAATGGATGTCCAAATTCCAGCAATTCCAGTGATTTGCTTCAGGACTACTGACATTCCATCCACCATCCATCCATCTTCTATACCGCTTGTCCGAAACTGGGTTATGGGAGGGGGGGGGGCCAATCCCAGCTGACATTGGGCGAGGGCGGACAGGTCGCCAGTCTATCGCAGGGCTTAGTGACATTCCCATCAGCCTGAGCTGTACCTTGTATGTAATGCTTATTAGTAAATGTTGCCATGCTAATAGACTAAACTAGGATGATGAACATGGTAAATATTTAACCTGCTAATCATAAACATATGTGAATTGTCATGTTGGCATTTCATTTCAAGCAAATGCTTCACAAAGCTGCTAGCTTGGCTGTAGACATTTGGTTTAGCCTTCTGTTTGCGTGGGCGTTTAAACATCTGTTTCTCTTGCACACACTAGTGTATCAGTGCCACATTTCTGATCACATGATGATATAATTTGAATAAAACAACCCAGGTTTATGTTAACAAACAAATGTCTGTATGTTTAGTGGATATGATACAATGAAAACATGTTAAAATAGTGCTCAAATGCTGGGTTTGTGAAAGTTTTCATTTGCTGGTGTCTATTCTCAGACCAGTTTCCTCCAGTTTTCCTTCAGGCAACCTTTCTCTCCTCCAGTCCTCTCTCTTTATAGATACTTTTGTTCCTGGAAGGTTGTTCTGACTTTGGCTGCCAGGTGGTAAGTACAGTCGGAGACAATCCCCAAGCAAGCAGATAACAATGGACGCATCACTCTCCATTTCTGTTCTCTATTACATGAGAAATGTACTGACCCAACCAAGGCTGAGTGTTTTGGGAATGAACCAGCGCCTGAGGATTCTAGGAAGCTAGGGGTTGGCTCTCAAGGGCCAAGAGCCTGTCAGTTTCCCTCCCACTCCTCGGCCCCAATTACTGAATCAAAGGTGAGAGAAAGACCAAATTCCATCCTGTGCCTGGTCCTCATCTCACCCTGCCAGACCCAACAGTCTATCTCCCTGCTTGTTCATTCACTCTAACTCGAACGCACACGGAGCACAGCTCTTGGGAACCTTGCAAGTGAGCTGCTGGTTGTGCTCCAAAGCAGCTTCAGAGTTCATTGCTCTTTCTCAGCAGGAGTGCAGACGGGGTGAGTTCCCAGTATCTCCTCACCCCTTTTTCCCACACACTCCCTCACATGTTGCTTATTCCTGAGCGGCTCCCACATGAATGTGTGCAGATGAGACATGTCAGTGGTGTTTTCATCCCTCACCTACCGCGTTATCTCCCAGCCTCTCCTTTTTTTTTTTTATCATATTTACTAAACAATTTCGAGGCTTATAGCATAAGTATTGAGAGGCTTATCCCAGTAGGAAAACTCCTGCAGTGACAGCTGGAATACGAGTATGACTGACATCACTTGACTGGTTAATGTGAAATGCACGTCGGCTGTGAAAAAAGCCTCTTTTTATTTGCCTTGGGTACAGCACAGATTTAAGACGGATATTCTCCAGACGATTTCACTCTGGATGGAGGGATGACGCATAAACGTGCTCTGCCTCTCATGAGGAAAACCTTAATAAAAACTATCCGTAGTTAAGGTGTATTGTAGTTTTTGGCCAGCCAAATGTTTTCAGAGTAAATCCAGATATGGTGGAACGCCATGTACTGTTTATGCCTGCCTTGCTAACTTACTTATTTGTCACTTGTTTTCTGTAAGTTTATGTCTTTGCTAAAGTGTTATTGTTCCGAAAAGTTAAGATAAATAAAACCTCATTTATGTTCAAGGTCATAACAGAAGCTACTGTTCATGTGTCTAACATATGATTAAATATTGTGGTTTACAGTTTATTCTTGACCCTGGAAACAACAGCTGAAACTGTCTTGACTCAAGGTCCACTTACTTGCTTCTTCTGGCATGGCCTGCTTCTTATTACATGGCCCTCGTTAGCACATTGCGATTGCTGAGTTGGAAATGTCGATGTTGAACCTTTTCATGTCAATATACATTTTGACCTTCATAGTTCATTCCTGTGCTTATAGTTATAAGTCCTGGTTGCCTTGATGACACTACTGGTTCCTGTTGGTAATAACAAGTGTTTAACACTACACCAGACACTTCTTGAGCAGAAGTACAAGAGAAGAGCAACAGTCTGTTTACATCAACAGTCAATACTATATATAACAACAATAAATTTAGTAATGCTGGATTACAGGCTGCATTGTTTCCTGTCTGACTAAACAATATCCACTCAGTATCCCACTTACTCACGTATTCTGAAGCTTTCGACAATTTCGCATGATCCCCTCAACTTTAAAGTCGGGGATGAGAGGTACAGTAGGTGCTGAGAGTCACAGAAAGTTTGAACATCTGCAGTTCCATGGCAACTGAACTGAACTGAATTCAATCTGCTGATGAAAACCATGTTCCACGGTTTAAAGAACCGGATGAAGTGAGTAAGTGGAGCTTGAGTTGAAATTTTTTTGTCAACTGATTCTATTCAAAATTCAGTTACTGTATGTTAATTAACTTATTTTCTCATATTATTTTAGTCTTTCTTTATAACCCTAAAACATCATTACATGTTTCCTGTATTCATTTATTGATTGCAGATGGGTACTAAATCCAAGAAGGGCAAAGTTGAAGTGGTTTGAACTACTGTGCTTTATATGCACTGCAGCCACTGTAACTGCAACTACAACTTCGAAACATCTCAAGTATTCTTCAGGCAGTATGGTCTGACAATATTTTAATCATGATGATCCCCCTAAGCTCCTACCTATTTGTCTTATTGCAGTACACTTGGTGCATACTAACATGTCTAATTCAGACCACAGTGGACTCTCTGCTGTAGTATAAACTCAACAGTATATGCCGAAAGGCAACACTGTAAGAATGTTTACCTGTTATGAATCCCGCCTGATTCAGATAACCTTCGCTCAACAATGACTGGTGTTCTGGATGAGCTGCAGTGCTTGTAGACATCAGTGCGATGCAGTGAATAGATTTTTAATAGACACCTCGAGCTTTCATTACTCAAGGCAACAACTGTGTACACACTGCCTTGTTTTTGCAGTCCTCTAACAAGCTGCCTAGCAGCACCGTGGAGAAAAACCGCTGCTTAAGTGAGAACAATTGATATTTGAGTTAACAGCATGCTGAATGAGGGAAGCAGGAGAGCTGTTGTACTGTGGTCGTGAGCCATTAGTGCTTTTATACTGTACTATTAGTCGTTTTTAAGGAGATGACTTAAAACTGTTGAATGTGAATGTTCTGCTTTCTTCTTCTATAACTGTATGCTTTCTTTGTCATGATGACATAGTAGTGGTACTATTTCCAGCCATTAAATCTTTTTAAAGCACCAAAGTCTCGTTTGTCATCCCTGTAATACAAACAAACCAAAGAATTAAAGCTGCATTTGACAAGTGGTTTTACCTCGTCATCAGCACAGAGTGAAAATAATGCAATAATGTCATCATGAATATGTTCTTTTCTGAACTGATGAACCATTGGCAATGTCAACCAGGGCAAGTGTTAATTGAGCAGGCCACAAAAATAGTGCCTCACCTGCTCAAATGTTACAATGTTGGAACTAGAACAAGGCTGTTTAAACAAGGCGGGTTCGTAGGAGGTACATTGCTTCATGTAAAAGAAGCCCCACTAAAATGTGGAGAAGAGTACCAATTAAGATAAAATGTTATCCACTGGTTATAATTTTATAACTGCTGACAACTAATACATTAGTTAAATTTAATTGGTGACGAGTGTTGGCCTGCTGCACAAAGCTGTGTAAGGATAATTGAAGCTTATGAAGCAAACTGTTATCAGGGGTGACAGCTGAGGATACTCACTGAAAGCATGGTTAGGGACAGCCTGGACAGCCATTAAAAATGTCTAAATTAAGACCCCTGCTCGCACAGGTTTTATGCTGCATTCCTTGACTTTCGCTGTGGAGCTGCTGTGCCCAGCGAGATGACGTTATGGCACCTCAGTGTCAAAAGCCTCTCAAGACACTCAATCTCAAAGGTTTCTTCGATACGAGATGTTGTGAAGTAGGCTCAGATGTGCTTTGGTTTGATTTTTCTGCCTCTTTAAGTGGAGAGATTTGTGTCAGGTTGGCCATTTGGTATCCAACTGTACTTCTGTTCTAATGGGTACTTACTTTAGGAACAGTATTGAGAACAGTCAATCAGATATGTGCAGTAAGTGTACATTTATTTCCAGCAATTGTGGACACAAGTAGATCCTATATTATTTCAGCGCCAGGGGAACAAGCAGGATGATGATGGAAGAACTGTTCTGATTGCCTCATTGGATGGAAACTTTTGTCATTTTACCCACAATCACGAACACTGACCTTTATTCCAGCTTTGTACCACTGCGCGGCCTATCTTCACAGCTGATATAAAACAAGTCACCTACAGTACACTTTGGAAACAAATTGTTTTGCCTGCAGTGTTTTTAATCATGAAAGGAGAATAATTGACAAAAATAGAGAGGTGAAGCCTTAAAGAACAGCTTTACTGTATCTTAGAGATGTACGAGATCAGAGATGTACGGTCACACTTTATCTGTCTCAGTTGGCAGAGAAGTTATTCTAAGCTATCAAACAAAAATCCCACTGTCGATATGTGTTGATTTGTCATGGACAGGTGTTGATTGGAGACTTGTCTGTTTACACATATGCATTACACAACTTCAAGACAGATGTTCAAAACTGTGAGTCAGTGCTGAAATGAGTGAATCCGATGGGTGTGGATTTAAATCAGCGCTAGAATAGGTTGACAGATTTGTGTACTCCAAGTTAAATTCAAATGTTTTTTTGTTGTTTTTTTTTTCCACTTTGAAAATAGTAACTGGCTTGAATGGCTTGTTTGAAAATGTTACTTTGTTTAATCATTCTTTAATGACAGTGGACAGTTTCGGAAGAATTTATGTAAAAAGAGACCATTGCTTTGGTTTAAGCAAAAATAACATTGTGCATGTAAACATTTCCAGAAATTAGTAGCTGAATGCAAGTTTGAAAATAATGTTGACGTCCCTATGAAACTATAAACTGTATGCACAGACACATACCCACCACGACAACATGTTGTTCTGTGATTTTCAGTTTCACTGTTTCTCCTGCATCAGATTGAACTGCATTTCTTTAACATTGTATTTTAATTTTATTTTCTCCACGCTTTCATTCAGTGTCTTATCCACTCATGCTCTTGGTTTTTCTTCTTCATTTGCTTTGAGGTCGGACATTCTCATAAGATCCCCTAGCTTTTTAATCTCACTTTCACTAATTGAACACTTTCCCTTCTTTCTGCGATTCATCATTTTACATGCATTGTACAGCTAAACTAAATTAAATGAGAAAAATAGCAAAATACATTCAGCTCATCGCTATACATCTCTTGATTAGCCAGATGTCTTCATTAGGCGACAGAGCCTTGGATGTGTAGGCACTCGCAGACACTTGCGCCCTTTTGGAAACAAAGTGAGAATCATCAAAAGACACTTTCGGTGAACACTCTCTAATTTAAGGACGCAGTAATGTGCTATTGTGAGCAGGATTGTCTTTCATCAGAAGTTATCTTGTGAGAATTGGTTTGACTTTAGGTCTCACACACATATATACAGAGTGTGGGTGTTTTTCTGATCCTTTCCATGGCTCCTTAATGCAATGTCCCCTTCAACAGTGCCAGCTCCATCATTGCCCTTTTAACGAGGTGATATCCAGACACATGGGAGCAGATGTTGCAAAGAAAACACACTGTGACGTGATTGTGATCGATGCGCACCTCCCACTATATCCGCTGCATAATTTGGCGGATGGCATCAGGATAACAACCTGCATTATGTGGAGACAGCTGTCGCCATGGCGCCTGGGCAGCCATCGCATTGGCTCCCGCCTTGTTTCAGGCAGAGGCGGAGAAGCCAATTAGAGTGATTTACAGCTTGCTTGTGTCGTCAACACCTTGAAACCTGTGTCTGGGTCCAGCTGAAGAAAATGCATGGCTACCTGGGTGGTAATCAGGAGGATATGCTGAAGAGAGCAGCAGAGTTGTTTATTGGTCATATTTCAAGTAATTCTGCTCCACATGGGAGATGTTTGAAAGTTAAAGCGAACTTGCCCTTTAAGTTAAGTTAATGAGCTTCAGATTCTGAGAAGCGTAGGAATATGTGATATTAAAAAATGCACATGCCTGAGGATATGTATGTCTGTCCTCGGGCTCAATGCAGTGGCAAGACAATGTTCCAGCATGTGAAGCTGTATGTATATGAATCCAGTGGATTCAGTCTGGAGTGCATTGTTTGTGTGTTCGGGACAGGATTTGTTTTTGAGAACAATGTTATAGAGTTGTGTCTGCACAGTGCAATGCACTTTTTTTTAAAAATATGTATTTTCATGAGCAACATATAATGCTCCAAAGCAGCAGAGAGTACAATTTCATGTGCATTATTATCAGTGTAGCTCATGGTTTAATTATGCTACCCCAAATTCCTTTGAAACAAATTTACATCACCAATGACGGCGGTGCTCTCTGATTTAAAATGTGAAAACCTGAATGATGCAAATGGGCTGCAGTCCTAGTTTTGAAGGTTGTTGCAGTAATGAGTCCGATTCACAGCATTTGATGAAATGGCGAGGCGGAGGGAAACTGGGAGATGGCGAGACTTGTGTGAAATACAGGAAGAGGACTTGTGATTGACCGTCACTGGTAATCCAAGCAAGCTTTGAAGTGTAAAATGATGATGGGGTACAGTCTGAATGTATTTGCACTTCCATCGACAGCTTGAGAGGTCACAGGAATGGCACCTCTCACTGTGAAAGAAAGGCTCAGTCAAAATACAGACGGTGGTGCAGCTGTTAGATTCACAGAATATGATCCAGCGTCAGCCTGACAGGCTTTGTTGCTGTGGCTGGAAGGTGACTTGTTAGGATGTGAGAACTCCTGGGCTCCACTCATCAGTTATCAGGACATGTGCTTATAATCTATAGCTCACACTACACTTTTTTTGTGAGGTGCTGCAGCAGTGTAAGCTCATTTTATCTTAAACTCAGAATGTATTCAGTAGTTCGGACATGTATGTCTTTAAAGTCCATTATTTATCTTTTGTTGTATATTTTGTCACAAGATGCAACAGCGTGTTTAAACATGTAAAAAAAAAAAAAAAAAAGAAGCAAACGTTGAATAATTACATGAATTTACACGACACATGGCTATGAAATATCTCAGCCTCCTTCTTAGTCTGAGTGTTATAATAGATGCAGGGGCCTGGTGGGTTACTGAAAGACATGACGCGCAGCGGCGCTGCAGCCCAGCAAGTGTCGAGGGAAAGAAAAAGGCTTCCGGCAGACACCGAAGAAGAAGCCGGCGCTCGCCAATGACGCGGTATTCCCGCGACATTCAACTGTAGCTAGCGAGTAAACAAGAGGACACCTTTGTGGAGAACAAGCGCTTCGTTTGTTTGGAAAAAAAAAAAATGCTCAAAAAGAAATCAAGTAGCACTGAAAAGAAAAGGAAACACTCGCAGTCCGAGGACCGACACGACAACAATAAACGCAGAAGTACGGAAAAAACCGCGGAGGTGAGATAATCAAGCTAACGTCGTGCTAATTATGTTGTTTATACATGTAGCTTATAAAGCTATATTTACAGGCAGCCTGTTGGACACGGAATACAGACATCGTTTCTTAAAACAATGACGTTTGGATGTTATGCTTAACATAAGGCACATTGAGTATGTATTTAAATGTAACAGTAATCCTATTCATGTGGTTTTATGACTAATTTATCACGAAACACAACATTATTTTTTGACTATGCTGGTGTCAGTGCACATGTCATGTTGCTAGCTTGGTGTTTTGTGCTCTTTAAGTTGATGTGTACGGTCACACACTTGTTTCTTTGATGGAAGGTATTTAGCTGTGAATTGACTGTGTGCTAGCTGCAAAGGCTTAAAACTGATGTCTGTGCTACAGCCTTACAAAACATTTGGTCAGTTTGTGTTGAAACTAATTTAGGCAGGTCTTGATTTACCTACGTGGGCATTTTGGGGGCTGTAGTTTGTGGTGCTGTTGAATTGCATTGAGTTATACTGAAAGGTTTCAGAGCTGTGTCCACCCAATTTGTAGCCTAAATATTAGAAACACCTCTCAGTGGAACACAGACATTCCTAATAAATTGAGCGTAATTATAATTTTTTTTTCTAGCACAGAGACATCATTTTTCTTTTAAGTAACTTTTGTAAAGTTTTGCAAAACATTACAGTTGCTCAGTTACTTATATATTATTTCAAGAAATATTTGTTCAAGGTTTCACATCATTTGCAGCATGTATGAAGTCAACTGTGTAACCTGCATGTGTTTTTTTCATAAAATATATTATTTCAAGAAATATTTGTTCAAGGTTTCACATCATTTGCAGCATGTATGAAGTCAACTGTGTAACCTGCATGTGTTTTTTTCATAAAAAAAAAGGTAATTATGTTATTGTTCCTTTCAAACTAAGTTAACCAAAGCTGCATTTGCGTTTTCAGGACTTCTTAATAAGTGTGTATAAAATGAATTATATAACAATTAAAATTTCAGTGAAGAACTAAATTCAAACTTTGTTGTTACAGAGTTCGTGACTTTTTCAATGTCAAGTTATTATTTAGCACAATTCACAAGACGTTTACAAGACTTTTTCAAAACTTCTAAACACTGTGTCTTAGTAACTTGTTGGCATTTCCGTAGCAGGACTCCAAGGATGAACTTGCTGATCCAGAGCTCGACCGGATTGGCAGTGACATTGAGGAGGGGGGACTGGACCTCAGCCTGCCATTTCAACCCATCACTGCTTATGTCGCTAACAAGCGGGAGATGCTAGAGCAGTGTTTCCATGTGCTGGGGGAGAAGAAGCTGCATAAGATGCTGCCTGATGAACTCAAGGTGATTTGGACTCCTGAGCTCAGAATACTAGTGTGAAGATACAACAAGCTGTAAATGTCAGTATTAAATAGTATTGTATCCGTGTTGTGTAAAAGTTTTAACACTTGTGTCAAACACATTTTTTTTTCACTGATAAGAAAATTATGCAACAACTAGTGATCAAACAGCATTTGTCAACTAAAGGTCAGAGGCGTATTATAACCAGCCTGGCAAATGGGTCGGCATTGGTTCACTGCAAACTTTCAGAAATGTCATGCTGCAGTTTTACAGACATTAGTTTGTGGTTTTATGGACCTGATTTCCTGCATTGACGTGTTGTCTTCCAAACTAATGGGTTGACATGTGACCGTGGTCACATTTTTTGCGCTAAAATACAGCAGCACCTGCACGCGTGCAATACCGATCATTTCTTAAAAAAGGTTTGTTCCATGTTTTCGTAGGGTTGTATTATGGCGAATGTTATCATGTATAATTTCTAATTTCCATGCAGCTTATTGAAAGTCACCTTATTCAAGTGTTACTTTCCTTCAAAACTTTGCATAGACAGAACTTTGCTAATGTTAGTGTTATTTTACACATTGTCTGATTAGATGACAGTTGGATTTTGTCTAAAGCTATGAATTAGCTATATAATTAGCTGTATAACAAAATGTAAGGTTAGTGTTTTATATTTGAATTAAAGTGTGATAACAGATAGCTCATAAAGTTAGATAAATAACGCCTTAGGCTTTTGCTGTTTGCTTTTGGGGGGAGTGACGCAACTTCAAAGATGCCCTTTAAACACATTATTCTTCACAGGACTGTAGTTTAGAGGAAATCAAAAAGCTGTGTTTGGAGCAACTGGAGCCAATATCGGAGAAAAATCTTATCCAGATCTTAGCAGGTGAGACTTCAGGCCACTTGGGCACATTTTCATTGCAGCATTGTGGAATGTCTGTGGTTAAAACAATACAGTACTGAAAACAAGGCATTTTCACTGACTTGAAGCTGTTGTTTATGGCAACTAGGGGAAGAACTGACATCTGGAAATGGGGATGGAAACACAAAGGTGACCTTGGAAAGCCAGTAAGTGAGCCGTTTTCTAACTTTTTCTGGGTATTCAATTTCAGAGTGAAAAGAGTGTTTTTATACTTATTATTATGTGTTTATTTTATTTTTCTCCATCAAGGCAAGACAATAATGTAGATTCTACATCTTGCCTCAAAGAAACAGCAAAAACTGGGGACACCAAGCAAGGTAATGAATATGTTAATACACAGAGAGAACATCCCCAGGCATTCAATCAAAGACTTCAAACTCAGACAAATGCTATAAAAGGACCATTTTACATTTAAAATGTCAATGTGTTTTTCTTTACAGAGGGAGGTGGCTCAGGCGAGGAGAGCGATGTCCTAAGCATAAACGCAGACACTTACGATAGTGACATAGAGGGACCCAAAGAAGAGCAGACTGTTAAAGTTGTGGGTGGGACAGTGAAATCAGGGGACAGCAGTGGGGAGGTTACTTACCCCGCTGTAAACCCTGACCCGGCAGATCCAGAGCCTCACACGGTCTCTCAACCAGTGGAAGCAAAGAAAGACATTCAAAGTGACATTGACAGAAGCGTTAGTGAGATTTTAGCATTTTCATCCACTTCAAGTACAGAGGTGGCTAAAGAGCAGAGTGCACCGCGGCAGTCTGCAGATGTCAGTTTACCTGTTCAGGGCGGACCTGTTTCAAGTCGAGCACCTGCAGCCTGTCAGCCGTCCATTCAACAGCTGGAGCTCCTGGAGTTGGAAATGAGAGCTAGGGCCATTAAAGCCCTGATGAAAGCAAGTGATGGGAAAAAGCCCTCTGTGGCAAAAACTGTTTAACAGGGTTTGTCATTTTTTTTTTATTATGGTTTAATGGTTCTACACACCTTAAACACTTTACAGATGGTGAATTTTGTTTGTTTTTAAACCATTCAAACCATGTTGTATTATTACTCCATATTGGAATGTTGTTACATACTGTTTAATGCCAAATTAAATACATAAAGACCTGTTTTACTCCCCCTATTCTCAGTGTCCTCAGGGAAATGCTGAACATAAAGACAATATCAAATGTAGTTTTTCCCTTGGGCACTAGATGGCAATATTACTCTGCTGCATTAAATCCAAGGGGAGAGATGATTTATTTGCCTCCATTACAGTAAAAATAGTCATGAGCCGCCTGAAAGTCAAGTTTTCCTAGTAATGATGTTATTTAATAATTCATTTATTCAGTTAGGGCAAAAATTGGTTTTGCAATGGCAGAAAGTCTCGTTGAGCCAGTGTTAGAGGGTGTGAGTATATCAGGGTGATGTGTTGTTTTGTGTGTAGGCTGAGCTTTGCAAGCCAAAGCAGGTGGCAGCAGTGTTGTACTGTCATTTAGACACTTGCAGTATTTCTTCACTGAACACCTGTTTGACTTGTCAGGCTGAAGCATGCATAGTAATACCTGCCATCTCTTTCATATTTGCATCTTCTAAGGGCTCGGTCTAGATCACTTGAAAATGGATATGTTTGGCAAAGGGAACAAAAGCCCTTCCTGTGGCCTTACAGACAAGAGAAATCACAAACTAAAATGAATCTAAGATAATTAGACCAGTTGCCCTTACTCATTCATTTGCCAGTTTAATTCACTGGAGTAACTTTTAAATTAATTTTTGCTTCCTGTACCTCTATGTAACAGCTAGAACTAATAGCGTCCTCTCACCTAGTATTGTGTTTTTGCTGTAATTTATTCTGAAGCTGCTTTGTTCCAGTATAAGCTGTAAGGTTGCTGTGTGTGTGCAATTACATGCAGATGCAGAGCAAAACAGCTCTCTAACCCAAAGGAGACAATGAAACGTACGATAAGAAGCCAGTTGACTCCTGGGTATTTGCATTTAAAAGGGTTATTTCATGGGCGAAGTGGGAGTGGGCAGGGTTAAATGCATCTTTCTTTACGCATTTATGTGCAGGTATCTTTGTACTCATTGATGATTTCAAGAGGAAAACGTCCACTTTAGTAAAAAGGGATGCTACAATTCTAAAGTGCTCGTGGTGTCTGTGATTAGCGACTATTTATCAGTGTAATTTCACCGCTATTAGAATGCCAATTATTATTATAGTATGAGCAGATAAATGGCTTTTTAAGCAGACCTCAAAATGAGTGGGCTGAAAATTGGATTGATGGAAGTGAGATGAAACTTGTTGAGGGAGTACTTTTTGAATTCAAATGTACCAGATGAACCTTGCTAAAATATTGAGGTATGATGCTTCCATGAATGGTGCTATTATCAAAGTCAATAACAAGGTTCATAATGGCCACACGTCAGTTTCCTCCGTGTTGTGAGTCAGCTGCTCGTAAGTGACTCTCATTAGACACAAAATTCCACAAAAAATTATTTAAGAGAGGTTTATCCTCACCACTATACATTTAACTTTTACTATGTCAGAATCCATGAAAGCTCAAAGAGATTTGGGTTCTGCTTAGGAAGAAACATTTAAAACATTGAGTGAACTTTATATAAATAAATACTCAATGGGTGTCGAGAAAGTTGTCTGCAATGACCTTCTCTCCCAGTAAGACCTCTTGATCAATGTTCAACTGCTGGTCTGCAAAGTAAAGTTTTCTAGATGGAGTCCCTAAAATGTACAGCAGGAGGAAGAGAATGTGCTTCTAGTGTACTGTAAGTTAGGTGTTGTACATATACACTCTGTAAAGAGTGCTCTACAGTCGGGGAGTTAAAATGCAGTAATCGTTGCAGTGGCCCCTTAGAACATAATGCATACAGGAGCAAACATGTAATTGTGGGAGGAATGCGCTCTAATCCAGACTTGCTACAAATGCCAAAAACCTAAACATTAAACTTTCTGAATGCACAATGCTGCAAATTTCAAACCACAATGGAAATGTGCAGTAAAGAAGACTCTCACAGCGTCGCTCTAGGCATAGGGATGTCAGTTTTGGTATGTCTTTGAGTCTGTTGGTCAAACCTTTTGGTCCGCTTTGATTCCCACTAGAATTTGTACAGACATACATGGTCCACAGAGTATGAATAATTTGATCCTCTGACTTTTCATCCAGTTCCAAAAATTAAAATTTCCACTCGTCTGACAATAGTTCTTGACAAAACATCTAAAATAAAAAATGGATGGCCCAGTCCCTTCAGCTTTGCTGTATGCAGTATATAAGTATGATTCACTTATGTAAAAGTCTTAAAACCATTATGTAAAAGTACATACGGCTCATCAGAAAACAGTATTAAAGGTATCACAGGTAGTCATTGTGCAGAATCTAGTATTATTGTGTATTATCGTGTTGCTAATGCATTTCGGTACAAGCAGCACTTTAGTGTTGAAGCTGGTGCGATTGAGCAAATGCCTTCTACTTATTACTTATTACAGTGTTTGGCAGTTTAATCAGTACTAATGCACAATACTTGACAAAGATATAATTTTAGTGTATGATCTTGGGGCCTGCACAGCCATCATCCACCTACATTTGATTGCCTAATTACTTCTGTGCTTGATTAACATTTCCCTCACGTTGTTGCTGTTAATTTGTACCCGTTGGGGTAGGGCATCTTACCCAATTATCATTCTTAGTGCATAGGGTTTGGTGAAATCACGTACAGTAATTGCCAGCATAGCCCCACCTAACTTACACCTGACTAGAGGTATAATTAGACACTGTGGTTGAAAACAACTGTGTGGGTGTGCAGAGCTTATAGTATCAAGTATAACTGTCAAATAAATGTAATAAAAAGTATTTCACTCTGAAATGTAGTACAATAAAAGTACAAAGTAGCATAATATGGAAATACTTCATTAAATTAAAAGAGAATTGTACTTGAGTAAATGTACTTAACATGCTGATTGTAGTATTCTGGCACATTGATGTTAGCTCAAAGCACAGCTACATCTGAGGGTACATCTGGACTCTAATAAATGACAGCCAGCTGAGTCTGTTGGATGTTGTTACTGAGCTTGTCAGACATGCAGCTTGGCAGGCGCCAGACTTTAATTTTGGGACTGAATCCTACCAAATTAGAGGCAGGATTTAGGGGCAAAGTTGTCTTTCTGTTTTTTATTAATCTAACTTTTGTTTTTCTGTCGTAATGCATTGTGTTTAGTGTTTCTAGTATTTTCAGATTTGGAGTGCATTGCCTTAATGTTTGTGCATTCAGTACCTTTTATTGAAATTGTTGTACAAATAGCATAATAATATAACCTGTCAGTGCAAAACAAAACTCTGGATGTTACTGTGGTACCACAGGGAAAAAAAACTATAGGGAAAAAAGGTATTGAAAAACATTCATGTCTTTTTTTTTTTTTTTTTTTTTTGCTTCTTCTTTATTTTATTTTTTCTGAGAACACATCCTGTTTGCATAAATAAAGTAATTCTCCTCAAATTCCCTCTGTATTGTCTGTGTTTTTTTTTTCTGCAGCTAGAAATTAAATTGAACTAACAGCTCATGCTGACAGGCAATAAATAACTTAGCACCTCTGCGTGACTAAATGAATTGATTTCCCCAAACAATGACTCATTGGACACATTTCATTTTCTTCAAGTTTCAGACAGCATTTCTCTTAAAGTGGAAGAATTATTTGATGTTAGATGCACTTTGTTTTGATTAAATGTCCAAGTCTGTCATATTGCTAATTACTGTTGCATTGGCAACAATCCTGATTGCCATCTTCAGCACTGAAGAAGCATATAAATGTGCTGATTATTTAAATATATTATATTATAGAGATTACTCCAGCAATAGTGGCTTAAGATAATGAATGAATCTGTGTCAAATTATGTCCTTGATGTTTCAGATTTCCTGGACTAGATGTAGTATGTAATTAGAATGGTGGTTCAGTCTAGGCATATTGGTCCTAGAATAATGGATTCTTCTGTTCCCTGTTGAATCCTCTGTCACTGAATGGAAACGAATGACAATTGTAGCTTCATCACAGGTGTGCAGCACATCTGTTCACCATTCACTACTTTTGCGTGTGTAAATGCTTGGCTTTTTCTCAAAGAGGTATGAGCTTGGCAGAACCCTCTTTGAAAAATGTGAAGTGGGTTAGTGCAAGTTTGCCGCTATTTGAAAGAGAAGAGCTCCCTTTTTTTAGTCACACTCCAAAATCTGTGAGAGAGATTCAAACATTTGCTATTCCACTCCAGTATAGTATCTGCAATTTGGAGAAAATTCCCCCCCTCCACTGACTCCTCTGACATCTGACTTTCAGATTCCATGCATGCTCACTCCACATGGGTTTCTCCCCCCCACAACTTCAGAGTCTGCATTCAAATGGTGCATTAATACCATCAAACAACCATTGAAATTCTGGCTGGTGGACGAGCAAGCCAATAAAGCAAAATGCTTTTGAAAGATGTCGAGAGACATCAGGAAGGATGGATGACCTCACACAATCAAATCAGCATAATCAAATGAAATATCACAATATTACATCAAAGCCAACTCCCACTGCGACAGCAGCTGCAACATGATCAACAAGCTTGATCCTCAGAGTACCAGTGCTTCCTCACAAAATATTGTGGTTGATGGCCTGAAGTGAATATATTTTACGACTAATAGAGTAGGTTCAGTAAATCTGTAATGTTGTGTGGGTTTTAAATGTTCATGGAATCTATGGTTAAGCTTCAATCAGTAAACATGAGCGATTCCCACTGAATTGAGTATGCAGGCTGCAGCCTTAATCTATAATAGTACGCAGATTTAGTACTCCTTTGAGAATTAAGGGTGATAGCACCCAAGATAATTATGTGAGCATCAGAATATATTTCTGTTTCTACATCAGTAACACAAAACTCTCTGAAGCGCATTTTGATATAATAACTCAAAAATTAGCTTTCATGTCTAATAAAATAGGCATTATTTTTTTTAAAAATGTCACCATTCCCTGTGGAAATAAAACTCAAAGAAATCTCTCTGAAATTATAAATAACCATTGCTGAACCATCTTCCACTCATTTCCTGTTTGTCTTTCCCACATTATCAAAACTTTGGTGTCTTATGCAGGTTTGTACTGTGACACACTGATCTTTTCACGTACAATCCTGCTGGATTTAAATCTGTCAAAATACAGTATTTCAGAACAACTATCATCTCAAAATTATACATTCTTAGCAAACTTAACTATATTGTAGACTTATAGATGTAGAAAAAAAACCTAAAACCATTCTGTTTCCACTTTGTTTAGACTAATATCATTTTCTGTTAAGCTAAACTTTAAACAGTTAAATTCCCAACTGTCCTATAAACAACAGTGGACCACCAAAGTGTCCCCTAGACAGATGATGAATCACAGCACACAGCCCTGGTAACTCAAACTTTTATGATGGTAGGTGAAGATGGCACCATTTGCACCCGGGTTGGAAGACATTGAACTGTCAAATTGTGGTGGAGTGCCATTTATTTATTTTTATTTGGATGATTTATTTCCCGAAGAAGCACAAAGGATTGAGCCAAGTAAATTACTTTTGCCAAAAGTTGTGATAAAACTGTCAAATTGCTTCCCACCACCAGCTGGCAAGCAATTGTATTACATAAGTAATTGTCAAAAGGAATGTCAAGAGAGGGGGATATTCCTTTGTGAGTTTCTGTCTGTCGTACTATCAGGATTTTACGTGCCTTGTCTTACTTTAATGGGCTTGTCTTGTGTTTTAACTACTTTGCAGTGTGTAGCTCTCTGGAGAAAACCCATACAGTAGCATAGATAGAGTCAAAATGAGCCTTTACACTTTTCGACGTTTCATCTTAAGTCTGACAGGTTTTGAATCCAGAATTTGTATGTTTGTTTCGGTTTAAGATTGGTGGCACCTATCTCCGTTATTCCTTCTTTTTATGGTCCAAAATAACAAGTAGGGGAACTGTCATTTATCATTTTTGATTGATAGTTGATAAATAAGCTTTTATAATCTTCTGTAGAAATCAAAAACCTTCAGGTTCCCGTAAGCTCTAAAGTGATGGAAGATAGTAAGCCAGACATATGAAGTTGTTGTCGCTCAAACTATTGTACAACAGGCATGAGTCATACAACCAACAAAGTGTGTCACACAAAAGCTTTACCCCCACACTGCCACTTCAAGTCCCAACATCCATACTCTCCTCTTCTCCATCACATCATATGAATGGAGTGCTATTTCAGTTCCACTTCTTGACAGCCAATTAACCAGCCTCTGTCTGCTTTATGCTCCCCCAAACTGATTGCTTATTCCTTTCTCTGATTGTGAGGGGTCACACAGAAACAGCACTTTTGCAACTTAAATGGCATTTTGATGTGAAAATAATCAGAAGAAGCTGCTGCAATGGAGTGAATCAAGTGATTTCAAGTGTTGCTATCTGTAGTTTTTAATGTTCCGAATCAGGGGAAAGTATTCACAATGAACTCAAAATAAGTGTTTCTTCCAGCTGCTCATCTTGTTTTACTCTTGTGGCTCTACATATGTATAATATTAAAGACCACCAGCTATGGTTGGATACTAAAGTCTCTTCTTATTTATTGGCTCTTTGTTTGGAAATTCATTGACAGAATCACTACAGTTATGGCCATTTACTGTATATACTGTATATAACTACGGATGTATCATCCATAATTTTTGGTCTTTATCTTATTCAACAAAGTATTGGTTTTCTTTATCAGTAAGGTGGGACATTGAGCAAATCCAGCCCAACCCAGTCTGAAATACCATCCAGTTTCAACATTGAGCGGTAAAATCTAAGATCTTAACTGAAAGTGTAAAGATTCTTGAGCAAATTACACAGAACATAATTCCCTGTACCATATTCAAATTTTCGCATCCCAAATATACACAGTTTTGGTTTAGTCCTTATGTCATAAGCCCACTGCTCTTTACTCTCTGCTAACACAGTTTGTCTGAACATATGAATGTTGATCTTTTTCATTATTAAAAAGTATACCTCACCAAACCAGTGAAGCAATATTCATGAATAAAATGATTAAAAAGTTCTGTTGCTATTTATCTTTTCTATCCTGTCCCCAATATGTGTGGGTGATATTTGTAATGGGAACAACCATATGGAAGGCAAAGAAGGGACCAGTCTGTGGGCTGAAGTAGAAAGAGCAACAAATACTTATAGGTAGTATTATGGTCCGACTTAAAAACAGTCCAAATTTTCCTTTCCTTCCCACATAGAAGTGAATGGCAGGAGCTGTGATGTGGGCGTGATAATTTCTGAGTAATCAATGTGCCCTTTATTGTGACTAGACTTTTTGTAGTTGGATAATGATGGGTATTTTGCTCAGCTAATTAATGAACTTCCCAAGTTTTGCCTTTGAAATTGAGGTCATCACATCACTAGTGTTAAAACGAGCAGAGATTCAATGAGGGATTCGAGGCCAGATGTTAAAATGTCATTTCTGATATGTTCCTCAGCAGGAACAGGTGTTACTGGGCCCGCTGGTAAATGGATTTGACATGCTGGGAGGAGAGGAGGTGGCTGTTTATCTCTGTGTCCAAGTACCTAAAGCCCATGGACCGGCTCCAACTCCTCAGGCCCTGCACAGCCTGCCTGAAGCAGTAAGTTTGCACAAAGTGTGGCTGTACATTGTCATTCATTTGTTGATGCCCTCTGCAAATAATTCAGTCGAAAATCTTGTTGGCATATGTATTCATTACAAATGAGCGCAAAACCATTGGGTGCAATGCTGATGAGCAAAAAATGTCATCGTCAAATACATTTGTGCTGTGGTTATGAGCTTAGGAAATGAACTATTTGTTTGTCAAAGGCTAAATAGCTCAGCACACTAATAATGGTTTCTCTGGAATTAATCAAGGTGAGTTCAAAGTGACTTGAACATAAATCAACAGTCCCTGGCCATTTGGTTTAATCTGGTCCATCACAAACTCATCAGTAGCAGGCAGTGCAGACTCCCTAAGATTTCACAATTGAGCTTTCATGCCATTTTTCCTCCAAAGATGAACTGACTATCACTTTGCGCAATTAAAGGTCATATGGAAGTGATGAGTCACTTCAAAAATCAACATCCTGAAACCAAAAGATCCATCATGAGTCATCCTGTATTCACTGCAAAGGTCCACCTGTAATAGTGCTCCTCAATATTGATAACTCCACCTCAGCCTATTCCTATGTGACTCATTAGTCACTGAGGTAATGATATGTCATAAAAGAGCAATCAGTGTTCTGGATGTGAAGGATGACTGTGGCTTAAGACATGCGAGCTGTGATGCAGTACATGTCTGATCGGAGCAGGTTAGGTATTTGCAGTCGGGGCCAAAAAGATGCCCACCCTATCTCTGTTTTCTCTGTTCCCCTGAGGTAAACAAACAACATCCTGCCACAGAGAGTTAGACTCAGCATTCTCCAAAGCCTTTTTTTATTTATTTCAGATAGCTGAGAAGTCATAACAGCCATGTTGGCTGTTTTATCAAAGCTTTATCATCCTTATGCCGGAGTCATTACACGGCTGCAGAGATGGCATAATAATAAAACGTGACTTAATCAAAACCAAGCAGGCCTCCAGAATAATGGCTCCCAACAGCTGAATATGCGAAACAATCGGGCAGGGGCTACTGTTGTACTTAACCTCATCAAGGTCCTCATTTAGGTGATGGAGGACACAGATGCTGAGGCGAGGGGCTGCTAGGGGGTTGTTTGTTATTTTCAGTTTATGCTTGATGAAATGAGTCAGCAGTTTAAGTTCAGGAGAGATAATTACATCAGTACGTTTTATTAAATGATGCTTTTTATTCTGTATTAAAAGCCGAACACTGTGTAATTGTTTTCAACAGTTTGGGGAAGCGTTTATGAATTTTCTTCAGAGGTTTTGGCCAGCAGCATCTGCTTTTTTTCTAAAATGACGCACAGGAGCCCAAAATAAAGCTCCAGCAAAGTGCTCCACATATCCATGCACAGTTAATGTGAGATTCAGGTTGAAAGTTTGAGCAAAAGGCAGTTGCAATGTTTTTACACTGGGGTTGAAATCTTCCCCTGAAAGCTTTACCGAAGTGATGTGTAAGTGTCTGTTTCTGTAATGGGCTATGCCATGGGAATGTTTCCATGGTAACATGGCAAAGGCGCTAGTACAGCTCAATGCTGCTCTCTGGGGAGTATCTGGGAAGCTTCTGCTTAGTGGGAAATGATGATAATAGCACAGAGTGTTGGATAAAACTCAAATGGGGAAGACTAACCCCTTCATATTGCAGTGAAAGGAGAGGAGATTCATCTTTTTTTGCAAAGTCTTTTGCTGGATTTTTTTTTTTTACCAGTTTCCCTAGTTACCGTCCTACAGTATGCTCCATTTTCATCGCTTTCACTTTCGTAATTTTTATTGGATGTTTAGTACCTCAACAGACAGTATAAGCAACTATCAAACTTTATTATTATTTATTATTATATTTGGTTTTTAGTCTCCAATTTGTGCATCGTGCCTTTTAGAACTTGTGGTGCCCTATATACAGGCCTTTGCAGCTTCACCTATTCAAATATACAGTAGAGCATTCTGACCGTGAAAGCTTGTGTCTCTGTGACTATTTTTAAAATGTAGCCTGATACACTGGTGAATGTTCTTTCATTGCAGTTGCTGCATTCTTTGGAGGAAATAGTTGGAAATCCTCATACAAATGAAAAATATCCGTGTACATTGTGCTTGTACAGTGTTCTAGTGATGCAGCCCAGTGACTCCTCTTGCACTGAGAAACCTCTGCTCAAATCAGATACCTGTTTTTGCCTCACCTGCACTCTGTTGCTCTTCCCCCAGCGCTGCTATGCACGCACGTGTGTGTGTGTGTGTTTCTCAGTGTTAGATGTCGAAAACACAGCTTTGTATTAGATCACAACTGTGGATAGATTACATCCACAGCAGGATTAGGAGCATTAGGCGTGGAGAAATAACTGAAGACTGAAGCTCTTTGGAGTTGAAAATGTCACATTAATTTCAAACACATTACCCCCTGCCTGAAGACTTAATGAAGAAGCCCATTAGAATGTCATACCTGCTTACTTGTGAATTTTGTAGAAAGTTTATTTGATATGTCTGAGTCAATTAACCGGAGTCTTTGTGATAAGGAACCACTCAGTGGACCTGAACCTCCAGTTCTACTTCGGGAGCACTTGGATATTTTATACACGGCTGTGCTTTGAATAATTTCAGGGGAGAAATTTTTCTTTGGCATGGCACTGTAATTTTTCCCTGCCAGCTTAAAGGTTTTGTCCTTGACGTCACTTTGCAAAGTGTGTGCGACTGATACGAAGTAAAGTCTTAAAGATCTGTTTTAAGAGGAGCCTGCGCTGCTTTTTCTAGAACCTGCACACACACACTGACAGGGTGAGGCAAATATGCAGTATGTAATAGTATTATGACTTTTATATGGAACAAAAAGCATTTTTCTTTTAAGCTTCCTTTTCTGTTTTAATTATTATTCCATGGTGGCACACTGGGGGATTATTCTTCCTGGTTTAAAGGGGCACTCCAGCAATTTACTGCTTAGTATTTACCCCTTAACTTGGTTAAAATTGAAGCAGCAGAGGCCAAAATATCATGACTTTTAGTGCCTAGTAAGGATTAAACCAAACACTCCAAACATCCTACATTTCCCAAAATGCAACTTACACTACATGTCGTTGGAATACCACACCCCTACTTTGTACCAAAAGCTTTCTGTTAAAAATTCTGAAACTCCGGTGGAGACAATAGCCCTGATGGGGTTATCGTCTCAGACTTTAAACTGCTCCCAGAAGAGCCATAGAGGACATTATCACTGCTGTACAGGCTGATTATGACAAAAACGATCCTCATGTGTAAAATATTAATACTATCCATCCATTCACTCTTTTATTGGTGAATGGAAAGGGCAGTAGAGTGCCAGTGTGTGGTGAATAGACAGCCAGGCTGACATACTGACTGTAGAGCGCATATTGCATAAAACATATAAGGAACATACATTCTTGTACATTATTTGCGTTGAGTTGTTGCCACAACTGGCCTACTTGTATTTAAACTCCATCGCAGTCATTTTTATTTGTCAGCATCCTCACGGTGGAGTTTGTCTCTCTGTGGACATGGAGCGTTTCATGTCCTCCTCAGACACATTGCTGGAGCTCTGGGACAAACACCGGATGAGTGACTAAGAAAACAATTCCCCTGGATATGCCTGTTGTCTCGCTCTTCCTCTCTTTCTCTCTCGCGCTCTCTCTGTGTCTCTTCAGGGTTGAATCACATTTCTCTTGCTTCCCTCCAATGTGTCTCTGTCATATATAGGTGCATGGGCACATCCACACATCCATCCACACACAGGCAAACGTTCACTCCTCTGACACACACACACACGCAGCCTGACAAATCCCCCCTTCTGCCAAAAAGTCGATAAATAAATGCATTGTCTCTTCACTTTCTGCTGTTGGCATCAGCCTGTCTAAATTGTCTGAGAAGGCAGTGGAGTGTGAAATTGAGTTCAGAACTGTACGCCGTGTGAGGGGGCACGAGATGAGCGTATGTTTGCTTATTTATTCATATTGCAGCAGCATTCAGTGGCGGTTTTGCAAGAAGGGGTCAGTTAAACACGTTGAGGTGTTGTTGGTGGAAATTTGACAAGTTTAAAGGAAGAGGCTTAGGCAGTGGCATTTTGCCCTTGCAAGGGGAGCAATAGGTTATTCATCCGAGGGGTAAATGAAGCTTTAAAGTGAAATTGTGCAGTTACAGTGAGTCCAGTAAGTTCCCTATTTCTTCAGTCCCTGGGTGCTGTGAACCAGGGCGACTTCTTTTTGACAGTCACTATCATTGTTCTAAATGCCATCTACACTGAAGCCCAGTAGTTGCATACAAAGCAAAAAGGTAATTTTACTTGAATCACTAGGTAGTGATTGAATAACTTCACAGTGATTTGCTCTCCCCTATTTCTGAAAAGATGAATTTCTTTCCCAAAGCCAAAGAGTTCATGCGAGAATAATAGCACCTGCCCACACTAATTTGCCAAGAACAAATGATTTTGCTTGAGAATGTAACTTTTGCACCGCTTTCCCAAGATTTAATCAGAGGTATTACGCAAACCTTCCCTTCCTCAGCTCTTTTCTTGCCATTCTGTGATGAATGTGTTGTTGCCGGATGATATATGTTTATAGATTGCCGGGGATAACTGCTGTTTTGAAGAGTTATAGCTTCCCTCACATCACAGAAAGTGGCTCTATGTGAAAATCATTCAGGGATTTCGGGTTTGTCTCTCAATTTCACTGAGCACAACACATGATAAATGTGCATTTGGTTTAGAAAAAAGAAAAAAGGGAACAGATCACTAAACTTTGTTTCCAGACTTTTTGACAAGGCTGTTTGAATGTCATTCCTCACTACAGAGTTTGGCAGTGAGTCGAAAGAACGATCCATGTATTCCGTATTTTTAAGATTAGCCGCAGTGGTTGAATTGCCCTTCACTGTCACCAGAATCACCAGAATGGAGGTCATCCTCTTAGATGTTTTTTACTTTAGAGTGACAGAAATTGCAGTGGCAGCATAAATCCCGTCAAAGTCTTTGCATTCTCAGCATTACCTGTAAGAACTGTCCAGAGGTCAACTGATAGGCCGGCTCTATTTGCAGAGCTCCTACATTCATCTGTAACACTAATACAATTCACTTTGAATCCTAGGAAATACAACTGTACGTAACCACTTTATTTGACTTGTTTCACCTCATTTATTAATGTCTAATAGAGATTATGTGTGTATACAACAAATTGGTTTTGAAGGAAAGGATAATGTTTTCTATTAACATAATGAGGATATGTTGGTACTGAATGTAGAGTACAAGTAAAATGTTCAGAGATGGCATATTTGTTTCATTCATGTAGTGTTTCATTCAAAAACTTTGCCTCTGAATGTGATCCAGATAGACTCTCTCTCTCGACACTTCCTACCGTTGAGGCCAAAGTGTCTACGACAGTAAAGTCGTTCTCCTGTAGTAGACAGTTGGGCTGCAGCAGTAGGAAGTGTCGAGATAGAGTCTACATCATACACATCATGCTGTAGCCGTCCCTTCAACCGTCGCTGCTTAAAGTCCCTAATAATTCCAGGAGACAGGGTTGTCAAAAACTGAATACATGCAATGTGAGGATGCTATATAATAAATAGCATAAAAGTATTCATAGTGACAAAAAAACATGAAAAAATATATGAAACTTAATGCTGCCCCTTTGGAATTTTTCTTGTAAACAAATGAAGAAATATTGTTTACATTCAAAGTTTGTCAACAAAAGGCTTTTTGTGCATACCCTCGCAGTGTAACAAACGTTGAATGTATTTCTGTCCTCGTCACTTCTCCTCGGCTTGCAGTCATCCTCTTCCTTGCCCTTGTTGCAGCATTTTTACATTTTTGTATGTCTACCAAACATGATTGGATTAGGATCCATAGGCTGGCATGTGTATTATGTCACTGTGTCTCCTTTTGTACGACAACATTACAAAGAAAACAAGGACCCATTCATAATAGAACTGCTCCATAGTGCTACAAGTGGTCACAATCTCCTTTAAAGCACAGTAATAGCAGGAGTACAACATATTATCTGAAGGGATCTGTTTCCACTGAACCCATAATGATGTGTAGTACTTGTCATACCTGTGTGTGACTAAACACTGTGACTACAGGTTTCCATACCTCAACATTCTCGGAAACACATTTTCATTTCTCATTATAGTATTGAACATTATGTATTAAATCACCACCGCCACGACTGTGTCATAAACCTTGATAAGGAGTGTGACCATGCCAATAAAGAAAAGAGAGCTCATTTTATGTTAATCACAGTACCCTAAGGACATATTGGCCTATTATCTACTTAAAGCATCTGCACTCATTAAATGAGTAAATACACAATTACTGACATAGTAATTAACATGTCATTTGGCCCTGTCTTTAATTTTCCAACACCATTTCCTATTGCCGTGTTACTATGACACGCAAACTATTAAAGAGATTGTGTTTTCTACTGTAGAAGTTGTTTGCCCTTTTCTGAAATGCAAAGTCGTTTTAATGGTTGTTAATGATGTAATTAGTTCTTTAAAAACCACTACATCCAGGGTGCTAATGCCCGTGACTGCTTGATTTCCATAAACTGTCACATTGAATGGAGAATATATTCGTCTTGACTGGCTGGAGGCTGGCTTTTGAGGCGTGAACTCAAGCGCAAAGCACATAATGAACGCAAACATGAGAAGCTGCTGTTGGAGGCTGTTCCTTAAGCACATTGTTGTATAATATAGATCATACTTTGATTGATCTCTTCTGTTTACAAACATAATATGCTGCTAGTGTGCGAAAATGCCATCAGTTTGCCAGCAAAGCCCTGCCTGTAAATGTCACACAATCTCCTAAGCGATTGTCAGTGTTCACTTTAACCTTTCGCTTTCTGTTCAAACTTTACTACACGCTTTGCTTCCACACGACTCTGTGGAAAAGTGATGCAGGAGTCAGTTGGTAATTATCAGTGCATTCTTTCCGACCACTTTCGGGGTTACTTCTCACCTAACTTGCTTAATTTAAAGTCTAGTCTGTATTCTTTCTCTTGTCTTTGAGTCTCCAAAAGCCACCGCCTCCATAGACACTGTGCCATTACACTAGTGCCAGCTAGCAACTCCCTTGAAGTTTACTTGAATCAATATTTCAGTGCTGAATGGCAAGTTCGTCCTTAAACAAAAATAATTTTCCTTGACAACCTGAACAAGCGTTAAGCCAGTTAGAGGAGTTTTGCCCTCCTCAGAGCCCATTAAAAGGGTTTTAATGAGGGGAGAGTGGAAGACAGCAGTAGACCCCCTACTAGCTTTTTATACAATGCACTGTCACCTCATTAAATCCTGATGATGTTCAGCGGTATTCCAGGACAGTTGCGAGACCCATGTGTTACTCTGTGAACTCTTAGTCGCCATGGGGGCACTGCCGGCGGGGTTACGGGTACCAGCTGGACTTGGCACCACAGCTTGGCTCTAGACAGTGATAATGGCCTGCCCACTTCTTGTTCATATCACATGCTTTGTCACTTTAAACTGCCCTGTAATGGTCTTTATGGGCCATGAACTGTGCAATAAAGAGAGGCATGGAGGCAACCAAACCAGAATAATAAGCAAGGAACTTTGCTAAGATCTGCCAAGTGAGAGGTTGCTGCTTTGTTGTGCTGTACTGATATTGCTTAATGCAATGGTCCTCAACCTTTTTCTGTCAAATGTCCCACGTTTGAGTAACTGTTGTGCAAATGAAAACAATGTGCCTCAGGTTTGTACACAAAAAACCTACAATCGTCAAAGTTTGGATTTTGATGTGGTGATTTGGTGTCTGCTTTTGGGAGCCAGTGGCTAACGTGAGCATAAGTTGTAAAGAGATCCATGCAACAGCACCAAACTTTGTGCAGCCATCAACAGGCTAAAAGCAGAGGCAATTACTAGCTCCAGTAAGTGACATAGCAGCACTGTAAAGCTGATTTTCAATGGTAGATAGAGGGCCCTGTTACAAACAACATAAATTAATACTGACTGTCCACAAAGTGGAATAGGTTATGTAAAACAAATTATTTAAACTATTCAACAAAATAATCTTTTGGAAGGCTTTCTACTACATCTCATGGTCTTCATCTGCAAATATAGTTTACTTAGTTGTTATGGAGTTTACTCAGTTGTCATCTTGTGACGTATGAAACTTTGGTAAAATGTTGGCAGGTGGTCATGTATGATCACAAAATTCAATTATTTTGTCAAAATACCAATAATGACTTCTGTGCTTAGATGAGTTAATTGTAGAAATAATAAACTTCCAATAAAAATCCCCAATTTTCATGAGGATATTGTGAGAGTTATTGTTATCTATTATTGTTATTGTTGTGTATGCCTATATTATAAAATACTGCTGTTATAAATAATCATTGATGATGCCAGATATTTCTCAGTAGCTCTAGTTGAATTACAAATAAACAGAACTTTTGTGATTATTTTTACAAATGTGACCAGAGAACTGGTGGACAAATTAAGTAGGGTTTTCTCTTGCATTCCTCTGAAATACATCATTTCCAGTGGAGCAGCATTTGATAAATTGGTGTCTGGAGAAAGGAGAGCATTTTAGTCTGCCTGCTTTGTATTTAGGTTTTGTGCACAATATAATGTTGTTTTTGTTTGAAATATGTAAAGTGTCCCAGCTCTTCAAATTAAGAGCTTCTCAGCTCCAAGCAAAGCCATTGCTGAAAACAAGCATGAGCAAATCATGTCACCGTTATGAGCCTATATTGTTTTTCAATTTGAATTAGTGCCTAAATGAAGCATTATGATACATGCACACAACCTCTTGGTTTATTATCCCAGCCTTTACTGCAGTTGGTGTTGTTTTAATCACATTGAAGCATGGTTTAAGCAGAATAATAAAACAAATGTGGAGGCTAATTTTAAAAGCTTTCATTTTGCATTTGACTCATCCAGGAGGTATATATTTAAGGGCTGGTTTTTCTTCTTTTTTTAAGATGCGATTTGTATTTCATGTGTGTGTGCTATTGGATTTCTTGAGAACACTGGAGGCTTAACAGAACCATACTATAGACATGTTAAATGAAATGTAATCTGTATTCACTGTGAGTATTTCAATACAGGAACAGAACAGCTCTGTTTGTTTTTTGAGGATATCATGATTAGATATTGAGATATAGCAGGTGGATAACTGTAATAGAAAGACTACTGCATAAATATTTTTTTACGTATGAAGCAATCGGGCCACCCTCTGCCTTCAGAGTAGCTTCATTCTTAATTGTAATGTCGTACAAGCGTTGAACTGTGTGTAGTGGGAAGTTGAAGCATCCCTCAGGAAAGAAAACCTCCAGTTCTTTGAGTGATGAAGGAGGCGGAAATCTGTGCTGCACTCTGCGCTCCAGAGATTCCCATAAAGGATTATTCCTGTGTGATTGGAGTGTTGGCTTATTTCCTTCCTTCCTGCACTGGTTTACATCACTCTATTTTCATCTTTTATCACGTTATATCTTCTTTCCTGGTCTTAATGTTTTTTTTTTTTAAGTAAAGATAGAGTAGTTAAAGAAGAGCTTAAGGTGCTCCCAGTAGAAAAGGGAAACAAGTCAATGCTAAATGTGTGAAATCTAGTTTTACTTTCTCTTTGTGGACAAAAATGCTATATAAAGTACGTAAAGATCATTATTCTATCATGATTGACAGGAGGCACGTTTAAATGAAACCACAGAGAATTGTTCCAGAGAAGCTTTATTTAGGAAATGAAAATGTGAAAATGACCGCAGGAGAGTGTAAAATGTTTTCATCTCAGCCCACATTGTGTTCTTCTTCTTCGTGTGTTCTTCAACCAGCTCTGGACTTCTTTCAAGATATAAATGTAAATGTTATGTTTGAACACTGTTTATTGTGCAGGTGTGAATAGGTTTTGTGCTCCTTAAGTGTTATGACCTAAACGTTATTTCTAATTTGCCACATCCCACATGAAATATTTTAAAGCTCACAACCTGCATTAAACATATTTGCGCCTGTGTTTACAAAGCAAAGTTATAGCAGGCTATAGGTCTCTTTTGCCTTATCTTATCTTACACATGCACACACATCATGGTTCTAATCTCAATCCACAACAGCATTAAATATGCAGTAATTTATTTTTGACTGCTAGAGGGGGAGGCCATGTATGATATAGAGACTAGAGGACAATCTACACTCACAGCTCAGCCAGTCTCCACCCTCCGTTCCCCTCCCTTCCTCTTCCAAGGTTAATCTTATGCCTACTGTACTTCAAAGGACAAAGTAGGACAGGCCTTGCAAAGTACAGGAGCATCATGGATGAAGGTGAGGTGTGCTAACAGAGAAGTCAGTAGTACACTATTACGTGGCACATGGTCTGTGACAGTATTTTCAGTTTCTTATGTTTATGGTCTTAAGCTGGTGTTTTCAAGTCAGTCTGACCTTCACTCTGAGTTTGAGCATGCAATTTTTCACTGAACGATGGTGTACTGTTAAAGAGGGAGCTGTGTGCAGAGGGTTTTTTAAACTGAGGGGTGGTCAGAAAACAAACGAGATAATGGTGCAAGGCAAAGGCAGAGTATGGCAGTGGTCCAGCTAAGAAATAAAGGCAGGGCAAATATATTTTTATAGCAAGTTAAAGGTCTTTACATAAGAAATTAAGAAATACGGGTTAGGCTATTGGCTTCATCTGACAGATTTACATCATACTGATGTTAATTGATGCATGTAAAATAAATTAATGTACCAAAGTGAAGTAATGTAAAGCATTAGAAAAAGATTAAAAAAACGAATTTAAACAACGAAACTCATAGCTGAGAATAACAACAGGCCTGCAAGTTAATCTATTATCATGAGGCACCTGTTTTATGTTGCAAAGGGTCTTTTACTGCAAGTATAAAATAAATAAAAACCTGCAATAACTGATTCTTTTGCAACTTGGGGGCAGTTGAATCAACCAGATATGGTGTTTTTGTTCAAATTTTGAGTTGTGTTTGTGTCCACCTGATGAATTAAAGTCCAATATTCCCTCTCTTTTTTCTCCTTTTTTCCTCCACCAACTCCTGAGGGAAATATCTGGCTCTTTCGCTTCTAAATGCTCCACTATGGAGCAGCTAGTTTCGAGCTTTGGCTGTCTGCCGATTGGTGCTGGGCAGGTGCCTACAAAGTGTTTTTAGAATATTTTTTGCTGCTTAAACACTTACTTGTAAAGTTCTTTGCTGGAAATCAAAATGAGCTGAAAGATGCTAAAATGAGGGGTTTTGAGCCATTGTTAATAGAACTTGAAATATTAACCATGGCTGCTTTAAATGACTTTGCAGTTTTTGTGAGTGATACACTTTCAGCTCACACACTAAGTGACCTCTTTGAAACTCATTTGCCTCATGTTTCCTTAAAAACTCTCAGAGGAACATTTTGTTTTTCTGTGTTTATTTTAAAGGTAATTCATAGCCTTAATTGACATTTAACTAAATATTACTCACCTGTGTAGCAGCCTTCAGAATTGCAATTAAATGAATCAGCCGACGTCCCTTTTCACTCTGTGTTTGTGGTTTTGTCCTTAACAACATCACATTTGTGTATTCGCTCAGTTTATAATGATTTTTTGATCACCATAAAACTTATTATTTGGTTCATACAGTTTGAAGACACTTTTAAAAAGTCAGTTGAGTCGATAAACTGTCCTCTGCCTAATTTCCCTGTTTACATTTTTAAAGCCGTCTCCATTTGACAGCAGCCATTTGCCACTTTGGCATTTGTCGTAGCAGTTACATATGACTCTCCTTTTCATCCCCATTGCTTTTCAGTCATCTGGACAAAGACAGAAGGAGCAATTTTTCATACCATTCTGTGTATGCCCACTTACTCACTGACAGAGGCACTGTTTGTAATTAGACTACTATTACTGGCTGCCAAATTACTGGTTGTTTTTCCTTCAGAAGCTCCAAACTATCATATGCTTATACTTGCCAGTGAGAAACTGAAACTGCTTTGTCCATACTGGGAGAGATCCATAATTGATATTGTGAATTTCATCTGAAATATGTAACTTGGCTGAGAACCTGTTCCTGGCTGCTGGAGATTTGATAAGCCTCCTGCCCTTTTGTCAAGTTGAACAGACTGTAAAGGCAGAGAGATGTACCCCAGGGACCAATGAACAGCTAAACAGATGACATGAATCCGAGCAAGAGTTCCAATGAACTTTCCTTGAACTAGAGAGAACCGGTGATCCATGGCCATATCTCTCTTCTCTCCCTCCTCCTTCTCTCCTTTTCGCTCCTTGACTATATCTCCCCTCTCTGCTCCCCCACCCTATTTCTCTTTGTATTCATTTTCCCAGCTGTCTTCCCTCTCAGAAGGAACCAAATGCAGTAGTAGTTCTTAAGCTAAAGTCACTAACAAGGCGCTGTCACAGTGCAGTGCCACTTCACTGCTTTCCCATCATGTGGGATTTTGGTTTGAAAGACAGCAGTTCATTTTCCAATGTGTGGGCTTTCACTCCTACCATCCCCTCCACTCTCTCCCATTGCGGCTGACCAGGAGGGTTCCCAGGCCATTGGTTTGATTTATCCACTCTGCTCAGGCAGTGAGCAACAATAGACCACATAAAATGAAAATTCCCCAACCTCTCAAGATACGCTTTGCTTTTTGGCCTGGAGTTTCAGATTTGCCAGTATTACACAAAGCGTTGAAAGAGTCTTATACTTTCAACAAGCCTGTGATTGTTTATGTTAATCTCTAAATGGCAAGCACACAAATTGATCTTGTTGTGTTATGTGCTGTCTAAGGACATGACATGAATACCCCATCTTCCACAAGCCCCAAGTGGCCACAGGCACAATTTCCTAATTAACAAAAACAGGAGAAAAAGTGATCAAGAGAAAAAGACAGTCCACCCTTACGGACTCTCAAACTACAACAAAGCTCTAGATACAACAAAACACATGGATGTGGACAAAAGTGTGGTCGGTTGGGAAAGGAGGAACACATGGTTCTCTTCCCTTGACTGTGCCATCTTGGTTCCTCATGTCTGGTGGACATCCGACAGAAGCCAATCAGCTGCAGCCATCAGTGCTGCACACCAATCACCCGCTTGTTCTGGCACACACCTATTTACACACACTTACTCATGCACACATCACGCCTCCTTTCAAGCCACAGGGGGAAAAAAAATACCATACGACCACAGTCACAACAGTTCCCTTTAAATGAGAGATTAATCACTTGTCATCTGATATTAAAGGTGAGCTAAAGGCCTGAATAATGGTTTTTGCGTTGCAGAGGTACAGCATGTGACGCATGTGGTTTGAATAACTGTCCCTTTTTTCCATGATATAGTCCTCATCCTGCCATCCAGCAATTTTCTATAAGCGCTTAACCAGTTCAAGGTTATTCTGACAAAGGCTTAATGTTGTTAAAATGTGTCACGGGGAAGAAGAAAAAAACTTAATTCCTGCATAAATTGGTGGGATTTATCTATGCAGACCCTCATTGTGCATGGCTGTGTAATACCAACAGGGGGCAGTGTAGGAGTTCATAATGATTCCACCTCTTTCTTTCAAGAGACAGCCACAGCCTGTCTGTCCTTCCAGATACACAAAGGAGCGGGCAGGCATCGATTTATATATATCAGCTGTGTCTTTAAAATACTTTTCAAACACTAATAATCTCTCTGCCTCTTTCTCTCTCTCTCTGTTCTGAATTTCAGTGGCCTTCTTTATAATGCTCTAAATTTCAGTAGCCTTCTTCATAGCTTATTATTGCTATTCAGATATCCCTGTATAAATACCTGCTATTGTAATGCAATGAGTGCAGACTGATTCTGACTAAAATGCACCTTAAAATGTCATGCTGCTAAAACAGAACAACACTATTAACATTCAAGTCTGCTTCCTCAAGAACTATATTTACAACAATAATGGATTTGTTGGGCGTATTGTTTCTTAAATGCCTGTTACATGCTTAAACAGTGGATTATTTTGCTGGTTGGATGTGAAGATCTGTGTAGTTTGGATTGAGGCAGCTGTGATATTCTGCCAGGAAACCTGTAGATCAGTTTATGCCTGCTGTCAAAATCTCCCCTGTCCATTGTCCATTCTCAAATTCAATACTTTTAATATACAGGCTGCAAAATGAAATGTCGCCCATCTAAAGACAAAGACAGTCACACTTCCGTCCTTGATTGCTGATGTGAGATGGACACCCTGGCTTCACACTGGACCTCCATGCAGTTTGAAGTTATTTACATATATAGTATTATTTAATGAGGACAAAATTATTTCTGTTCAGCATATATTGCCTACTAGATTTAACAAAACAAAAATGGCAAGTGAGCGTGCCGGTGTAAAATGCATATGCTCCAATCACTTAGGCTTCGACTTGTCATTTGTTTTGACTTTTGCATCATGGGATATTCTACTGAAGTTTAATCTCAGCCTTTTCCTGTCTATGCTTCAAATATCTATTTCTCTCTACCCGCTCCATCTCTGTTTATTTTCTTCCCCGCAATATAAACAATTTACAGAATGAGTCAAGTAATATATGATTTTTATCAATCTCTGTTGGCAACTGTGGAACTGGAAACAATATTGACATGCCTCTGGCAAAGCTTTATGTTGGTTAAAGATGGGCAGTAATATAAATGTAAACATTATTTGTGCGTTTGAGATGGCATAGACGCTGTCTTTGCCCATTTAAACCCGAGTGTGGTTTCTCTGGTCTCAGCTTTGACCTAGACTTGATGCTCTGCGGAGCAGGTCTTGATTCAGGGTTCACTGGACCTAGTCTTGTGGCTTGCACATGCCGACAAGTAGTAAACTCCTTCCAGCCCTGGATCTTAAGAATGTCAGAGATGATTTGCTGTCATGAGAAATCTACACCTGTCAGTGATAATATTTAATGTAAGCAGTCTCTCGGGGTGAAAATGTTACACTTGTTTGCAAGCCTCCAAGTGTTTCACACTTTGCTGAATCCAAGGAGCAAAACCCAAGAGGAATGTAGGACTGGTACAATATTTGCTCATAATACTGCCCAACAGGCACAAACAGTGTATGTAAGTGAGATACCATAATGGTTAATGATGACTAATGAATTGATAATGAAGCATCACCTTAGTGTCTGGAATGAATTCAGTCTTGTGTGCGCTGGAAGCTTACTGCAATTATTAATCTAACATAAATTGTAATTATGGACTGAGTTGGGTATTGAGTCGAGCTTTCAAGGTGCCACAACAGGCAGATTATCCATTACCTGCCCATTACAGATTTAATTGTTCTTAATTGTTGTCAACCAACTTTAATTATCTACAGATAAGCCATTACACACATTAGGCTGTAACCCACGAGGAGCTTTTTGTCTTTTAACATTTGAAGGCTGTTTCAGAGTTCCTGTCTACAGAGTTTTAAACTTTTTAAAGTTACACACTCAAAGGAACTTGTACTGAGTTTTGTGACCTTTTCACATTTGTACAATAACAGGTACATGAGGATGCTCACAACTTATATATAAAGATTATTTTTTCATCATTTAAGGCAGTGCTTACCAAAGACAAGTGGACATAAGTTATCTCCTAAGGGCTTTTAAAAACAATTCAAAAAAATTTTAAAAATCCATGACAGGTTGGACTTATCACAATTGGTGATAACAATTAGTAGAAAGAAGACTCACTTTGGTTTTAACGGTCACATGGTAAAAAGGTTCGGAATCACTGGTTTAAGGTACAAACTGGTACCAGTTGAGGCTGAACTAAAGAGACAGATAACCTTAAAATAATAAAGTAAAAAACACCATTGGTAATTTATTTATGTTAAAGCTGCAAAACTCTTAAGGAAACAGTCAGTATGGATGGTTTTGCCAACAAAAGCAGGTGAGTTTGACGCAGAAAACCATTAACATGGAGTTCTTTCAAACCTGAAACTAGTAGCTTTAGTTTCAAAATGCCTAACCAAAACTTACAGGTGGCGCATAAGAAAATAGTCACACAAATAGTAATAGTTTTGGAAGGCAATGGCAAATAATGTCGTACTGTACAAAGGAACCTCAGATCAGAAAATGTTGAATTTGGTTATTTTGGATGGCAATGGTGGCTCTGTACTTAGGTTCAGCTGCTGATCAGCTGGGTGGTTGTGTTGTGGTTGGTAAGTCAAATGGGGCCATAATGTGCTTGTGTAGAATTCTGCCCTAGCAACAAGCTTTTGTATTTGGTACAATTCTGATTTACCTTTTTGTTTGAGTGTATAGGAAAAAAGGGACTGCTGTGATCTTATGATATTAGTGGAACTTCTAGGTTTAGATAAAGGAACGTGTGCTGTATGTAATTGCTGTTCTAGAGACCATATTATGTATGTCTAGACCAAACACTCATTTCTGAAATTGTGTAATGGCAAAGTATTAAATGTTACTGGAAAAAAAAATTACCTGTGCTATCAATATATTCCTTGGAAATGAATTTGTTGTTGGCAATGAAAAGAAGTGATATATTGAGGGCAGTTTTTTAAGGATCCCCTCAACACTGATACCCAGCTCAGCTTCTGTTGCTTTTTAATGTGATGCTTTAAAACACATTGGAAATTATTACTGGTCTGTTTTGAAAATAGTCACCAGTAAGCAATTATATAGCAAATTGTGATTAGACCTGGAGCTCTCTCCAAGCATTTTGTTTACATCACTTTGTATCAGGCATGTACTGGCAGGATGCCGCATTAAAAATGAAGCTACAGCAGAGTGATACTGTAGGGAGAGAGAGTAGTGGGTTTGGGCAGACTGGCTGGAGCACTGCTTCTCCTGACTTCCTGAGGCCACAGGAAGCTCCATTTGGGGGATTAAGCTAACAATATTTCTTATCTGTTGTGCAGAGTCCCC
Organism: Trachinotus anak; assembly: GCF_046630095.1. NCBI lineage: Eukaryota > Metazoa > Chordata > Actinopteri > Carangiformes > Carangidae > Trachinotus > Trachinotus anak. The sequence goes on along the minus strand of NW_027273856.1, from coordinate 97,169 downwards.
CCTTCAGCAGGCTGGTACTTACAGATGAGATCTGGACCTTACTGCCTCTGACAGCTAGATTGGCAGTCTATATCCCCCTACTCTATACCGCTTATCCTGCGCCTTCTCATAATAGAATAGACGGCAAAAAACTGGACACACTAAGGAAACTCGTGTAAATCCAGAATCCTCTTGTTATCACTTTGACACAGCAAAAAAATGTAAATCCTTGCTTTCTCAAGTGGTTTAGCCACATTGTCAAAAAAAATAGTTGCAGGGCTTGTCGCAAATTCAGGATTCAAAGTAAACAAAATGAAATTATGTGCTTCCCTTTACCTCAGCGTTGTTTGGAGGCGCCATCATCAATTCTTGCTGTATCAGGATTCAGAAATTCATTGGAACTCTTTGAATGTACGTTATAACAGGCATCATTAAACAAATAAAAAGGCGTTGTTCTGTTTTCTACAGCTCTGCATGTGCTTGATCATTGGAACAGCACTATGTGCAATTGAAGCATTTAATTGATTTTGCAAGACATTCATGCAAATGAATCCTTTAGGAATAAAAACAAAAATAACAGCAAAGAAGACACATTTTCATACAACAGTGAGGTTATCATATGCTTTAGTATGGAAGCTGAGCCCAAACAATTTTGGGGCCTGTACTAATAATATTCTAGAGTGACAAAAATATGATAATATGTCAGCTGATATTCTTTTTTTTTTACGTAAACATACGCCATAAATATCTCACAAGGATCCCTTGAATTAGTTTTCTTGAATAACTGTGACCTAGATATGTAATAAGTAGAACACTGTGACATATCGTTGGTATTTTCTCTACTACAAATCCACAATAAGCTACTATCGGCCAAAACATCAGCCTGGCTGATTTATCCATCTAATGCTAAAGATCACACATTTTTGCCCATGGGTAAAAACAGGGAATTCAGGTTATTAAAATTAGCCTTTTTTTTTTTTTTTTTTTTTTGTTCATTTCATACACGTTGTAGATAGCTATATTGTAATGTAAATTACAGGAAATGAAAGACAGTGACATTCGACAAAGTTCCCCATAGTGGCTCATGGTCACTGTCTTAACCCCTAAGCCTTGGAGCTGCCCCTAAATGAGCCATTTCAACACTGTTACAGTCAATGCCATTGACTTTGTTATTTCATGTAATTGTCATGTGAATAATATGTTGTTCACAAAAACCTGTACCATAGAAATCTGGTGTGGATGGGAGCAATTATATTATATGAGGAAGGAAAGGTGGTCTATAGCTCCCCACTTCAGCTACTATAGCTGTTTATTGATTCTTGTCTTTCTCATGAGAAGAAATTATACTTTAGGCTACTCTGTATTATCTTCCCTTTTCAACCATCCTGGTTTCTCTTCTAAGCTACTTTGGAATTTACCTTTTGAGACTAAATTTATTCTGTGACTCTGGGACGTCTGTGACTCCCTGCATGAACAGGTGGTGGATGTAGATGCTGCATTTTCCTGGCACTGTCTTCTGCAGGGCCGTCCCTGGCTTTTCAGCCTCACTGCTGAGCCTCAGATGCTACTCTGTTGTATTTATGTTTCATTTGTGTAGATGACATTTCTTTGCCTAGTATATTGCTATTGCTGACAGTTTTCCTCACAGGAATATCTGTTCTTTGCATCTGTCTGGTCACACTTTTTATTCTCAATATTTTTCTTGTCCTTCATCAGTTATCACTTCCCGACTTGCTCTCCTTAAGGTACAAAGCCAGTTTGATGCACAAGGTTTTCTGCTAACTGTAAAAAAAAAAAAAAAGTCTGTTTACATCAAAGAGCATTTTTTTTCCCTTTTATAAAAGCCACATTGACCTTCGTAAACACTTTTGTAGCACAGGACGTTAATTTGTTACGACAAGAATACTAGTTCTGTTGTTACACTTGTCACTACTATATAGTAGGCTGAAGTGTTAGTCAGTTGCTTCAACATAAATGTCATTTCCTCTTATTTATATTAAAAATATATTTCTTTCTCCTAGATTGTTTGTGTTTGAATTTAGATTGCTCTATATCCAGTGAATGAAAAGTACAGAGACTGCTGATGTGTTCTTCATGTTTTCTCATCTTTTAGACAAAACAATTTTTATACAAGGCTGCACTCATCACTCAAAACTGCACCCGATGTATGTCAGTTTGTGTTGTCATTCTTTAGGTCATCTTTAGATGCATTCAATATGAATTTCACTTATTTAAGTGAAAAGTCACTGGTCATTATATTCATAAAGGAGTTATTTACTGCTGTTGTTGAGGTAATATTTTATTTTATTGTATTTTTACCTAATGTCCATTACCCAGTGTATCATGGCTTTCAAATGTGCATTGACGCATAAGTTAAGAGTTCCACTAAGAGATATAATGGGGATTATCCAACTTCCCCTTTGTGCTTTCTGTATTTAAAGCTGTGTGGACAAGTTCATAAATCACTTACTTAGCTAATGTGGATATCCTTTATTGAGAAAATTACTATGGATTTGGAGGTGTTGGTGATTGCAGAATGAAAGTAGGAACATTTGTCATTGTTATTATTCAGACTGGTGTTGGCCACTGAGGATGCTATTCAGGAAATGATGAGACCAGGGGACCTAAATAGGCTGAGCAATCTGAAGATAGATGGGAAGCGCGCTTAAATTCAGCCATTACATCTGTGAGCTCTTCTTTTTAGGTGACTTTGATGCAGCTGGATAAATGGTTATATAGTGGAACATGTGAAGAAAAGGTCAATAAATAATTCTAAGCGTTCAGCATCCATAGGTGGCAGCAGCACAGATCAACCAAACCATCCTGAGATTACACATTTCAAAGAGTGGATGCTTCAGTCAGAGTTGTATCGCCCTGCGCATTGCCAACTACATCCAATAAGCTTTCAACTTTCCTACTTGAAAGAGGCTGGTTGGACCCAATGTATTTGACAGCTATGTCATTTGAAAACTAGAAAGAGTTGGCTACTTGACACACGTCCACTGTCAGCGCTTTTTACGCATTTGCTTCTGTTGCCTGTGGTGAGAAGTGATAACGCAATGTTTACCATGCGTTCTTATTTGTGGTATCAGATTTTTATTAGCTCCATTACCCATAAAGATGATGCACAATAATTTACTGCAGAAATTGATAAATATCTTTATGGCTGCTGCATCAGCAAATGCCACAAATGTTTTCGATCACATGACATTATCTTCATTCATTCATTATGTTGATAAACAAGACTGAGCTAAATGCTAACATGCTAACAGTGAAAAACTTACTTTATTAATTTCACCATCTGAGTTTAGCACATTAGCTTGCTAATCATTAATTTTGTAGTTATTTGGTCATAAATCAAACTACAGGACAAATTAACAATTTGACATGATGGTGGTGCTAGAGGAAAAACTGACCCTCTAGGTTTGCCGTGGAAGCAGCTTATTATGACCCATAGTTAGTTTTTATTGTTTACTCTTACTTCTACTGTTTGGAACTGGTAGTTAACATTGTGTCTTTGATCCTGTTCCTTTGTTTTTCTGCCTAAACCGAACTGTGACAGTAAAACAACCTTAGCTGTGTGTTCAATTTTGTTGTCATGATGACGAAGGTCCAGTGTACTCAGGGAATAATACAAATAAATATGATGTCTTTAATGCATCAATATTCCCTAAGAAAGTGAAAGAGATCTACTTTTCTGTACTTTAATGAACATTGGTGATAACTTTGACTTTCAGTTTTCATAATACAAATGTTTTCTTGTCTTTCCATTTGTCTTCTCCACTGTAGGTAAGGGTGATGACACAGAGTATTGCTCTTTTACTGTACTGTGAAAATGACAGTGGTTGCTCCCTTTCTGTTGTCCTGTATGAAAACAAACCACAAGCTCACCCTTTAAAGCCATCCCCGTAGGCCACTGGGAAGGGGGAAAAAAAAGGTTTTGACAAAATCAAATTTGATACAAATTGCATTTGCTCCCAAGGAGGAGACATCGAAACCTTTTCGCAAGAATAAGCTGACAGTGATTTCATTTGTCTAAGTAGATAAATCATACATATTGAACTTGTCTCTCACGGCGTGTCACTGCTCAGACCTGATTTAATTTGCCACTTTCTGGTGGAGCAAGAAGCCATGCTTAGACATAGAAACTCTGAAGGTTACACCATTTCAGCATTTTAATTAGTTGCACACTTCCCCTCCTTTTCACATTGTTCTTCAGGATGAGTTACATCCGACTGAAATGTCTTTCTTTTCCTGTCTGTCTGGAGATTTCTGTCCATTTCTCAGATATCTTTGAATTACAGAGCCCTGAAAATGGGAAACACAACATATTCTTTTCACTGACCTTTTTGAGAGTTTGGACATTGGCGGTGTCTTTGTGTACCCTCCACTCACTGTGGAGGCATTGACAAAAATCAAATAAGGGAATTCAAATAGTGCCCTAGAAAATGCTCCATTAAATCGGGTGGGGTTGAAAGGTTCAAGTGTACCTGATGTGAGATCAATTGTATTGGAGTGCAGCAGTAACACTTATGATGCTCTTTGCGATGGGGTGGAGGCGGTGGGTGCCATGTCTGACAAGAGGACAGAAGCAGTCACAGGAAAAAGCAGGATGAAAGACAAACCATTTGTGCCCACGACTGAATACTGAAAGCTATATTTTACAGCTGCTATTCTACCAAATTGCTTTTGTGCGTTGGGGTGGCTTTTTAAATAATGCAATCTGTTAAAAGCTCTCTGTAAATGCTATGCTTGTATAGTGTGGGAAGCTGGAATGGAATTGAGTGCATTTTTAGGAAAGAGGGTTATAATTTATGCACCATTGAAATACGGCCAATTTGTGTTCTTCTTTGCCACTTTGACTCAACAGGGTTCAACATGTATACAATCTTTTTTAAGATGAGTTCAGAGACCCTTTGGTCCAGTGTCTTTTATAACAGTCGTTCAGATGAGTCTTGACTATTTTGATAGCGAGGTTTTAAGAGATTTATGATATGATGATGGCAACATGTGGCCTTTGCTTCATTTTGCCTTTTCAAACAAATTATGGAAATTTTCACCACTGCTAGAGCACCATTACTGACACAGCAGTGTTTTTTACAGTGGTAATACTGGTGCTAAGTTGAGCATGCATCTCCCTCACCTCTGCCTCCTTCTCTGTTGTAATTAAAAGCTGTAAGTGGCACTTGTTAGCATGGTCACGCATTCACCAGGGAGGCGTAGCTTGTTGACCCCTCCCCACCACCACTGCTGCTGCTGCTGCTGCTGCTGCTGCTCCTCATTGGCAAAACACATGGTTCACCCTCTGGACAATGGCTGACAAAATGATGGATCAGTTCTTCCATATTGGCTTGTTGATCCATAGTCACCCCTCCCTTGCCCCTACCAACAGAGTGGATATTGGCATTTGCCACTCAGGTGGCTGCGCCCCCGAGTCCCGTAACTGCTGATTAGTCAAATGAGTCCTGACCAGTGAAATAATTAATGTTTAACAGTGGGGTCTTTACTCTGTGGATGATCGAATGGCACAGAGGTGAGCATGACGGTGAAGATTGGACAGCAGGGGCTCAGCACCCCGTGAGGAGGGAGGCTGGGCCCTGATCAATGTTAATGTTAGCCTGGGCTAACCCTAGCATGCTTGTAAGTGGCTGTGCAGTGAGGTCGAGGGAGGGATTGGTGTCTGACGTTGGACCTAGTATTTAATTGTCTCTTAATTCATTTGTTTATTGCTTACTCAATCAAGGGGGACATTTATAGCAGCAGGAACGGAGAGGGGCCACATGTGTTTGTCTGTCATAATGACTCTCAAATGTCACCAAGCTGCTTGCTTGCTGTTAGATTTTTGCTGACAGCTGCTTTGCATTCTTCATTGCAAAATTTTTTGCTACGCTAGCAGTGTAACACTGCGGAGGGCAAGTTCGGCGTGTGGGTCTGTTGGATGGTTGTTGCACCACTTTGGTCCAGAGTGAAATTCCTCAAGAACTGCTGGATGGATTCCTATGAAATGTGGTTCAGATATTCATGATCCCGGGGGGATGAACCTATCTATTTTGGCAATCCCTGGACTTCCTGTAGCGCCACTATGATATGAACATTTTTGTTTTTTTGTTAAATGTCTTGACATTTTGATGAATTGCCATGAAATTTGGTACCTAGATGAATCCTACTGACCTGAACCAGTAATTTTTCATCTAGTACCACAAACAGGTCAAATTTTTCACTATGCACTGAAATTCCTCTACATTTACATGATGGATGGGCACAAATTCTGTTATAGACATTCAAGGCTGAATTCTAATGACTTTGCTGATCCCTTGACTTTTCATCTAGTGCCATCAATTATCGATTGGCATAGCACCTGTGCTCTTGCAGCTGTTGATGTGTTTCCTCAGCAACAATGTGCCTTGCTGGTGCCTATTAAAAGCTAACATTTTTTGGCACCATTAACATGCAACAAAAGCACTGACAATGTTATTCTCACAGCAAATCACAGCATGTGAATTTAGTGGTAGAAGGATGTGTAGTAGGCCTTCACAATAAAAGTTGAAAAATCCTAGCAGCCAGTTAAGGCTTAATAATATTGGCTGGTTTAGATGTTAAATACACCTGGTGTCTGTCTGGGTTTAGTTAATTTTTCTGATTAGTTAAGTCAAGGTTGAAATTACAACATAGGAAAATGAATAAACTGGATGTTCTCTCCAGTTATCTTAATGGTTTGGGAACGAAGTCTGGACTTTATGGATGCATGGATGCCTCCCCTGTATGACATCCACAGTCCTTATGTTATAATGCCACTGATATTATGTGCTGACAAGGCTTAGCTGAGTTTGTGCTCAGTCATAGTGTTAAGTACATGTGATATCACAGATATAATATTACTGTATACCCCATTCATAAAGGCTAAGTGATATTACAGCTAAACTGTCTATGAGCAGTTTGGTTTGTTTACATGCTATTTCTGCTTACACGCTAATGTTGCTAACGTTGGTCAATGGTGTGACATTGCCTACTGAGAATGCCAGCTTTGTGGTTGCTGCTGTTACTAATTGATCATTATTATCTACATTATTGATTTTGCATTTGTGTGTGATAAACAGTAGAGATTGCATCAATCTAGACTGTCCATGTAATAGCTTGCAACCATAAATGTCTGCGTTTAGCTTCAAAGGGTGTCTTCGATGATGGTACTAAATAAAGATAATCTTTTTTTGCATTCCTATTCTCACATATATTGGCAAAACAAGACATCTATTTTCTTATTCTGCAAATCTCACTTGTTATTCTACTTCTACTGTTCTCTGCCACCACAGCGTGCTGGCGTATACGCAGTGATGTAAACGTGATGTCCACTCCAATGATATATTGGTATATTAAGGCAGGCTGACTCAGTACACAATCTGTAAACTTTTACCAGCATAACCTTAATGTGATCCCATCCATTTGAGACATCACTGATGATGAATCACATTTCTATTTCAGGGATTATAGAGGAGAACAAATAAAGACAATGATCAAAACATGATTAAAAAAAGAGAAACACAACCCTGCTTATACTATAAACATTGCCTCTAAAAGCCTCTCTGAATGACTTGAAGGTATGTTTGAATTGGATGTACTATTTTTCATTTTGAAGTAATAAAATATTTAAGGAGCAGACAGAGGTCTGTGCGACATGCTTGACCTTCAAAGCAGAAAGTCAGCTCTGTTATTACAGTATTTATATGGCTGTCCCCACCCGTGCAAGCACGGATATAAAAATATTTAATTACTCAATTAACTGTGGTGGGATATGACCCTGTAGGAAACAGGTGAGGGAGTAGGGCACACGTGACCTGATTCCACAATATGGAGAACCATAGAACACAGATTAGCAGTGAAAATGAGAATTTGCTTTTTTCGTTGTAATGTTAAATCATTAAGTTAATTTACATATGAGTTGAGGCAAAATTAGGTGACATTAAAAAACAGTTACATTTCAGTCATCATCTTGAGACAGTTCCACACTGAATGAATGACATTGATGGAGGAATAATGGTGGGCTCAGTGGACGGATACCATTGGATTCCTAAATGGTTGAGATTGTGGTATTGTTTTCAGTTTGTAAAAAAAAAAAAAAAAAAAAGGAAAAGCTGTCCACACTTAGAGACTGAGAGCATATTCTGTCTTTAGCTCTGTCACTGTGTTTCACCCGAGATGTTATGGATTTATGGGGGCAGAGAACATTCATATCCCAGATGGGGGCTCTAATATGGCCAGATTCAGTTCATTATCGATTGTTCCTCTTTTAACTGCACCGAAAGTGTTCAAAGGAGTGATGAGAAGGGGATTACCGTCAGCGACTTGGAATAAAACTTTCATAGGAGCAGTTTGCTATTCCTTAATGCTCAAAGCTACTTTGAAAGTAAAATTCCGAATTTACATTTCATGTCGCTTCACTAACCGGCCTGAAACTGCCTAGTCCAGTGAGTAAGAGCTTGACTGAGAACTCACAGCAGAGATGAAGGATATTCTCAGATGAAATAATATACTTGTTTTTTTTTCTGTGGTCCCTGCAGTTGCATACTCTGTTAGATTGAAATAACTACCCACAATACATTGCAAGTTATATGTTTAAGAATGGATATGTATAGATTTACTAAGAATAATCTTGACATACTGTAAAATGAAGACACCATCATCATGATCTCTTTATCTGAAACTTGACACAATCACAAAAACATTTCGCAGTCAGCTAAACAAACAACATTTCTTAAGCAGCTTCAAAATTTCCCTTAGCACAGTTTATATTTTAATTCAAAATAGTATTTGACAATATGCATGTCAAGTAATGATGGTGAATACAAAGGCAGGAGAAAATAAAAACCCTTAATTGTAATCTGCAATTCTACAAGGGAACTCATTAGAATCAAAGCTGACAAAAGTCGCCCCTTTCCCTTCGAAAATGAAAGTTTTTTTCTGTCTTCTGCAGACATTGATTAATCATCTCTTGAGGAGTTTGAAGGTCCATTCATAAAGAATGAGGCTCCATTCCACAGACTTTATGGGAGAGATTAATCATGTTTTGATTTGTTAAAAGACTGCTGGCTTGAAGTTGTCATAGAAACCCATTTGATCTTTTTTTTTCCGATTAACAGGTTTCTAATAAGCACATTTATGCTGACTGCAGATGAATTCAGCTACAAAATAAAAACTTTGATTTGTTTTTACCTTGAGTTAAGATGATACTGCACAGGAAAAAGGCTAAGACTAAAACTATCATGAGATGGCACTATAAGCTGCTAGAGTCATACCAGTAGAGCTTAAAAATCTTATGTTTGGTCTAATTATCTAATCAGAATGGCCATGATGTCCCTTAAATCAAAGAGGTTTATCCCCTGGGTGCCTGAATTTGCTAAGCAGACACAATGGACAACCTGCCATTAGTTTTTGATACCTTCGATACAAAGTTGAAACAGGACTGTGTGGGTTCATCCTCCATGAAGACTATGAATGTGCTACGTATTTCCTGGTTGTCTCCCATTGCATTCTGACATGTCTTGTCTTCATATGGAAATTTTTGGCACACATGGGGGCAGCACACATGGAGTATAACGCAAGTCATTGCAGGTTGCCAGGCGTCAACTTGTGAGAATATTCCCCATTTTTTAGCACAGACAAGCACCAGCTCCCCTGATTGGCATTTAAAAAATTTCCCCTTGAAGGAGTAATTTTTTGAGATTTCAGTACTGGTTGATTTGCTGACAGTGCTTTTAACGTCAAGCAGCACAAGTAGGATGTCCCATAGCATTAGCTATAACTGAGGAGGGCTAATGGTAAACTGTGAGGCTTTTAACAGTGAGAAAAATTGCACTTGATTAAATGTTGCGTCGTCTTCTTCTGAATCCCTCATGCTAAGGTAGACAGTCTGAATCCAGCATGGCTATGACAGACTCTGCCACTCCCAATGAAAACTACATTTTAGAGAGATAATTACTGAATGTTAATACAGCCAATAGCTCCTGCAGACCAGAAGTCAGGGGGTCACCAAAATAATTATGATTCATCCCATAGGAACCATGAATATCACATCCTTGTGGCATTTTGTTCATATTTGGCTCATGGGTGTGTAAATATCTTGCTCACGACCAAAGTGTTGAAAGACTTTCAGATGGCCCATCATTGCTGCCCATAATCTGTGCTGCTGGGACAAGTTACACATTTGCACAACACGTCACAATGTAAACAACACATACATTAATGTTCAAACTGCTTCCAGTGGTTTCTTTGTGTCACTGCAGAGACTTTTTAACACCATTACTAGCTTGCATTAGCTAAGACACAGATGGCCAACACATTATACAGTAAGAGGGCTGCAGGATCACTTACTAGGCACATAGTCTCCTTCTCTGTATCACGTAACCTTGGGCTTTGTATGGGATGTCTGAAATGACATTTCATGTGCCACAAAGCGTGACAGCCCGAGGAGATCCCATGACAGAGGCATGGTCAGGAATAGATTAACACTGTCATGCACATCTCACCAGACCTTAGCACATGTAAGACCTAAACTCAAATTAGAATGTGAGGCCGACATCTTACATTTTGATAGACTTCCTGTCGAGTCGACCGCACATCTTCACGTTGATACCCTTGGCCAGTCAACATAAATGACATGCAGTCAACACATTTTGACCTTTTTGTCTAAAGAGCATAACATATTATAATGGCACTAAAATAATAACATGTAATAGTAAATAATTTCAAATTAAGGCTTTAATAATCATTGTCGAAAAGCAAGAATCAAACCAAAAAGAGATTTTGTGTATATACAGTGTGCATCATACAGTATCTTTGCTGGTAGATTGGGACGACAGTCTTACCCAAGCCAATTTGTTTGGGAGGGCTAATGCCAGACAGCTGCGCAATTACACCTCAGCACAAAGCTAAGCCAATCTACTATAGACAGTAATGGCTCGCATTGATATGCCTGTGTCTGTCTGAACAGTACCCACACACTGAATTGTCAACATAATGTCACACTCACATCTCAGGTTGAGCGGCGGAGCAGTTTTTTTTTTTTTTTTTCCTCCAGTGCTTGTTACTTGATAATGAAAGCGAGATGATGGCAGCAAAATGCACCCATATTAATCTCTCAGCATTTTCTACCATGACAGCACAATTTTCAGTGCCTCCTCGAACGTTCATCCGCCTCAGTGTATGTGTCTCTGAGAGCAGATGCAGACTACGCTCGCATCTCCCAGAGCCAATTTGGATATAATGTTTAAGGTCTGTCATTGTGAAAAGGAGAGAGCGAGAGAATCTATTGACGTGAAGCAAACCCTGGAAAACATTTAAGATTTCTGGATTTTTCTTTCAAGTTATTATGCACAAGCTATAATCTTATGTACTATGCATTTTCAATACAGTTCTCAAATCTGACTGACTACGGATGTAAACACACACCAACAGGGAAATGTCTGATAGAGGACTTAACCTGCTCAGAAAAAAACAAGCCATTTCCTGGTCTGTTCTGATTACTTGCAGCTTCATTATTTGCTCCCACAAATTGAATGTGGTCCAAAATACTGCTCCTGTCTTGCTGCAGCGTTCATCTCTTTCCTCTTTAGATTGCAGACTTTCCTCAGATTGAATTCGCATGGACCTGATGGGCAAGGTGTCTATATCTTTTTCTGCATGTAGTAAACAAAATGATGAACTCGCTCTTGCTAATCCCTCTGCACAGAGCACCACACGTCATTTCCAAGGCCCTAATAAGTGTAATGATACTTTCATGTTATTCTTGCTGCATTCTTATGTTTTTTCTTATTGTCAACAAATTCCATGAAAACACCACAACCAACAGTAGATTGATGCTATTACAATGCCACTAACATTGTTGTCCAAATCATAATGGAGGTCAAAAAGACATCAAGGAGCCACACTGTTGCACACTTATAGTGATACCACATATGCTATCCTGTATCTGAAAATACAAGAGCAGCAAATGCATGTTAATCCATGAATCCATCTATGAAAATTTCCTCCAACTGATGCACAATATATTCCTGTTTGAGTAATGTTTGCTAAAACCTGCAGCGTCCACCTGTTGCAGGAAGTAGCTCGACATCCTTTTTAAATGAAACAATGTGTTTGAAAATTTTGAGGAGGACTGTTTTAAGGATGCAAATTCAGACGAAGTGTGTTTGCTCTGTTCTGTGTTGATTGTATTTCTGTGTTGTTTTTTTTCTCTTTCTCTAGATGATTTGGTATTTCCTGTAGACATGAAATAAAAATTTCCAGCAGGTGGTTTATTGTTATGGTGTCTTACAGACTTTTACTGTCATGCCACTCAAAACATCATTATAGAAGCTAGCGAAATACAATAAGTGGCTAGGAGGCACTCAAGGAAGTTCCATGCCCTGTGCCATTATCAAAAGTGTTACAGCTTTTTCTCTTTTTTGTGGTCGACTTGTTTCTTCTCAAGTTTTTGCCATTGTGACGTGTTGAATGCACTGAATGCAGAATTACTGATGCAAGCAAAGCTAACACACAGGATAATAGTATGCTAACATGCAGGTTAGGAAAAACTGCATCAAGGAATATCCTGTAGAAGTGGACTTAAGTACAGTAATCCGGCTCAGGATTTCTCTTTAAACTTCTTAGTAGCACTTTTTGTCCTCACAGACTAACTTGACATTGGATTTCTATAAACTGAAAACGACTGAGGCCTTATTCAAAGCCGACCTTTCTCTGTGACATCGAAAAGAGCAACGGGCTAAGGAGGCACTTTACAGCTTTGTCAGTTTAGAGTGACAGGGATGTTGTGTATAGAGTCTCCTTGAAAGGCAACACATGAGTAGCAGCGAAGGAAATACAATGCCTTTCTGTTTGCTTCCTCTGTCTCTTACCTCCAAGTTTACAAAGAATCAATAGGAATAAGCCATTTTGGACTAACAGCTTTTCAAATAATGTTGCTTTGCTGTGGTGTGCACATACACTCCGAGGCTGTGATTGGCTTTCTGTCTTACTCACAGGCGTAGAATAAAATGGGATGAGACCGGAGTAATAAGGCGAAGGCAGAAGAAGCAACAATAAAAAACTCCACTGCGGTTCAGACTTTGGGTAAAGACTGGACTGTGATATTTCCCATAAAGGTTGTCTGCCTTTCTCTGTTATCTCCTCTTCCTCTCACTCTGTTTCTTATTCTCACTTTAGCTTTCTGTCCCTCTCCCACATCCTATTTCCCCGGGACCATTTTCTGACAGGAAACATTGCCACCATTACAGATCACTAGATACTGTTCGCTGGATGTCAGAAGAATCAGATTGATCACATGGCACGACAGAAGTGTTGCACTGTGGCAGAGGGGACAGTCAAATGGCAGAAAATAATAGGGTGCTTGCCAGGCCTGACAGATAACTTGGAGGAAGCCATACAATAGGCGAGAAACATGGCTGAGCTCCACAATGGAACAAGCAGGAAATGGCTTTGCATTTCAGGCGTCCTCTCATTTCAGCTGACATCCCAGATAGCATATGTCACACTGTAGAAAAATATCTATGCAAGGATATGGTGAATCACAGCTGCAGGCAGCCAGTGAACTCCTATTGCAGTTCAACCTGCAAAATGTGCAGATATAAAGAAACTTAATGGTTATTTTTGGTTGCTGCAGATACAAGACGATTTCCTAATTTATGCTCAATTAGCTTTTAATTAGAAATCAATCTCGTTTGAATAAAAACATCAATATTCATTCAAAATAAGCTATTTATCTGCAATTACAAAACCCATTAAAGCATAATTACACTGTCACACCAAAAATCACACCAAGATAAAACTGAGCATTTCTCGGCGTATATCTGCAATGCAGAGTAATGCTCTGTCATTTTGTCCAGTGGAGAAGGCTTGATGGTGAAACCTCATTAGAGTTTTTAGTCACTGAATTGATTAGTTGATCAACAGATTAGTAATTGCCAACAATGTTAGTGATTAATCGTTCATGCTGTTTTAGGGATGGCAGTGTCGGCCTGTCAGTCCACCACTTGTGGTGATCCCCTGGCTTTTCCTGTACCACCTCCAGCAGGCTGACATTTTTAAATTTGAACAAAATATCTTGACAGTTATTTAAAAGATTGGGGTAGAATTTGGTACAGACATTAACGTTCCCCTCAGGATGAACTGTAATAACTTTGGTGAGCAGCTGGCTTTTTCTATGGCACCACCATCAGGTCATTAGTTTTCCCTAATACTTTATTTTGTAAACAAATATCTGCAAAACTATTGACATTCTCATCAGCCTCAGCTGTACTTTGTGCTTCGTGATAATTAGTTAATGTTAGCATGCTAACACGCTTACTTAATGAAAATGTTAACCATTATACCTGCAAAACATCAGCACATTAGCATGTCAGCATTAGGATGTTGGTCTGACAAATGATTAATCGAGGAAGTAGTTGGCAGATTAATCTTTTGTGAGAATATTTGTTACTTGTAGCATTACATGTCACATGTATTAATTTCTGTACTGTCAGAGTTTTGACAGATGAAATGATTTACGACGTGACTAACTGTGAGGAGAACAGTGCATAAACAGCCGCCAAACCAAGCAGAAAAATAAATTTAAAAAATCTTTGTTGGTAGAGCTTTATGACCATTGATTTCCACTGAGGCTGATAGTGTAATGAATTAACAGATTGTGAAATGCTTCATCTAGTGTGCACAGTCAATTCAGTGCAGAGATTGATCAAACTGTACATAACACTGTCTCATAACATCTCACCCATCACGTCCTGCCTGCAAAGCTTCTTGTGCTGTGCAGTTGTAGCAGCAGTGTCCTGCAGTAAAACCCACACGCTTCCCCTCTGTGTGTGGGCGTTGGAGCTGCCCCCACCCCCGTCATAAAGAACACACTGCTAGCGACGTTTAACCTTGAGCTGTTGCTACTCAGGCACATATCACCTTTGCAGCCCCCTTGGCTACTGATATAAATCAAAATGTCCGCCGCTGTTTTAGAATGAATCAGCAGTTTTGGGGGATTGATTGAATTTTATCTTGATTTCATAAAACATTTAGACAAACCAATTAAAGAGGTGGCTGACTGCAGCCACCAGCACTTAATCCATCATGCTGTCAAGGGGATAAAATCGGATTGACACTAATGTAGTCGATTTGTTGGTGTATTTGCAATCTGGTACAGTAAAGTGGAAATTAATTAGAGTAACCCGAGGAAAAAGTCATCATTGGTATGAAAATGACAACAAGCCTGGATTATTTTAGAGCATGAGGAGTACATTCTTAACCATGTTAGTTTATCACATCCAACTTTCCTGTCCCCTTGGACTCCAGTCGTTTAATTTCCCGTGTATTCCACCTCACAGTGCAGCAAATTCATTGCAGGCCAATGGCATTATACTGCAGTGCGGTCCAAATATTATAATAAGATGGATGGCTACTGCACATTTTCCTGGAGGACCAGCTTTCTTGGTCTTGTCCACCAACTGCAGGTGAAATACAGCATGCGCATTAACATGCAGTGGCTCCCCCCCGGAGTTAACGGTGTACTCCCACAGAACTCCTTCTCCCTTTGTTTTAAGGCAGGCTTCTTAATTACTAGCCGTCCCATTCAGGTTGTAAATGGCCCTTTATTGCCATTCTGTAATCAGAATAAATCCTCAAGCCTATTCACTGGCCTGATGCCCCTCCATTGATTTACAAATGACCCATGTATTATTAATCCGATGTTTTTCCCCCTTTTCACCTCATTATAAGCCCTATCTGCAAGCAAAGGGCACCTCACTACAGTGTTATCGCATATAACAGTGTTTCTCCAGAGTTCTCTCCGAGGTTTGTTTTTCATATGATACTGTGTTGTGTTGATAACAAAGAATAGGCAAAGGGGTGATATCAACATTTCCTCCTACAGTTAATATGGAGCATATCATCACTTTTATCTGCTATATTCCTTTGTGCATTTTGTCCTTTGCTTTAAGCTTTGTCTTTGAAGAAGAAAGTGCATGGTGACATGGTAAAGCTGTATAAAATGTAATTTCAGGCAGGAAATTGAAGTTTACAACCATCAGTGGCAGCAGCTGGGAGTTTTTCAGAGGATGTTGGCAAAGACAAACAAACAAAAAGACTTGAGCTGCTTTGATGAATGATGTTGGACCTTTAAGCCTGATGGAGTGTAATCATCCAAGATATATTTTTGTGACGAGTAAAATAAATTAAAATTTATAGTGTTTTACAGTGTATATCATGTTAAAAAAAATTAAAGAACTTCAAAATCTGTGAATGTTGTATAACCAAAAAGGACGCTAAACATATCAAGGGCATGGAAAACCTCTAACACGAGACAAAAAGTAGCGCTGTCCAAAGGGACGTGTCATTTAAAACGAAGCAAACATCTCATTGCAACACAGCCCGTGGTAGCAGCTATTACCAACTTTCCAATGAAACAGTAGATGGTTATCGTAGAGATGTAGGGTCTCAGTTCCTTGAACCGCTGGACCGGCCAAATATGGGAATTAAATAAGATGTCTTTATTGACCCTTTAGTTTCGCATTACAGTCTGAAATGAGATCATAGAAATGATAGAAGCTCTGATCAATGCCTCAGTGGAGGACTGAAATTAATAAAAGTCATGGCTGTATTGACAAAGCCTTTGGCAGATAAAGGCTGTCTGAGAGAGAGTCACGGTAAATATAATTCAAACAGTCAAGATTTTTTTTTTTTTGCAAGCTTCCTATCGGCTTGTGCAAGCTTGTAGTATTTTTGCAGAGCAACAGGCAATGACTCCACTTTTCCAAAGTATTTCTGTTTGTGTTCAGACAGTTGGCAGATTTAGGATGTAACATGGAAAGAAGAGAATCACTACAGTTACAGCCCAGCAGGAGTGGAGGAGCTACTTAATGTCAGAGAGTTAAATCAACTTTGAAAACCGCCTCCTTACCATTACGTAAAAGTAAGACAGTAAAATTAAAAGACCATTTCCCAAGCTTCGATAAAAAATTACCATGACAACATACGCCCACTGTCTACGATGACAGGGAGAGGAAAACTGCTGATAAGATAGGATTAAATCTGAACTTTAAACAACATAAACTTTCATTTTTTTCATTGTCTTCATGCTGCTCTGCAATTGCTTCATTGCACAAGAAATGTACAGACACTGAATGCAGTCATCAATTTTAATCAACATGCTGCCTGAAGTCCATTGTGTTCACAGTTTCATCTCCTTCAATTACCACGGCAAATTGGCTTTGAAGCCTGAGAGTCAACTGAAGCAGTTCATTCTTAATCAACATTATGAGAGTGGGTGTGGTATGCATTGGTCACATTAACTAATTTGTTATCTTTCATGATGTGTTTGAAGGGGAAATATATTTAATGTCACTTGCAGCAAATTTATTCTTTAGGACTCTATGCATTTGTAAGGGGAAGTGTTTAACATTGCGCACCACATCTTGGTGTTCTTCAAACAATGAATAACAAAGAGGGCTCAAGGAATTTTCCGTACGGAGAGCAAAGAGAGCAAAGACTCTTTACATATCCTCAGTCTGTCAGAGAAATAAATAAATTACCCAGCACTTCTACAAAAACAAACAGCTGTCAAAAAGTCACTCAGGGGCACCTCACACACACCTCTTTCCCCCCCGGAAATAAAATCCACACAAAGAGGATTCTTTTATTGTATTCCGGGCTTTTTATTGCACCATTCCTTCGTATGTTTCCATCTAAGAACCAAATCAAGCAAATAACATCCTTGGAGGTGTCTGCATGTTAATGTGATGTCTGCTGTGCGGTGTCTCACTACAGAGTAATTCTTCCTTAGCCCTAGGATGTGCCTATGATCTCCGCTTTGAGAGAGCCAAGGAGACTTGGCAATAAAAATGTCATTATGATCATGTCATACTTTGCACTAAATGCAAATAACATAAATTAAGGGGGAGAGAGCAGTTTGTAAACAAGTAAAACAGTCACAGATGAAAGCATAAAATGTTTCCTCTCTTGTTTTGTAGATACGGAAGCAAGTAGATTTGCAAGTCCTCTGCTTCTGAATGCACTGACTGCATGGCTGAAACAGGGAAAGTTCTGGTTCAGATTGTGGATTGTCTGCAGTTTGTTGATAACTTGCTAAAACTGCTGTTAACTGAAAACATACATTTACTTTACATACTTTATTTTACACTTAACCTTTTCTTTTCTCAACGTTGCAGCATTGTGTGTCTTTCATGGAAGTATGACAGCTTTAAAATAACAGTGAAATACTGGCCATTGACTTCAGACTAGGCTTTTCTTTGTCAATTGCATAATCACTTTCCATTGCTTCAAGATATCAATGCGCCAACAATGTGCCTGACTACACCTCAATTTAAGACCAACACGCCCACGGGTGCTCAGACGGGAGCAAGTTCATTTGCTATTTAAATTGTGATGGGTAGAAAAATGATAACTGCATCGGTCTGAAACTAGCAAAGACACTTGTGTTACGTTTTGCGCTGCTTTGCATTGGGTTCAAGATAGGGCTGTTCGTTCTGTCATCGGGCTGCTCAAAACTGTTTTAAGGAAATGTTTTGTCATAAATGGGTTTACACTGTGTCATGCCTATGACTGCAGTGATGATGCTTTTTTGTTTGGCATTGTGGAGTTGATAGTGTCTCTGATGCCTTGAATTGTCATTAAGGAAGGATGGGAACTCATTACATGTGCTTGTAGAAACCACTTCTGGGGATATTGGAGCCGGAGTGTTGGTTAACCTCTCAGCGGTAACAAATAAGATGTGTGAAATGTTGCTGTTCTTGTTAATGATTTTTAATTACAAAAATGATTGTCCAGCACTTTTGAAGTTTAGGCATGTCATTTTTCTTCATAGATAGTGAATCTAAAGGATTGATCATCAACATGATTTGAAGCTGCGACAGTTTCAGAGTTTCAGATCTAATGTTGATTTTTGGTGTAATAGACAGATCAAAGAATAGAGAGAAATGATCTGATAGAGCAACATCAAACACAGTGACATTTGAAATGTTAATACAACTAGATCTACAGTGTGTCCTCTATTATGGGTCAGCTCTTTCACATGTTGAATCAGATCAAACATGTCAAGAATGGCAGAGAGTTCAGTGGCACTTCTGTCATTTGCGCTGTCTGTGTGTACACTCAAATCACTTGTAATGACAAGACAGTCAAATTCAGTATAGATAATTGAAAACATCTCAGTAAGATCATGCAGCAAGGTGGCCTGTTCGTGATAATAATGCTATGCTATAAAAAGAATTTAAATGACACATATTCAAAGGATGAAAACTCTCTTATCCCTAAAAAAAGGCACAAACACCCCCTCTTTTTTTTCTGTCTAGCTTCAGATTTAAACATTGGTGGGTTGGATTCAAAAAGGATCACACTGCCAGTATTCAAGTCTCTCCTGCGTAGTAGGTACTCCTAACAACAAGAAGGAAGCTAGTATGGTTTGTGAAGGAGGGAAAGGTTTGCTTGTGTAGACTGGAAGTGAACAGGAATGGACATGGGATGGTGGGATGCTACATATTTAACACATTCTTTTAATCCTTTATCATGAATAAATTACTAAGTTTAAGTTTAGGAAAATAAATGTGTGAAAAGTAACATGGGGGTTGTATTATTGCACAAAAAAGAAAACATTTCAGGGTTGATAACTAATAAGCACCTAAGCAAGCACCTATTTCTATTTTTTAAAATATAAACCACAGAGCATCTTTGTATCTCACTGTGGTAAAGAATTATGCCATCAAGATTCCATCTTGTCTCCTAGAAATTACGTTTATATACATCTTAACTACAAGAGCAAATATGCTTTGGATTATATTTAGAGGCAATGTCTTTTTTTTTTTGAGTGAATGAATGAATGAATGAAGCACTACATTTATTAATGTTAGTGGAGTCGCCAGGAGGTGGTTATAGGGTGGATGGCAGGCATCCAAACTACATGACTGTCACACTAGAGAGCTGAGTTTGCAGCCAGAGGTCTGTCTGTGGTTAGGGTTAGGCAACAAAAGCACTTTGGTTTGCGGTTTTGGTTAAATGTAAATAAACACATTGTGTCCAAAGTCACTGTATTAAACCAGACCATGACAGAACCATAAAAAAGTGCAATATTGTTGTAGTCACTACAAATGGATATTTTTCTACAAGATCAAATATCTTGTTGGAAAACAAATATGTCCAGTATTGCCAAATACATAAATTGACAACATATCCTCATTACATAAATACAAAACATAATCTGTCACAGTCATGTTTCCTACAAAACGTATTTACTATTGCTGAACTGCAAAGTTTCACTGGATATGAATGTTATTTCTGGGAGACAGCTTGCCCTGGTTACACAACTCTATTTTTGCCCAATTTGATATGTTTGTTCACTTTTACATAATTTGATCCATTTTGTAAATGTGCTCATGTCTGAAAGGTCACAGAGACAGTTGACAACGCTGCGGAGTCTAGACCACATTATGCTGTCTTGCACTAAGGTGCTCTGTAAATACCTCAATCCAGTCTGACAGCATCATTTTCATCTGACATCAAGATGCCCGCAGGCGCTCAGTGCTTCACACCTCCACTTAATGAAGCCACCTATCCATGTAAATCTAGGTTATGTGGAGGTATCACAGCTTTCGTCTTTAAACTTCTCAAATAATCTTTTTTGTAACCGGAGTGTTGTGCATGAAAAATAGGAGTAATTTGAGCAGAAAGGTCAAACAGCATCTGAAAAATAGTAAACTCAGGGCTGACTGATTTTTCTACAGAGTAAGATTTATTAATTCTTTTATTTCTACATGTATTCATTAGTATGCTTGTTGATTTTCAAAATCGCTGCATATACACTGACAGAAACCAGCAATAAATAAAGTTAGATGGAGCCTGGAGAATAGGATACATTTTGCTGTAAAAAAAAAAAAAAAAAAAAAAAAACATTTGGAGATAATTCAGGTTTGAGCTGTGCTACAGGGAATGGTCCTCTTCGGTGTTGTGGCTGAATAGAGGGCAAATTAAATGAATAAATCACTGATTTAACATTATTTGTCAGTGCTTCTCTTCCCTTCAAGCTTAAATAAAAGTGACAGAATACAGATATCAGTATTTCAGCCCTGGGCAGGGAGAACGCATCGGACCTTGGTGTCAGCAAATATACCTATTCTTCTCATTGGCTGCAGGAAAACCTGAGGCGTATCCCCCGCTGCTTCCTGTCCCAGGTTTTTAAGAGTAAATCATCGCAGAGTTTAAGCAGGTGTTTCCTTTAAGCTGTCAGACACAAAACACCTGCTTTGGCATATGATTGGTGGGGAGAGGCGCAACATGCTGGAAAGTTGCGACGCCTACAGAACAGGGCAGCAACAGCTTGCTGCCTAATCTGATTCAGTGTTGATTTTTGGTAGTGAGGGTGGATACTGTCTGTGCTTTTAATTGATTCTTTTAGCACAGTAAGACATAAACCTGTGTTAGTGTCCCTTTTTTGCAGCTGAAATTGAATTTGTAGGTTAAAATACATGCTATAGATCATGTCAGTGTGCATGTATTGTGTGTTTTTCTGCCAAATGGTGATTTCTAATTAAAAGGGACAGCTATTTCTGGTGCTGATTATTTGAAGTGTATGGTCTAACCCTGCAAATGAATCACTTTGAATGCTGGACCACAATGGAGGATTATTAACCGAGGGGGATTCCAATTTACCTCTCAGCTGATACCCTTAAAATTTCACCACTTCTATTTTATAGCTTTTAAAACTGAATCAATTTGCAATTCAAATTTAGACTCAATGAACCACACAAGCTATTTAACCCTTGTTTCCCTTTATTGTATCTTGTTAGTTTATATTATTGAAATGTTGTAATTACCAAACTGTAATTTCTTCACTGCCATAATATCTTCATATCTTCATTCATTGGATTTTTACACAAAAAAATCCATAACTTCCATCTTCACCTTGAGATGCAGCACAGCATGCCATGCAATTCTCAAGTATCACTCAGTCCTGCTGTTTCCTTCGCTGTGTGCTGTGAACGGACAGTGCGCTTTCTCTCAATCGGCTTACAGCACATGCATGTGGACCTGTGCAGTGGCGTGTCTAGATTTTTGGGGACAGGTGGGCGTGGAGGGAGGCATCTTGATTTATGGATTCCCCCCCCTGCCATGACTGTAGGCACCTGGTGCTGAAAGAAAGAAAATGTTTAAATATAAGAATTGGTGGCAGCTGGCTTGGCAAACTCCCTTTGCGGTTGGACAACCTTGTATAACCCCCACATAGAAACAATGATTATCAAATCACCATCGAGGCTTCAACTGGGCCAAAGCACCATCCCCAACTGGGTTTTTCCAAACCCACCACAACATGAATTATGTTGGCTGTGAAACAGATGAGCAAATCTGCTGCACTGGATCTTGCATGAGAATTCCAAAGCATAACAAATACAATATCCCAACATGCTACTCTTGCTATCATAACCATTTACTATCATTGTTAGTAGAAGAAGAAAAAAAAGAAGAAACATCTAAATGTCTTAGGAGTATGTATGGTTTCTGTCTATTGAAACTGTGGTATTCATTCCTCTGCACTGTCACTTCTCACTGTCCTCCAGCTCACTGTCCTCATTAATCTACAGGAAAAGACCCAAACCACTCCATCAGGTTCCTTTCACCTCTTTAAAACCTAAAATGATGAGATGACCGTGAGAATGGAGGTGGTGGAGGTAAGGGTTGTGACTACTGGGTGGTTAGGTGGTTGGACTGTTGTGCAGTCCGATGGTGGAATTGGTCAGTGGCTGAAGGAGCTTCCTTCCTCTTCTCTGCCATGGCCTCCAGGCTGTTCAGTTCTAGTCTGAAAACAGATTTCACCTTCTGGAAAATCTTGTTCGGTCTGCTGGCATCATCAGTCTCCACATGAATCTCCTCACTAGCCTGTTGCATCTTCCTGAGGAAGAGCAGAGAAGAACTGTGCTGCTTGACCAGTCCAGTTTACTGTAGGTGTGGACCCTGATTTGTTTAAGACGGCTGTACCTTCAGATAAAGGCATTTTACTATGCTAGTTTTAAATGAAGAAAAAAAAGTTTAGATAGTGATCCGTTATCTTTTCATTCTTGCTCATCTAAATTTTATTTTAAGGATTCATCCAGTCACCTCCTGTACTCTTACTGTAGTTTTTCTCCACATATTACATGTAATGTAGATTGTAAATGCCACTGCAGATGCGTGGTGTTGTGTTTATTATCACTGCTGCTTGTTGTCCTATGTCCATTGTCCAGCTTTCTGTCATTTTGCAGCTAACAATGTGAATTCATGACCCTGCATATGTTGTGCCCTCTAAACTGACTTATATATATACTGTAGTAATTAATACTCGACTATATGGGTTACAACTAGCCTTATGTTCTGGTATGTTGAACTTGTTAAACTAGTAATATTTAGACATTGGAATGCCAATTATGGCATTACAGCCCAAGCTTGTATTAATGACATATGATATTTCTGAACCAATGCAATAAGTCTTTGTAACAAATGAGCTTGGGTGAAAATTAAATTTCCAGTGTTGCCAAATGGATGGGTGAAAAAAAATCGATGGAGAAAATGTGAAGAAGAGAAAGTGCAGGCAAGTAAAATTCAAATAAAGTGAAAAAAGTTCTGGCACATCAATCCTCTCGGCCAGCTGTCGGAGGTGACATTTCATTAGTACACTTTGTCAATAGAGAAATTGTCTGCAGAGAAAGCGGTTGGGTGCGAGTAACAAGGACAGACAGAGACACACAGAGAAGGAGAAAGCCTGTGAAGACGAGGGAGAGAGTACAGTCTTTTTTCATTAGACCCTTCCTGTTTCCAACCACTGGAAATTACCCACACTGTGGCTATAAGCGCAATGAGAGAGAAGGTTGGTGTCCCTCTTCCATTTTAAGTCTCTATCAATCATCCACCCTTCGCTTTTCACCCCCTACTGTTGAGGCATCGCCCACATGTCTCTGCCTGTTCAGGGTCCAAGAAAGTTGCTGTTCATCCTTTCCTCCACCAGCCAAGTGGCAGATACATTTGAAGGAAAATCACCGGTATAACGACTCCTGCCATTTCCCATAACGTCCTCATCCATCAATTAAGAGGTTTCCAGTAAGAGGGAGATGGATATGGCAGAATAAGGCCAGACTTTTTGATGACTATAGCACAGGGGGAATCAAGGCCCCCAGTGTACCCCCCGTGTAGGTCCATAATCACAGCAGTGGCTGCAGGCAGTTTGAGGCAAGAGGGGTTCTGTCAGTCACAAGACTCATAGACTGCACACACCAGCGGCACCTTGTTATCACTAAATGAGTTTTGACGACAAAGTGGAGTTTTTTTCCCCTCGGATATTAAATGCTGAAATAGTCCAACATTGAATCTGCAAAAACAAATTGGTTTTTGGTAGTAGATTTGCCTGTACAGGCAAATGGCCTCAGTTATTCATACAATAAACACATACAACCTGTTTTAATTTTTTTTTGCCACTTGGAGACAGTGCAACGAATAAAACAACAGTAAAAACTGTTGTAGTATCAACTTTCATCGCTGGAATAGCAAACATGTCAGCACACTGAGCAGCAAGGAACAACATTAGCATTCATTCGGGGTTGTTTTTCCGGCCCCCTCTCTTTTTAGCTCTGTCTGGCTCTTTGGTGGCTAAATGCTATTCACGATGTTCACCAGCTGTTTGCTAACTATGTGCAGGTGTGAGCCGTAAACCAAAACAATGAGTTAAAAGAGGCCAACATGCTCAGAACTGCAAACTACAAATTCTCTGCGGGGGTCCATCATTCCCAGCGACCCCTCGTCACATGACACAGGCCCTTCATCCATTGTTCATGTAAAAATATTGATTAGAGCACCTTTAAATGAAATGGGGGGAAGTGTATAGACCAAGTAGCAAATTTTAACCTATTGAGCGTTAAAGTCATTTATCAGTAAATGTCTAATATAACAATATCTAATCATTTCTTATTTTAGTGTCTCACGTGTGATGATTTTCTTATTTTCATTATTTCATCTCAGTGTGTAGTGAATGTCTGCAACTTTTGTCGGACAAAATAAACAATTTGAAGCTGTCGCCTTTTTTGGCATCTTAAAAACTAAACAAATTCATACATTTACAGATGAATCGAAAAGGAAAATATATCTTGGTTGCAGTCCCTAACTAGTGTGCTCATTTTCCGACACTGTGCAATTTGAAATTTTAGTCCTTGAAGCCATGTTATACTGAAAGGGGTTTTAGCCATTTCAATAAATTAGCGCAAAAAAGAGGGATTATACTGTATTTGTGAGGTTTTCATGTGTAAATTGAGCCCTTACTCGAAAACTGAGACAGCACTTAGTCTCATAATCTTTGATCAGCTATGGCAGTTTCATATAACTGACTGTAATACTCTGAATGACTATGTCTTTCACACATTTATAACTGTGCAAATATGTAAATAGCAGTGCCACCCTGCCAAATTCCACTTCCAAGTGTTCCCACCCTCCACAGCCCACTTCGCCCATATTCACCCAGCACGTCAGCACAGCCTTTGCTGTTACTAGCTCAACAGCGATCCATTGGGCTTTCCGTTGACTGCTCTTAAACTGCCTGCACTTACGAGCTTGTGAGATGCACATCATAGGCAGCAAAAAGGGAGAAGTCCTCAGTTTCCTCAGTCTTCTCAAGTGCAGAGCGGAATACCTTGAGGGTCTCACCATGTGAGCCGGCGTTTCCAGATCAAGACACAGCAGACAACATAGGCGATTGCAAAAAGTCAAAATAAAAAAAAAAAACACAAAAGCTGCGTGGAAACCTTTAGTTTAATTGTTTATGGTTTGGGGCTGGGGGGAGGGGGGTGAGCACAGTGTCTGCAGATAATTAGACCTTTTGGGGTAAACAAACACAGCACTCTGCTGTTCTGGAGCAATTGGTGCTGTCTATTATGTTAGTTTGCATCACTTGGCAGTAGATAAATAATAATTAAGTGGTGATAATCAGGATGAGTGCGGGAGATTTGTGTTGTCCCAGAAAGACCCTCACCCCTGAGAATCTGTGTCCACTGGCAATCACTCTTTAGTCACATGTCTGTTGCTGCTTACTAGACACTAACCAGTTTATCTAATGTTGAGAGAGGCAAAAAATGAGAAAGCATGAGGCACCAAGTAACAAAAGGCTGGCGCGGCATTTCAAGCTGTCAACATATTCCTCATTAATTAATATAGCAACTGAGTGTTGTGTTGTTCTCAAACAATTAATCTGACAGTTGAAAGAGAGAGATAAAAAGAGAGAAGCTACAGTCCTTAAAATTGAAAATTATTGGATTGTTGAAGTCTCAACAAATTATTTAATGGAAACATTAAATAAGAACAAGCTGTCAGGTCTTTTTATGGCACTGCTTCAGCACATTTATGGTGAAAATATAAATCTATGGATATAAGAAGATATACACATCCCTTTAAACTGAAAAGGCAGCTGAAGGTGAGTTGATCTTTTCATAATCGTCAATGAACTTTGTCAGGAAAGGGCTCTCTGTCAGAAAGATAATATATTGTATTTTTGCAACAGTAATAAGGTACTGAAATGTGACTCTTTAAACAAGTGAAGAGAAATTTGCTTGAGGATCATCTACTAAAGCATGACATTTATCACTGCTCTACAAAACAGCCTGTCATGGGCTTTGCCATTAAACCATTTGTTTCCTTGCATATTGACTGTAGAGCCTTGATGCCTGAGTAATCTCTTCAAATCCTTAGATGTTGTCTGCTTCCACCCTCAGAGGAGCAATCAGAAGACTGGAGAAGACTGAAAGTGTGTGTTTTTTTTAGCTGCCGATAGAGCACTTTGTTGTAGGGGTCAGAATTCTTCACTGAATTGGTGATAGATGGTTTTCCTTTCTTTTAATAAGATTTTATAAGTTGTTTATATAAAATAAGTAAGAACCTTCTTTGGTTTTTTTATCACGTTTATCCTTCATTATCCAAACAGCTCTCACATTTTGGAGCTTGGTCAGTGAAAACAAGCAGCTTGTGTTGTGTGATTATCGTGGCACTAAGCCCATAATGAGATGACAGTGACCTTCCAAAATAGTGCTAAGGGAAAATGTTGTATGCAAATTTGAAAAGAAGTGTTTTAAAGTGTCATTGAAATGATAGATTCTGAAGTCTGGTTTTATCACAACTTGGGTTTAGATTAATAAATTTGACCATCACTTTTGAGAACATCATGTGCACCAGTAATTGCTTAAGCTCTGGGAAAACAGAGACATGACCAAAACAAAGGGCAAGAAACATGAGGCAGTTTGTGAAAAAGCCAAGAGTTAAGCAAGATTATCTAGATGAAACTTTATTTGGAGGTAAAACTGAAAGTGATTGGACCTGTAATGTGGTCACTAAGTCCTCATAATTCTTGATAATTGCACAGAACATCATAGGTGTATCTCCGCCCCTTACTCAATACAAATCCTAAGCATTTTTTGAAAATGAAATGCAAAAGTGACAGCATACTCAAAAGCGAGGCTGTACTTAGGCACAGAGATGCTTTTAGCTAAATGCAAAATTAGCATGCTAACATGCTTACAATGACAATGCTAACACACTGATGTGAAGCACGTATAAAGTTTAACAGTTTACCAATAAGCTAGACTGTTGTTGCATCAGATGTATCTGCCACCTCATTTTGATCACTGAAACAGACTCGACATGGTCCATTATGGCGATTTAGCAAATTCTGGATGATACATATATGACTGGAGCCACTCAGTGAAGTTGTTTATACCACAGCCAGACATAAAGAACAGACTTAGATTAACTCTGCCTTTAAAACTCACTCCATTTATGCCTCCAGTCCTCTGCAGAGAATGTTAGTCTCCTGAATGAATAGGCTGTGTCTTTGAAACAAATGTGCAACAGACATAATGGAGGAACTGTGAAAAATGTTTCCAGAGTTTGCACATTGTGTTAAGCCACCATTTAAAGTCCTGTCAATACCTGCAGCAAAGTATTGATCTCCTGAGTCTTCTTGAAGGCCCAGAGCTTTACAGCGTATTGATAGATTATGTAGATTCACTTTGCGGCGTTTGGATGAGCTGTCTGTGCCATGATATAAGACCATGACAACAATCTCATCTATTTACGTGACTGGAGTTGCTGTTATGAATTTCGAAATAGGCCTTTGGGCTGCCATAGGCAAACTGCAAATACACTCTGATTTTGGAGAAATGGCTGATAAGGGAGACTCTGTATACAGTCAATCTGACTCTTTACACACTTACATTTACAGTCATAAACCTATATATCAGATTTCACACGAAAAGCTTTCAAAGTTACCGAGAATACTGTCTCAGTTTCCTTTAAGTAATGCAGGTGTTGATGCTTCTTTGAGGGAGAAAACAGGATTAGGGAGTAAAGTAAATTGCGCTGTCACTTTGTGATGGGTACTGAGGCTGTATTTCCCTCTGACACTACTGCTACACAGACAGACTTAAACACAGATGACAAGGTGTTGCTATGGAGACCTTAGCGAGGAACCTGCAGCAGCCTAAACATGGACAGTTTATGCAAACACAAAGGCGAGTGTATCTATAGCAGTTTTGTGGAAAACATCAGAGGCAGCCAGGTTAAACACTGCCTCAGCAACACTGGCTATGTGAATTAAAACAAAACAGCAATGTGACAAAATCTTGTTAATGAGATATACACTGAATAGTATTCACAGGTTACCACATAACATGCCACATGATAAATACTGACCTTAACTGTGAAGTAACTGAGACAGAAAGAAACTGTGGTAGCTATGTGTCAAACCATTTCCTTATCACAGATTAATTAAGATGTTTGCCTGTGGTTGTACGTTCAGGGAATTTGGTACAGATATCCAGCATGAAATTTGTGGTTTTAAGTGAAACATTTGGACAACTGCTTAATGGACTGCCATGAAATTTGTTCCACACACTCATGTCCCCCGTCAGGATGAATAGCAGTCATTTTAGTGATCTCCTGACTTTTCATGTGCCATCATCAGTTCACAATTTTTATCTACCCGGTTCTTTAGTTCATCACCAAGACCTGCAAAATGACATACAAGACGGTTAAAATTATACCTGCTGAACGTCAGCGTATTAGCATTGTCAGTGTTAGCATGTCAGTATGCTGGTGTTAGCATTTAGCTCAAATTACCACTGTGCCTACAATAGCTTTACAGTTATTGATTTTCATGGGTAAAGACTCTCAAGCAGTGTCTCAAATCAGATAGTTAAGCCAGTACACTCAAATGTAGTACACTGTGTACACAGTATACTCAGTGCGTAAGTGTGTAAGTTTCCACAGAGTAGTGGTGTCCTAACACTGCCATTGTGCACTCACTGAAAATGACGATCACAATATGTGATTACGATTTATCACTTCTTAGAAGTTAGCAGGCTAACTAGCTAACCCAGTTTTGATAGTGTCTCTTGAAGCAGATGTGTATTGATGATGGGTGTGGACAGTTAGAACATGTTATCTTGTAGTTTGTGGAGGTTTAGGATTCTGCATATCTCACCTGTTAACTGTGCTTCAGATAGTTAGAGCACTCATGAATGTATCAATCATGTGTGACTTTTCCGTCAGCCATTACACACGTGATTCAGGTCCTTGTCATAGCAAGTTATCATTGTCAAACAAATTGTTCCGGTGTGTTCGCTGCTTCAGGTGTACTGCAGCAAGTGAGTCTGTGACACAAACTCATGACCCACATAAAAACATAGTTTCTGTCTTCATTTCTCTTTGTTGGTAAAAATGACCTAAAAATTGAATAATTCTGGGAACTATGCAAATAGGCAACGCAAATGACCATTATGATTATGCATCATTTAAAATTCAGATGAAAAAGATGAAGCCCCTATTTTGTAACATCCATCAATATGGTAATTTTAACATTTACTCCCCCTGTTCTCCTTTCCTTGGTTCTGTATTTTCTACTCTGAGACTTGAAAGCAGTGCAGCTGCTTGAAAGCACACAGCCGTGAACCACACACACATACGTACACTATACACACAAACACACACTGCGGCAGCAGTAGCATTATTCTTTGGGGGTAAAGTCACCTTTTTTCTCCTTACCTACTTATTCTGATACCCACATTCCAAAATATTAATCACCGAATTATCTTTGCCACAAAATTTCATTTAATTTGCTCCAGGCGCTCTGGTCTCTAGCCAGTCCCTGATGCTCAACCAAAGTATGCAAATAACAAAGGAGTCTTTGTAATAATTAAAAAATTGTAATGAAAAAAGAAAAACACACCCTATCCATTAACATAGCATGTGTTTTCTAGCATGTTCTTCTAAAGTGGACTGAGGAGAGTCAGCAGTTATATTATCAAAGACAAACAGATGTTTTGTCACTCCTTGGGACAGGGGAATTTGCTCTCATGGACGTTTATTTACTTCCAACAGATTATCATCATGAAGATTAATGTGTCCACAAACTAGGAGATAGAGCTGAATATTGAGTTATTTAAATGATGTTTATCCAGCAGGAAAAGCAGGTGTGGCCAGTCTAGATACATCCGTTATGTAGAAGAGTAAATATGTTGAGTATGTGATTTCATATGTGGCATTATTGCAATGTTAAATAAAGAGTTAGACAATATAATGATCACCAGAATTTTTTAAAATCCCAATCAGATCATGTTATCGTGTTCCTTTTATATATTTGTTATATGAAACCATAGAATCTTAGATTTGTTATATTGTTTGTTTGTTTTTTGTTTGTTTTGTTTAGTTTATTTTTGCATTTAATACAAGGTTTTATCCATATCGCCCATCCTTAGTTGAAACATTATACAATGTATTACAGAGGTTGAGGCAATAAAAGATCTTTGTGAGAAACCAAATTATTTTTGCCCAAAACTTAAAAAACAGCTAACTTAAATGATGAGCCTGGTTTTATTCTACATTGCTCTAATTTTCAACCAATCCAGTGAAAAGACCAAAATCAGTATCGTGCTAGTCTGTCTCTAAATACTTCTTTACCCTGTCTATGCTTCTCAGCCCCAAAGCCTACTTGTTCCTACTGAAGACATAAATCTTTAAAAGCAGGTCACAAAGATATAGTTTCATGTTTATTCAAAGGCACTGTAGTTTTCACCAAACCTTACTTAAACAGGACGAAATTGTGCTATTTGGTTCATTAGCGACTTTTTACTGTAGCCAGATGGTGTCTGTGGGATTGACCCAGAATAAACTACAGTGCAGGGTAATGAAGGAAAATGTCACCTAGTGCAACGCTGCAGCTCATTGATGTATTTTAATAGTTTCTGCACACCAGTGGAGGTCTGTTGCAATACTTGTCAGTACGATCAATGAACTATTGGTTTTGGTCCTCTGATGGGATTTGTTGACAGTAAGGAAAAACAGGATATCACAACTTTGTCCTTTTACAACTTCGAAAACACCAAAACCCAGAAAAAAAAGCCTTATAGTCCTTAACAGGAATTTAATTGGCATATTGCTAACTGGCATACAGTACAATGCAATATGATATTACTTTTGCAGCAGCGTAGACAGTTTATGTCCATTTTCACAAACATTGTTGACATTTATGTTATTTTGTCTACACCCAGTTTGCATATAAGGATACGCATGCACTGTCATCAGGGAGATATGGAGTAATTTTGAGTCATAAAGAGAACTTAAGTTTATGCTTCAAGCAACAAAATCAGTAATTTCTTGCTTTTCATCAAAATAAAAGCGATTATAGGGTGGAGTGCTGCTGGGAAAATTGTTGCAGTACTCTCTGCACCAACAATGCGCGGTTAGGTTTCTCCTCTTCAGCCTGACTAAAAATAAAGCTGAATTGCAGCCAGGGAAGGTCAGTATGGATTATGGAGCGCCGCGCTCCCCGTGGAAAAGAGTTGTTTGTTGTCCGTCCCAATGTCAGATCGAGAATCAGGAGGGAAAGTGCCTCTCTCAGCAGGTCCAGACTTCCTGTCAATGATAATCCGATGGAATGGCTGATCTGGGCCGGATGGACCGAGGCCAGCATGAAAGAGACAAGCCGGACAGTCTGGATGAAGCTTGTATAGTGCTTAGAAAGGGTCCAGGCTGATAGAGCAAGTACCATAAATCGATTGTTTACACAGATTGCAAGCTGGATATAGCTGTTTTTAAAGTATTTCAAATTAATGCAGTTCAGCAATGGAACGTTTGTTATATTCAGCAGGTAGGCATTGCTTTAATTAGGCCCTAAATCCTTAAATGACATGATGGTGGGATTTTTCTGTGCTTAAAAGAACAAAGTAGCTTCTGCCCTCTCAGTCAGATCAGGAAAGTAACACTTATTAACTGTAGGACTGTAGGAACATCACAGCTCTAGTGTGAAATCTATATCAACATCTATTCAGCTTTGTACATCAGCTGGAGAAGCTCAGCTTTAAAATCATTTTCATATTCCCTGAAATTGATTCTAGGCCAACCAGAGTTGTAGAAGAGCTATATTAAGTTGTGTAAATTTGGGAAAAGAGAAAATAACACCAATAGGAGCCTGGCAGAGATGGAGGTCACACCTGTGTTTGCTGACAGGACAGCATGTTCCAGACTCAGGGCCATCACATCCAGATGGTAAAATCTCATGGAGGCATGAGATTAGGCCCATTTACTGGAGCTGCAGAGTAAATCTTCTTCACCAATATGTGTCCGAGATCTGTCTCTTGTGGAATGAGCACAAACAACACCTAGCAGCTCAAACCTATGCCCTTTAAAGAGTAAGTGCACCAAGGTAAATGAGATTGCTTGTTCTGCCAGCCAGTGGTGATCACATGCACTTTCCACCCTCTGTGGAGCAGTGTCCAAATGGGTGTGATCCCCAGTACAACAGGCCACACCTGAATACACCTATCTTAAGCCCACAGAGGTGAGTGCAGCAACACTTCATCTACTACAAAATAATTTCTTATTAACTGTGGTCATGTCAGAAGGGTTAGGAGAGACTGACTGGGAGAGAGGAGGAGCCAGAGAGAGTAAAGTAGGCAGTAGCATATGTTATTTTCTCCTTTGTACATAAACAGTTTGTGGTCGGTCCCTTCGTTTTTGTCACTAGTTGCTTTTGGCTTCCTCCCATTTTATCTGAATGATACACTTGATGAAACATCACTCTGTGCAACAATGTTGTGATAACAGTCGACTTAGTTGAGTTGTAGTATACAAGGAGGGATTTGGTGTAAAACTGTCTATTTATAGCGCAGAAGTTGCTGTTGATTTGACGCTCTAACTTTCAAGCATTCAAACTACTACATTCATGTGGTGCAACAGGCTGCTGGTGTTCATCTCCAAAGTGTGCAAAGTCTTGTCTGTTGGTGAACTTTCAATGCACAACCAGTGAGATGACGCATGCAACGTAACCAGAAAACAAAACTCTGATGGATGTAGACAAGGAAAGTTTATGAACCCAAACCAGTCCTAGTGGTCGGTCCCTACAGGTCTTTTGAAATGACTGGTCTTTGCTAGGCTCATTCTTTTCCATTTCAAATTTCCCATTTCATTATCGCTGCCTTTCACACATGGTGATGTAAACCTTCACTGCACACTGCCTCTGCACCGTGTTCCCACCTTGCTGGTCATGTGGAGAGGGGCTTAAGCTGGAGTCACATTTAATGCAAGGGGTTAACAGGAGTCCAGCTGTGGGTGCCTATGGCACTGGCTTTGGATCTTAGTTGAGAGTCAGACATCACCCTTGTATGTCATCCCCTCTCTCTCTCCACTTTCCCTGACTATACCTACCTAATAAAGGTATTAAAAGCCCCAAAAATAAAAAAAAAAATAAAAAAAAGAGTGTTCATGTTCTATCGTGTGTTGATTGTGGTGATCAGGTTTGCAGTGTAATCACTTTAAGATGTCTGGAACTGAAAAGGTTTCTTCCTTAATGTAGTCCCCACTGCACTGGCATCAGAAAGATGTAGGGTAAAGCACAAGCAGCCAATCACAGTTCTTGCTGTCTGTGCGTGGTATCTCTGTCGATGCTGTAGTCCCCACATTTAGCCTATGGCGTAACCTTGGTACCTCCGCATATAGCCATCATAGGTACTACGTAGCCCCTTGATACAAGTATAAATCCAGCATTTGTTCTGAGCTACGGTTGCAGAGCAGCTGATGATGAGTAGATGACCTCCTAGCCAAAAAGCTGAATTTCAGGTAGACGTTGCACCAGTTGTGGGAAGAGCTCTCAACCCACTGTGGGAGGAATTGTGCCTTCGGAGCTCCTCATAGACTTTACAAAAATGAGGCACAGAAACATCACTATGTTGATGCTGAGATTGAAGGCTCATGTAATCGTGCTAAATCTGAAAAGTACAAGTGAGTCATTGAATACATAATGTGCAACCAAATGACAGACACATCCACTCAAACTCACCTCATTTTGAAGATCAATTGTCTTTATTACTTTTGTCAAATCATTTGACTTCTCAGCATGACAAAGCACTAATGTCCAACATCACCGACAGTGACGCCAAAAGGTGATGACGCCCATTCGTGTTTACTTCTGTGTGATTTGGCCCCTTAAGCAGTTGCAACGTCAGTCCTTGCGGGAGAATGGGAGTGTGTGTTTGCGTCCTTGACTAATGCTAATGTGTGATTGATTGATGCATTAAGTACAAATCGATAAGTAAGCCTGTTCAAAATGAAACCGAATGATGTGCCTTGTGCTTTTTTGTACTATATACTAATTTGCAGCATTGCCGCTTGTGCTGTTGATTTGTGTTTGTGAGCGGGATCGTGAAAGCAGTGCCACAGTCTCATAATACCACTATAGAGCAGAATAAAGCAGCAGAAATGGTTGGTTACCTAATGTCCAGGGCCAATTTTCCACTCTGCCTATGTGCTTCATCTCCCCTGTGTTGCATAAACAGCTTCTGCAATGTGATTCATGCTAGTGTACTAGTGTGTTCCACTAGATGTCAAATAAAACATGAGCTGCGTCCAAATTTGTTCATTCTCTCAACTCCCAGTCCTCTTAGACTCTGTGGTGTGGTAAATGCTGTTGTCATAGAGTTGTAAATTGACTTACCATGGTTAATCACTGTATCTTGGGTTGTATTTACCTTAGATCACTGCTCAGTTTTTTTACTACTTTTTAGTGAATTGGAGATGAATTTTATCTCTGAATATAAAAACTCTTCAGAAATTAATTAATGTAAATCAGCTGAGGCAACAAATGAATAAATCAGCCCTTCTTCTAACTCCTTCTTCTTTCTTGATTCTTCTTCAGGTTATATTGGTCAGAAAGCAATGGCAAAATAAAAAGCATTGTAAAGTGTTGGTCTAAACTAAGCAATTCAGCCCAGGATTCCTAGTTTTTTTGGTCCATTTCAGACACATGTCACAATTTATGTATAATACCAATGTTGAGAGTGAGTGCAGGAAAAAGCGTGCCCTTTATAACCAAGATCTGTCTCCAAACCTCAACCAAGGGTCTTAGCTGCTGAACCCTTACCACAGTGTCACTGTATGTAATCCTGTAATATCAACTTTCTTTTCTAGAAATAAGGTTGAAACAATAAGTTGATTAATTGATCAATTAAAGGAGAATGAAGGAATATTTGCCATTTTCAGCTTTGTAAATATGAGTATTTGATTGATGTCTCTTTTTTATATCATTGCAAGTTGACAACTTGCAGATTCTCAGACATCACTTTGTCCTCTGGTAACTTACACAGTGTGTCACTACTTTTGAATAAACAACAAATTTAATTAAATTGATAATGGATTGTTCAAGTCTTCTATATTTATTTACAAAAAATATGAGATGTGAAACATAAAAACTGTGACAATAAGTGTCAATAATAGTAGCAGCAACTAGACTGTTATTAACATTTTTACCATTCTAAACAACTGGAAACAACTGTTTCCACTGTCATAAGACAGGCCTCAGAAATCTGCTGGTAACACAGAGTTCAGTTGACTATTGTGTGCGTTTCGCATCTTCATAGCACTGTTCTGTAATATCGGTGTCATCCATGATGGCAAAGAGGTCCAATATTATGACAGAAAGCCTAACTCCACAGGACAGCCTTCACGATATTACCCTTCACCTGTGATGAGTATTGAAATTACACTGACCCATGATGACCAATCCTTTATGTCTGTTGTAATTGTGCGTTCACATTTCTTCAGGTGGCAGCTTTAATTGCAGACAAAGAGAAAACCTGTGGAAGGACAAAAGTTGAATCATTTCCGGAAAGCAGGCCATTAATTACGATGTGCTGTAATTGCAGATCTTTGGGGCAGGCCAGTTATTAGAATGAAGTGAAAGCTGGCAGCCCAGGTCCCCTGTGTTTTGGAAATAACTGACACTACTTACTGCTAGATTGTCACTGCTGCGACTCAGTCACATCAGATCAGATCATATTTACCATAAATAGAGCCGGGGTCATGAGGAAGTATGAGGTTGGAAACGAGCATGTGGTATGTCAGGACATTTCAGGGAATTATGTGATGACAATTTCAATAGTTCATTTTATGTAGTTTGAGTTTGTCTTTTAACAATCAGTGTAAAGGGTTGATGATGTTTCCATCTTTGTCTTTCCATCTAATCTTTGGAGTTAGAACTTGAGCTAATTTTTTTTCAGCCATTTCTCCATAACTTTAGCAGGAAACAAAGCACAGCTTTGTTATGCAGACCTTCCAAATCCCTTAGTGCAAGATCTTTGCAATGAGGTCACATGAGCTTTCGAATCAAATTAATCTGGGTCAACAAAGTGTCCAATCAACAAATAACAACAAATATACTCTTAGGTGTATTGGCTGGTGGCTGGTGAGTGTGGTGTGTGAGAATCACTGCACAAGGCCAATCGTTTTCTAATCAGAATTTCTGGTTTGGATTTTCTACTTGTGTCTAACAGTGTAAACAGAAATAGAAAATATTAACCAGAAATTCTGACTTGAAGACCAATAAAATGCCAAGCAACCATGCAGTGCTGTTTGTGTTTATGGCAGGGTAGCACGACTCTGGAAAGGCCATCACAGCGGTGATGAGTTGCTAGGTAAACAGCAGTAGTAAATAAGATTTGTTCCTCTTTTATGCAGAGCAAATCTGCATAGCCAAGAGCAACCTCACAGACACTGATATTTGCAAGTTTGCTAATGT
The DNA here is from genome assembly GCF_046630095.1 of Trachinotus anak. Taxonomy (NCBI): domain Eukaryota; kingdom Metazoa; phylum Chordata; class Actinopteri; order Carangiformes; family Carangidae; genus Trachinotus; species Trachinotus anak. The sequence continues at coordinate 60,085 of NW_027273856.1, read as the reverse complement.
GATGGTGAAAAAGACGAAAAATGACACTTTGTCATAATGCAGGTGAATTGATAATTATTTATTTCTGTATGTTGACAACAATTGCCAATCTCTTATATGTAGTAAGAGAGAGCTAGGTATGCGCAATAATTTGTGTGTTTTATTGCATATTGATGATGCTAGAGGTGGAACTACGATTAATGACCAATGCCATATACATTTCTATAATTTCAGACACAAAACCAGGTTTTCAGAACCTTTTGAGTAAGCACACGGCTGTGCTTTGACTGAAGTTAAATGAAAGCTTGTTGCAGGTTGAGTATGTACCCAGTTCATTATTTCTTTTTACAATTCTCCTTGTGATTTGATTGCTCTTAAAAGAATCATACAAACACTGCATCTCTGGAAAACATTGAGACCTTGGGGTGATTCGTACTTTGATACTCTTAAGACCTTCAACAGTTTCTGTCTGTTCTCCCCCACCATTCCCAATTACAATTCCACTGTGTATCTCATCTGTTATCATTTAGCTATGCATAAGCTTCATCATCCCCCATGCGACCTGACTTGGGGTCTTACTCACAATCATCCATAATGGGAATCAATTGTCCTGAGTCACTAAACAATTATTGCTACCTTTTTAAGAATTCTTATGTGTTCAAATGGGGGCTGCCTCGGTTGGCTGATTAATTTGGCATTTGTCATGGACTTCCTATCCAATGCACTAGTCAACACACCTAGATCACTTAATGGGTGTCGTCGCACAATCAAACACTGCCACTGGTCCTCCTGTCCATTACTGCTCCTTGTGGACATGCATCACTTGACAGGGTGATGAGAGGGAGGCATGACTGCCCTTTCCTCTACATCTTTGTGACCTTTTTAACGTTTGGAAGAAGTACTGCACTGGGCTTTCGTTTGCCAAAGATGGGCCCGTGGTGCTCAGAAATGAGCTAGTCTCAAAGTAAATTATACAGCACTTAAAAGAAAGGCCTTGGTACTGCATCTGGCCAATGAGATGATGGGTATGATGAAAATGCCTGGAAAGCAAACCACACTGAGAAAACACAAAACCCATTTTTAAAGCCAAACTAAAATTTGTGGAAAGTGGAAGCTAGTCAGCTTAGATTGCTAATGTCAGTGCTGAGTCCCACTAGACATTACTCTTTGTTCATGTTATTCAAAACCTGCTGAGTCATTAGCAGCTCCTGCACAGGTCAGTGTTGAGCTCATCCTGCATTATTGAAAGGAGGGGGTCTAGCGGGAAATGTTGAGGCAGTCAAATGTTAAAGCAGCAGATAGTCTTGTGGTCATTTGTAACCAAAAATTCACACCCCCTTCTTTGTGTAAACAGTGTCACAGCTCTTGTCAATCAGATTTATTTGTCTTTTTAATGTGCATTGTGGCTGTAAACACACCATCACTAGCTAATCTCAATGCTAATCTTCCATTTCAGTGATGGAAAAGACGCTTCCCCTGGCACTTGCCCTTTCAGCCTTACCTAATAGCTGTCAGCACATTGATCAACCCCTATGCTGTCTGTCAACTCCCATGTGCCACCCCTAAGCACTGGTGAGCTCTGAACAGAAAGCGTCTTTTTCGTGGCGTTCTTTTGGAAGGTACCAGGATCCGTGACCTTTACAAGTTTGGACCACAATTTACTGAAAATTTGCCGAGTCCAACATGTAAATTATCCAGAGAAAGGGCAGTAGAATCAATTTCTCTTTAGTTTAGATATTACTGTATCTTCGGGGAGGAGAAGCAGTGGGACAGAGCAGAAAACAATTACAAAGATTTAAAAGCAAAACGAGGAGGAAGATAAGCGAAACCGAGAAAAAGACATGACCTTTTTAGTTTGAAAAATAAAGTGTGGGAGTCCTTTAAGAACTGTGCACTTACAAGTGATCATTATCCACAATTGTTCAGGCGCTGAGTAGGGAAATTTGCAAACTGAGGTTGTATCTTCACATATGATAGTTTTAGCTCTTTACTGCAAAGCATTACCTTCCATTTAAGTTAGTTTAATATGCAGCTAAATTGCTTCATGTCTACGTATGCTCTCTTCTTGCATCACATCATGTCAACTCCATAATAATATACGACCTGCTAAAGATGTTGACCTATGCCAGAGGATGTCCTTTAAAGAGGCGTCATTTACATCCATAATCACAGTGTTCTCTTCTCATGGGGCCTTGCTCTTTAAATCCACTTGTTAGATTGGATATCAAGCATTGATATGCTCTCCCCGATGGCACAATACTTTTTAAACCAATTAGGTGGCCCTGCCTCCCAAGACAACACCAATGACAAGTAGCCAATGCAATTTCCATAACAGAGCGATTGGCACCCTCAAGGCCAGTCCTGCAGCATTCGGGAAGGCGCTGCCATGCATCTTAGCAATGTTCTCAATTTACTGGTTTGGAAAGTCACATCATCAACAAGCCAAAGACTTAAATGTCTCAAAAGATTAGAGTCAGCAAAGTTTTGAGCTTTAATTGCCAGTCTGTAATAATGTCGTCAATATAACTCATGACTGTCTTGATGCTCATTACTCTACCAGTGGTGTTTCTCAAGGACAATTACCAGTTCTCCTTCCTCTCCCGGCATCTGAGAAAACTATGACCCCATATTACAGCAATGCAGTGAATCAGCTTTATTGGATTACCTCCCAACCTTGACACCCCCCCCCCCCCCCCCGTCTGAGGAGGAGTGGACCATCTCAATGTGGGAACTGATCTCTCGCTAAACTAGTTCAACCTGACTCCATGCTCCAGTAATGTATTAGAGCCTTCAGACTCTCTGGGGATTGTTTATGTTGACCTCTGATCAGGCTAAGTTGAGATAAGGGATGTGAAAAACCTCCAAATGTGAGCATACAGGAGAATTATTCCACAGTGGCCACAAATTTAATCATTAGGAGGATTAGTCATTAATACTAGTCACTGTTTGCAGGCTGTTTTATCTTAAATAATATGGATATATTAATGCTTTAAGTTTGTTTGCATGTCCTGAACCTTTGAGGCATCTTTTGCCTTTTTAATTGAGATGACTAAAAATATGGTACTCTAAAGCAAAGCAATGACCCCCTTATGAATTGTAAGATAAATCGTAGAGGTCATGAAATCATTAACAAGCTAAAAAAGAAAAACAGAAAAAAATGCTGTAGAAATGTATTTCCCCTGTGTTTTCCTTTTCCTGTGGTAGTTTTACCTGTTAAAGCCCCAGATATATGGGCTATAAGAACCAGCTTACAGAGACAGAAACATGTACATACATTACCACAGTGTTTTTTCCACAATATATTTTGACTTTAAAGAGGTCTTTAAGTGACAGCACAAGTTTAATCGAGCAGACACAGCTCTCAAAATTGTCATGAAATGTCATGATTCAAACATGCCTTTGCTTTTTCATGGTCACCGTTGCCCTTTAGAAAGCCTGCAACACATTGCATTCACAGACACAGACCACCACATGAATAGTTGTCAAGAGATGTTATCACAAACATTTCAACCTTTTTGAAGGATCAAAAGCCTGCCTAAACATGTCGGAACATGCGGCTGCATTGCTTAAGCCTGCCAGGACCCCACTGATGTCCTTGATGAGATGTGATATCCATGTAATCAATCCCAAATGGATGCCTCATGCTCTGAACACTCCTTGCATTATAATTTTTGTAGATATATAATCAGGGTGACACAGACAGCAGGGCAATAGGGGAGATGAATGTGCAGCATATGAAATTTTACATGCTTTGTCCCTTTTAAAGATCTGCTTTGTGATAAAAGTCTGTCTTATCAGTGCTGGATGCTGTGATAACAGGGGGCCCTGGCTCTTAGGGGGCTCTGTTAAATCTGTCTATTGGTAAAACACTAAAGGGACTTTTAAGGGCAGCTTTTCTCTTTTGTGAAAGACGTGTATAATTTTGACTGCGAGCAATCCCTAAGACAGAGGTGTAAAAAACAGCAAAAGAAAAAAGAAAAGTAGTTGCCCCCAGTTAAAGAATAAATTGGGATTAGTCAAATCTGAAATGTCAAAGTGTCATTCTTCGTGATGTCCAGGATCATTGGAATGTTCCAGTTTAAAAACCATTAAAATCCCTGGCAAGTCTACATTTAGTTGATACTGAAACAACCATCTAAAAGTCATCAAAACAGACATTTTGTAGTCACATAATCGCTGAAAAAGAGCCTCACTGTAACAGTGGTCAGGGCATGTCTCTCTGCAGCTAACACAAAACCAAAAAAACTCAATTGAAAATCATTTCAAAACAGCAGGAGAGCAATGTAACAGACTTCCAAGGCAGCAGCGGCAAGAGCTGCTGCATCCACAGTCTCAGGCTCTTCAATTGAGACTCTCTAGTCACGTAAGGTGCGTGGGCGAGTGAAGGCTCTGGTTTCTATGTCTTTGCCGGCCTGTCGGTTTCATCAGCGGGTGCACCGCTCTGTTACCCGACATCCTCCTCCAGAGAAGACACCTGCTGTTTTCATCTTGAAATCTCATGTCGGTCTGTGATCAATCACTCCCTGTCAAGAGAAAGCAATATTGATCCATAGCTGTAGTGTTTGGCCATAGCTGAGTGTGTTGGTTGCTCCGCAGCCTACAGTACTTGAGTTGTTCATCGTTTGCATGTGGCTTTCCTGTATCAATAACAGCAAAAAAAATAAAAAATATCAGAAACTGCCATGCCGAAGGACCAAAAGCAGCTTTCAGTGCTGCTACCTTTAACACAACAGCACCACTTTCTCCGTAACTTGTGTGTAAAGATAGAAGAATGTTTGATTTCTAATAACACAGAGCTTCAGATGTGCCACAAGAAAGAAAGTAAGTGAGGACAGCCCTTAAAGTGGGTGACTTTCCTAGCTAATGGTGCTGTCAGTGTCTAATCACACTGTCAGCTACCATTACGGTTGAGGCGTCCATCTTGTCTCTGTATTCAGCCATGGCCTGAACTTTAAAGCGCTTGAATTCTTAGATCGACACAATTACACAAACCTTCGAGCCACAGTCTTTTAGATGTCTCCCTTGAGAAAACTTTACCACATTAGAATGTCTTTTGCAGGTTATTCCTTATCTCATATGCAGTTATTTTGGTATTTTGTGTTTTTTGTTCCTTTGCATTGCTCTGCAGGCACTGTGTATATCAGCTAATGTTCAAGTTAACTTATAGGTTTTAAATTGTACTGCTATTAGCCCCTGTGGGGAAATTTGTTCTGTGCATTTGACCCTTCCTAACTATATAGGAGCACTGTGCAGCGCCTGGGGAGCAACTCCACTTCTGAGGCCAGCATCGTGGTCAAGGGCAAAGACCAAACATGCTTGTCCTCAGGGTGGGAAGAAACCCACGCAGACACGTGGAGAACATGTGACCTCCATATAGAAAATCCTGAGTTGACCTTACTGAGGGTTAAGCCCAGGACCTTCTTGCTGTGAGACAACAACCTACAAGCCACTGTGCCACCTGCCATATACACATATAGATGTGGATAAGGATGTAGTAACAGTCTCCTGTGGGTGGCTATGGTGTTATCACAGTTGGCAATTAACATTTTCATCGTGTACATTTATGCATGAAAGAGAGTGAGAAATCAAGAGAGAGACAACACGCATGTAATGATCTTTTGTCAGAAATGTCAGAAAAATGGTAGAAAAATGCCCCTCACAGTTTCTCAGAGCGCAAAGCAACACTTCACTGTACAACAGTCCATGATATTCAACATATAGCTGATTATCAAAAACAGAAAAGAAGCAAATCATTACATTTGTGAAGCAGATGTTGGTTGGCCCATAGCTGTGGTTCAGACTGAAAAATCTCAGCAGCTATTAGATGGATTGATGATAATGATGACAATTTGATGATATTTTGGTTTATGAGCAAATACCTGCAAAGATAATGATATTTCCATCAGCTGTTACTTTACTTTGTGTTTACTGTGTAATTAGCTAATATCAAAATACTAGCACACTAAACTAAGGTGGTTTAGCTAACATTGTTCCACACAAACCAATTGTTCCTGTTGAAAACTGTTTTGCAGTACGATAACCTACAACTGTTTCTCATTAAAGGGGCTATTTGTACGTTTTCTCTTCCATTGAAAATGGTTTCTTGACGGGAGTGGGTGTGATGGCATTATTGCTCGACGGGAGCTTCAGCCATGATTGTCTTTACAATAGAAGAGGTTATAATAGGCCCTCTGAGCAGCGCAGCGTCTTCAGGGCAGACTTACGGCTACAGCGACTTTATTGGAAACTGATGAGACAGACTGGAATTGGCCGGGGATAGCTGGTTAGCATGCTAACTTCAGTACAAGAAAGAAGTTATAGAAACAAGAGTTAACTGAGTTGCTTTCCACGGCTGGAGACAGCACTTAGCAAGCAAAGAAATGAAACAGCTATTAATGCTTGCTTTAACTATGTAGCAATAGCAAAACTTACAAATAGCTCCTTTAAAACAATCAGAATTCTCTTCCTGCAGCTGCAGTAGACATCACAGTTGTGTTGTGCTAACTGGCTACCCTTTACCACACATTTCCCCTTGGCTCTAATGTTTTCCAACAGTGATTGATGCATGGCTGTTGGAAACTATTTTGCATTCTCAATTAGTTAAATCAGATCAACTGAACCCACTTTTTGAAGGGACTGTGTGTCAGATTTTACTGCCCCTCGTGTGCCACATCAAAGCAGCTCATGAATAGATTCCTCCCCCAAATCCATGCAAATCAAACATGGCGGTTGTTGTTTGTCAGTACGCAGACGTCTGTGTGCTCTTATTAATCTCTGTAATTTCAACAGACACAAGTGGGGATGCTATCATTTTTGTGTCTGGAACACTGGCCTATTGGTTATGGTTGAATTATTCATATGAACCACAGGATTGCTGCTTGGCTACGTGGTCCATGTCAATGACTGTCTGGGGGCTGACAGGCCTAGTGCTGGGAATGGTACGGTGATGGGAGAGTGAAAATGATACATGCTCACTTTGCTAACTTTTCTTCATCAGCAGAAATGCTACACTTGTTTTTTAACCTGCACGATGGATCTTGGCCCCGGTCCAGGATTGCTTCTTCCATCACCAACCATATTGCACAATAAAACATTTTCAACATGCTCAGATAACTGCTGGTGAATTGATCTCTACTGCTGCAGCAACATAGTAGTATGTCATGATGATGCATGTTTTGCTGGAACTGATCATCTCAAACTGCTAAGGCTAAGGCAATTTATGCCAACTGCTTGACAGCAGCATATATCCAAAGGTCTTCTGCACAAGAAAAGTTCCAGACAAGGTGAAACTGTCATTGTCTTTTAGATGAAACTTTGAATGTACTGGTTTCTTCTCATACATTCCCACTTTTTAATATTCTAACAATGAGTCTTGAGATTAAAAGGAAAAATCACAGTAACCTTAGTCACAGTGCATTATTTGTTACTTCATCATAGGAATATTTTTCTAATTAGGCAGTCTTAATAAAAAAAGTTTTTCAGTAATTAATGGCTTGTCAATAAATCATTTACCAAAGATCGGTTGAAAGCCATTAAGACGCCCGATGTTTGAGGTGTCAGGTTGTGAAAAATCTCTCTAGCTGGGGAGGTTTTGATGGTGAAGTCATTACTAAAGGGTCGTGAGCTCCTCACATTTTAATAGGCTATCAAATCTGCATTTATGAATAAATCAGAGTCAATAATAAAGTTTTCCTACAAGAATTCATCAAGTTTGCAGCTGTATATTTAGAAAGTTGTTAATAAATTGATTTTTTTTTAAGTAGTCAAACAAACAAGAATGAAGTAAAGCTTTAGATTGGCTCAGTCTACTTTGGGCTTTTTTTTGGAAGATGGAAATTGTGGAAATTGGAAAATTTCAATGGCCATTCCTTCACAATTTTCTGGCACTGATAATGGAAATGCAGCCCTAGATTTTTCTCTGCCCAAATGTTGTGGTTATTTAAATCTCGTAAGTAAGAGAGTGGACATATTTTTCAGTTGTATCTGTTCCTCTAGCCTAGTTGTCATATATTTAGCCATTATTTGTGCACAGCCAGTTCTGTAATGGATGTCCATCTGCATTCATGCCAGATATGTTTGGCACCATCTTAAGAGTTAACATGGAACTTTAATTCCATATGTTGACTAAACTGAAGGATTGCTTGGCCCTTAAGCCCCACAATGATAATGCCAAATAAAATGTAATAGCCCTAGAGCCTATGATTCATGTCTTGATCCCTGCAGCTACATTAAACAAGCATTGATCGTCCCCAACGCCCACCCTAATCCTAATGCAAAAAATAAATACTGTGTAAATTCCCCCAGCAGATATTCCTCCGCTTTCTCTGAGAGACCGTGCCGAGTGCGTGCAATCAATACATGCTTTTGGGTGTAAAATAACCTTTTGATGACCAGTGAGGAAATGCAAGCCATTCAGACCGTTTCTCACACACCCATATTGATTTCCCCATCTGTGTTTTCTTCTCCCCCCCTCTCTCCTCACTCCAACATGCCTCTATGGTCTCTTTGTGATTCTGGTGATCAGTGGAAATCCTCTTTCTTTTCCAACACATGTGGAGCTGTGAGTGTAACCGCACATGTAGTTGTAAATGCAGGCGAAGGTGGTGGGCCCTGCTCCACCCCTTTTCTTTTCCTCTGCGGTTTTAAAGGTTAGTTTGCCTTGTTTGTGTCCCCTCTGTGGTGAGGGGGAATATGTCCTGCTGTGCTTACTCAGCTGAGCAACCACTGCTACAGTCCACTTAGTCATTTCTTTTCCTATTCAACACTTTTTTAGAAATGTTGGAAACTAGTGGGGCATATGGGGCTGTAGCTCATGTGTTTGTTAAACAGATCCCAAACTGAAAAAATGGTCAAACATAATTAAGGACAGGGGGAAGTTGGATATGCAAGTAAAGGTGATTGCACCTGTGAGAAAATGAGAATCAAATTAGGTTTTTGACTTCAGTTTTTCACCTTTAAAGCCATTCAGAAAGTACTTTGTATTCTTATTTAGAAAGAAAAAAATTCTTATTTTTGAATTATACACATATGTATGTGCATGTCACTTACTTTTAAACTGCCAGTGTCTGACATTTCTTTATATTTCTTCTTCTTTAATATTATTTCCCATTTTGGTATTCAATGTGTTGCACAGAGAAACTCTAATTGCCTTTTAGATATATTGATGTTTTACATTCTCTCAAAAATATGGACTCATTTTCTACCAGTTTGATCCAACTCCCCATGAAAGATATCTCCTGCATCCAAATACTGGAAACCTCATGGTCCCTAGTTGTTCAATATATTTAATGAAATATGTTAATAAATCTCCCTCATCCACCAGAGTAAGCAGCCCCAGTGCAGACTCAGCTTTCTTTGTGGACTTTGGCGCCGGCCAAATAAGATTTGTGCCCTACATCGTGGGCATTTACTTTGTCTGACGGCTTATTACCATGCCCGTGTTGCAGCATAATCTACAAAAGGGATTGGGGGCTAAAACTAATTTGTTAGGTTGTTAGGTTAAGGGTAAAGTTAGCACATGGGATGAGAGTCTATTGCAGATAAGCCAGTGAAAAATACAGATGATATAAAGTGGCCAGAAAAGTATGGACCCCTTGAAATGAAATGGTTTTCTGGATTAATTGGTAATAAAATGTGATCCGGTCTTCATCTAAGTCACAAGTGCAGACAAACACATTGTGCTTAAGTTAATAACACACAAGCAAGTTTCATATTTTGTGTTTTTATTGAACAAAACCCTTAAATATTTACAGTGCTGCTGGCACTGCACAATGTTCTGGAGGAGTTCTGGACCATTCCTCCAACAGAACTGCTTTAGCTCAGCCTTATTCTTAGGATGTAGCATTCATTCCACTGGGTTAAGTTCTGGGCTCTGACTGGGCCACTTCAGAAGGTGGATGCTCTTAGTTTGAAATCATTCTCCAATACATGTTGGTCCCAGACAATTCAATTCCTTAGTTTTCTCAGTCCCGAAAACATTTTTCCAGTAGTGTTGGGGGCTCTCAAGCTGCTCTTTGGCAAACTTCAGGGGTGCTGTGATGGTTTATTTGGAGAGCAGCAGCTTCCTCTGTGGTGTCCATGGTAGGACACCATGCTCCATGCAACCACACACTATGATTTTCGTTTGACTCCTTTAAGCCTTGTGCTGTTACTCTTAGGTTCTTTGTTACTGAGCATCTGTGACCAATTTGGACATATAATTTGTCTATATATTTGTATAAAGTGAAGCATAAAACCTTGTGAAAATGCAGCTCTTTTTGAAATGGCCAGAGCATCTTTTTATGAGTTTAGATATGTACTCTTTTTCCATAATGTGCAAGATTTTTCTTAACCAATGTAAAGGTAGAAAAATAGGAGAGAGTAATTGATAATGCACAAACAAGTGCTGAATAAACCTGCAGGTAAACTAATCAATCCACTCATCACTTGGATGTGTTGGTGTGCACGTGCCTGAGCTCCTTTGTTCATGTCAGAGTCGATATCAGCCATTGATTGTACATGTGCAGAGTGCAGGAACCTTTGTTTGAGACAGGCAATGAACACCTTAAGTGCTTCATGTCAAGTGGCTTGGGGATAGCTGGTGTCATAATGTATGCAAGCTTCTGTTCTATCAGTTTGTGGTTATTTTGCGAATAGTTCTCTAAGTGCATTCGTGACACAGGATGTCATAGCTCATGTACCTAAGAGCCTACATGGCTACATGTCTAGGATTCTTTTAACAGGTTGGCAGGGGAGCTTGCCTCCCATCTCTTGGCGGAACCATCCCTGCAGCAGCTGCTCCAAGACATTGTCATCACTCTCCCCATAATGAGCCCAGGGTGAGATGGGAAGGTTGGGCGGTAGGGGTGGGGAGTGCCACTTGGCGTTGAGGGAAAAAACCTGCAGTGACACAAGCTGTCTACATGGACATGTGGGAGCGCCAGACTTTCTGCGACTCCTCAGGTGAGCCGGTGAATCGATGGAGTTTCGTAAAGTCTATCTGTCTCTTTTCGTAAAATCTATCTGTCTGATAGATGAAATATCTAACCTACAGTAATATACTGTACTGATGATCGTAATGTCACTGAGAAAATAAAAGTGCAATTAATAAACCTTGAACATTGTTTGACAATTTTGCCACCGCACATCATCATTTCATGCCCTCTCAGCTCAAATTACTTCATAGTAGGCGATGACACCTAATCGGCTGCGATTGTTGTTAAGCAGCATAAAGATCTCTACAATTTCTTAACCACAACTGCGTCTTTTTTTCCCCTCTCCTTCTGTTTCTCAGGGCCTGAGAACCTGGGCAGAGAAAAAGGCAATTAAGCTAATGCAGTATGGGTGTCATAAGGTTGTAGATATTTCAAGAGCAGAGCAATTTACCACTTGGAAAAAAAGAGGAGAGGGCTTGCATAAAACATTGCACTCTCTCCCAGATTTATTATGCTTTTAGTTGTGTTTTATGTGATACAATTAGCAGTAGGTGCCAATAAGGCTCGCAGCTCAAGGACGTGGTCATCGCCTGGCCATCTGTCATTAATTGCATTCTCCTGTTATGCGGCAGGCAGGCCAGCGAGCGGGCAGGCCCAAGGGGGAAGAGTTGAGCTGTGTGTCACAAGGCACATCACACCACAGGTGTGGATTTAACATTTATGTCAGTGTGGATCTGTGCTTTAGTGGATAAAAAATAGGACGGTGGACTTGTCCTAGAAACAGTATAAAGTTAAGAACTGAGCTCTGAATGTTCCTCCAATTGAAATGTAACTTTTTGAGCAGATTTTTTGAAGAATTTAATTGTTAGACTGAAGAGGAATTGAAGAGTAAGACATGCAGAGAATATTCAGAGCTGACATCTTATCAGTAGAAATGGCTGTTGTATATTTATAAGAATAAATTAATAATGCTTTCCACAAAAACACCATGATAGGACAGCAAAATCCTACTCAATTTAGAAATTCAGCATTGTCATACAGCAGCCCATTATAACCTTATCAACTCCTTTGGCTGTGACATCTTCATTAAGAAGCAAATGGGTGTAGAACTGCAGAGGGCAGCAATGGTATGTACAGGGATGGCCCCCGAGTGCCATGTTATCTGTGAAAGGGGAGGGGAGACCCGACTGCAAATTTTCCCATGGTGCTCGCACACAGCGGCAGCGCATATAACTTATGTCTGTGGAGCAGCCAAGATGGCTCTTCATCTACTCTTTTTAATCAAGAATCTGGGACTAGTTTGCTTTATGGCTTCCATTTTATGGGCTTTACATTAGCGTGTAGTCTGATATCTGAGTGAAAACAGGGCATCACAACAGCCAGAGAATTCAAAGTACCTGATCTGTTTTTTTTTTTTACTGCTGTAGTGATGGCCATGTTTCTTTTCGTTTCTGGTGAATGCCTACTGATATTGGTGTTTCTAGTGCTTTCTAACAGCTTGTTTCTATGCCCCAGCGGCATGACAGTAACACTCTTTATCAAGAGCTGTTAAGGTGCACTGTGAAAATTCAAAAGCAAGTGTGAAAAGCCTCCTATAGGTCAAATAAATCCAGTGTCAGGCTGATGTGCTCTACTCTACAGTCTTTCAATTCAGAAATGAGTACAGTATGCCTACCCACAGCCAGGAAATGGGAGAATATGAGCACTTCATTCAGAACATCACTTGCCTCCACATCCAGGGGATTCTGGGAATGTGAGTTAGATAACATATTTTTCTATTGGTATTTTTGTCATTTGTGCACAAAAACAAAAATGCGCCCCATTAAACACTATACAAGTCTGAGAACTTCGCAGTTAAGACTTGCGGTTTCCACCCTGTAGCAATAATTCAGCTCAAAAATCCACAAAATAGCATAGCATGATGGACCACAACTGCAGAAGAAAATGCACAAAATCAAAAGTAGCTGCCAAAGATTTTAGTGCATGAACATCCACACCCTCCACCAGTGTGTCACTGATGTTTGCAAGCTTAATGGGATTTGATCTAAATTTAGAGGGATCATGTCTCGCTTGTATTTAAAATTTGGATTGCAGATACCTGGGCAAATTGCTACTTTGCGCAGCTTTCTGACAATGTGTCATGACAAGGAAGCCTCACTGCTGCCAAGAAGGACACGAGACATTGGGGTCTATTTTTGGGGGAATCGGGAGGGGAACAACACCATGTCCCCCTCTCATCAGCGAGAGCGAGTAAAAGCAAGATGGCACCCTGTGGCGTTGTTGAAGGACAGGTGGGGAGATGAGTTCCTGACACACTTTGGCATGTGTGCGCAAAGTCACCCGTCACGTCTGGGCTTGACAGCGTTCATTTTGTCGGCAAGGGTTTGACTTGACAGGTTGGCAGAGATGCAAATGATCATTTCCTGCTCGTTTTTCTTTTTTTTTTTCTTTCTCTTTTCTTTTTTTGGTTCCATGGAAGCCAAAGGTTGGCAGGCGAAAGTTGCTTAAGCATTCAGCAGTGTAAGAGTGGATGTCTGGTCCATCTTTGGATGGGTTGAGGGACTTGTGATTGACAGATTTTTATGACTGAACTGGCAGAGTACATGCAAACAAATAGACAAGAGCAAAGTCAACATGTTTGAAATCTTGGAGGTCTGTGAAAGTGGGAATCCTACTGTTTTGATTAGCTCAGCATCAAGTAGAACAGCTATTGGATATCAGCATTTTCACCACAGCATGTACATTTAAACATACAGTCAAACAGCCCTGAAACTGCAATGTGAAGAAAACATGGATTTTATCTCAATCTTCTAATTATGAATTAATTCAATAAATGTGCATATTGGTTCATCTGAGACATCTTGAGATTTGTAAATATTTTGAAAGTATTTGTTAAAAGGGATACAGAAGAATAGGCACAGAAAGGGCTCTCTGATGGGCTGGGGAATAGCAGGCTGGGATACACCATCTGGCCTATTCTGCATATTCTTTCCATTAGCATTGCAGATTGGAGGTAGACGGAAATTTTGGAACGTCAGCAGTGGCAGACTTCACAGGGAAACGACCAAAGCAGGGACAACAACCCGTTGAAGGCGATCGTTTTAGTGAAAAATGATGACAGCAAAGACTAAATTAAGAACACGTGACATTTGTTGCTCATTTTCAATCTACATGAACTCACCTGTAGGAGAAAGTGAGAGGAGATAGGAGAGAATGCAAAGAGTTGTCAGTGTTGTGTTGACATTGTACTTGTACACTGGAGCCTCTTGATCTCATCAAACTGAGTGGATATTCAATACTAAATGCAAGACCATGTATTTTAAGACTTAAGTACCTCTTCCTAAAGGAATATTCTGACTTTTATTAGCCTCGCTTTGCAATGATTGGAAGCAGAGAGAAGCAGCTAGCCTGGCTCTCTCCAAAGTTTAACACACAAAGGCACTTTAATGAAGACGCTTTATCATGTTTAATGTTTTACAGCATGCTAGTGAGGTTTAAGAGGTGTTGATAGGCTTATTTTTTAACTTTGGAGACAGCAAGATTAGCTATTTATCATCCCAGCCTAGCTGAATATGTATAGCTAACTAAGTTATAAGAGCGGCTTCAATATTTGAAGCATATCTCCCAGAATTCCTTTAATATTCCGCTGTTTTTTGGTGATATAAAGGACAGATTTTGGTTTTGAGATCTTCACTGAAGGTCGATTTGCAAGCATCTTCCTGACATTTCAACAGCCTCTCATGGTCTTTGTCGGTGTGTGGGTATTTCTGTTGTCTTGGAGTTGACTGAGTTGTGATTGCGCATGAATTCACTACCTTGTGATAACAGATGGTCAGATGTTTCTGTTGAAGAGTGTTCGTCAGCATCAAATGGCAAAGCATCTTTTGTGAAACTCATGTTTCTCAGGTCAAGAACTGCGGTTGGTTTTGCTCACATTTGAACACCTCCACCAAAATCACAGTTTTAAATGTGTTGATTCATTCAGTTTAATGCAATTCAAGCAACCTCAGGTTTATGCACCTCATTGCTATGGTAATATAAACTCATGTGCTGTTATCATTGTCCTTAATAATTAGTTTCACATATCTGAGATGCGTGTGGACCCACACACCCCCATCATTGACAATTTCAAGGACTTTGTTTTACTTAACACTTTAAAAACGTCAGCCATGATGTGCAACTGTGGTCAGTGTTTATGAACAACCATAAAGGCAAACTTAGTGTAGCGTCACATCCAAGCTATTATACAATAAAAGTTAATGTGCATGAAGAGAGGAGAGGAGAAGAGAGGACAATGCAATCATTAAATAGGAAATTACTGCTGTGTCACTCAAATGAATTCTGTGCATAATAACAGCATTGTAGGTTTTAGTGCCATGGTGCATGCAGCACAAAACTTTGAACTCAAGAGACCAAATGGAAAAATAGTTGTTTTTTATTTGGCCAGAAAGAAGCAGACAATAATAGGATTTTGTACATGATACAAAACTAAAGTACATATTGTGATTTCTCAATACTGAAAACACTTAATAACACCCCAAGGCATCGAAAAACAGATCTGCAGAGTAGTTTTGAGAGGGAGCCAGAATATATGAAACTCTCAAAACTTGGCCACTGACTCAGAGCAGACATAGGAAAAATCAATAGAAGCAGATGCCCTATTTTCCCTTCGTCTTGAAAACAGATATATATAAAAAAAAGCCCTATCCTCAAAGGTTAATGCCTGTTCTCTCAGCCCATGTAGGAGCACTTGAGCCTGGGGACACAAGGTCTGATGGAAACGGGAACTGGGATGGAGTGCACATGGTCAGGAACATCTCTGGCATTTCATCCTCCTCTGGAAGTGATGCAACGTTGCCCTGACATTACTCAGCCCCGAGAAGATGAATCAGGTGCAGGCAGAGCCTGAGCCACAATGCAATATGTGGTTTTTGAGGGCAAAAATGTGTTAGTACATCGAGGACTGAGATTAGATACATGGATTCATAACCGGTTGATGAAAATACATTAAAATACACCACAAATGAGAATTTAAAACCTTTAACTGCAGTGAAGTGAAGTTGGGTAGCATCACAGTACATTCCTGATTCCTTATTCTGTGGCGAAAATGTTCATTTAAAAAATACATTCAGTCTTCAGAGCTAAAATCAGGACATTGAGATAATGGAAAGTTCCTAGTGGGTTACAGAACATAAATCCTTTCTCGCCCTTGAACTTAAAGCTTTGCTGTATATTTTTGCCGCAGGTTGAAGTAATAAGATATATCATTTGAATGAGTATTATTAGGTTCCAAGTGGAATAGGCTTCTTGATGTGGGTGGCTTTCAAGAGGCAACAGTATGAAAATACAGTGCAGCTGTACGCATCAGGTATCAACATTAACTCTTTCTCGCCTTGGTTCAAGGTCCCAGCCACTGTACGCCTTTGTGTCGACAGTAACTTCATCAAAAGAGCTTTGCATAACAAATTTGTTTGCTGATTACATAAAAAAATGGCATCCCACGCTTTTCCAGTGGCAGCTCCAGACCACCTACTTGTTAACAAATGCTTTGGGGAAGAGCGCACCTTTGATGCGCAGGGAATTATTTTCTCTTTGGTATTTCAGGTCATCATTGTGTCACATTTTGGACTTTTATTCTAGGAGCCTTTCAGGACAGAAGGGAAGACGTTTCACAGAGAAAGGCAGGGGAGCAAGCTGACCCCAGGAAAGGACACAAAGCTAGCTGCCACAGACAGTAGATTACACTTTATCACATTTAAAGGATTGGGACCTTGAAATAATGCACCTTTAATGTAATTACCTGCCAGTAGCACAAGAGCGGGAAAAAAAACACACATCTTTTGAGTGTCACCTCATATCTGCCCTGACCTTCGGTGAGCCACTTAGAATTTCTGCTGGCATGAAATCTTTCGTCCTCCTAAACTTGATTTTCATTTGATTTGGGGATTTTAATCCAAGGCTCGAACAGTTTAATTAAGTATTTTCCTTATCAGTATTTTTTCGATAAGGTTTATAGAATTGGTTCAAAAGGTACATTGATGAAGGTAAGTATGGAGAAGTGATAATGTAGGTTATTTCAATTCTCAGACTTCCCCAAGAAGATTGGAAATCGGAGAGATCAAGATTGAAAAATCTGAAAAGTCGCACACAGTATGAATGAGAAAATTAAAGTAAACTGGCATCATGATTTTTAATTGTAGACAGTACCTCTATTTGCAGAAGAACAAAATAGTTTTCTTAGATAAATTAGCCTGATAATCAAACTTCATTCCACTACTCGCCAAGAGCTGTCTCCAGTGGTGGAAAGCAGTGCCAATTTTAGCTCTTATCTCTATCACATTTTATCTTCTACTGAAGTTAGCACCAGCTATCCCCAGCCCGTCTTGTCACTTTCCAATAGAAGACTAACTATAAACTGTCTTCTTAAGTCATTCTTATAAACACAATGTGTTGTGATGAATCCTTTCAGCTCAGGGTTTGTTTGGGTGACGATAGATTGCTCGTCTTTTGCTTCTTTTACATTTCTGATAGAATGACCACTGCTGTCCCTAATGCAAGATACACGTGTCATTTCAAATGGAACTCTGAAGACTGTCTTATTGAAATGCTTTTGTCATTACCATCAGTAACTGACACCAAATCAACTAAGACTTACATTTTCAGGATTCTTTCAAAATAAGGCTATTTTCAGGTGCTTCTATGACCAGCCGGTAAAATATGTTGCAAAGCATCTTGATCCCAATCAGTGTGTGGAGAAATTTCATTTTTAGTGTAATCTGCACAAGGTGAATCCTCCAACATAAATCCAGTCTAATGAAACATTAGCTTGCTGCTGTGTGGTAGCTATTGCTGTTCTTGTTGGGGTCAGCTGGATGTGTTTGCCCGGCCAGATATATAACTTGATTGGCTCGGTTGGCAATGATCTGCATTAGCCCCATTATTGGAAACCATAAAACGCAGCAGAGGATGAACTCAATCGTGTTAATATCAATTTCCTTAATGTTAAAAGCACTGAGGTAGCTATCTGAAGGGAGATGTAGCAGAGAGAAGGAGAGGGAAGGGGAAAGACATGTTCTGATGCACTACAGCAAAGCGGATGCGTATCTAATCTGACACCAAACAGCACTCCTGGCTAATGTCTTGATAGGGCATAAGTGGATCATTTCTGCCCTTAGAAAATTTTCCGTGGTGCAGCTTTAAAAAAAAAGACTGAAAAATCTCTGCCTTTGCACTGAACTGTGAACCCCCTGTTCTCTTACTGTTCGTGTTATATTTTCCCTGTCTCCAGCCTTATTGATTTTGGATTACAGTCGCTTAATGTTTCCCCGTATCCCGTGCTTTGGTACAGTGAGATACCTCAAAATGCTTCCTACTGTGGTGTAGGTTTCTGTCTCATCCATTCCAAGGGCTGTTTATAGTCCTCTGTTACCTTGCTTCAAATGTCAACATAAATTTCTCAACTCTACACTGTTCAACAGAGTATAGGAACTGTGTTTTTATGTGAAACACATGTCCAGGTTGATGCAGGATGTAGGAGGGGCGCAGACATCTATTACATCTTTGCTTTGTCATGGCTGAAATGAAAGTATGTCGCTGGGAGGGGCTTGTTTCAGTGTTATGTTACTCTGTTTGCCGGCAGTGGTGCAAATGTCCCCAGATGTGCTGTAATAATCTGCCCCTTTTATCCTCTATAAGGATAGATAAATCTTTTTACTGTTTATAGAACCATTGCTGTGCTGTGAAGGTTAAGGTATAGGATATTTATTCTCCTCATGAAACTGCGTTGACTTTGAAGTGAATGCTTCATCAAGCAAGTGACTCACCCCTTAATGTATGCTTTGATATGTAAATGTTTGACCAATGGATCATTTTAGGAAACGGTAACCACTCATTTTAGAATTTGCCAGACTAATAACATATAGGAGGCGAGATCCAGCAATGTGGCAAAGCTGCAAGTCAACAATTACCCAACGGATGGTGGAAATAACAGGGTAGACGTAAGCCGCTCCCGTGTCCCCGCTCGCCACGATTGATGAGTTCATTTATCTCTCCTGTCTTCTGCCTCTTCGCCCCTCTGTTGCTATGAAAATGAATAGTCCATTTAAAATGGAGAAATCATGCCCTGAAAAAAACCTGTCTTTACAATACCACAGAGGCATATTTATTTCATCTTAAAGGGGAGGTTTGAGGTCACCCTCCAGTCCTTCCCCAGTGACATTTTCCGACTTGGCATTCTGTGACATTTCCAGTTAAATATTGCTGATATTCCTGCAGAGGAATTAAAAGCATGTCTAAAAGGGACACCAGCATTAAAGCTCTTTCTCTCCCTCTATATCTTCCTCCCTCACTCTCTCCTTCTCTCTCCGTCTCTGACTCTTCATCCTGAAACACTCTGTTTCCCTCCTCTTCACGCAGCAACACAGGCTTACATGCACTACCTACTAAGTGTGGTTGACTTGCATCTCCAGGTATTAGAGGAAGTCTTTTTAATCCAAAAGGATTACCAAAAATTCTATCACCCGGAATACACAGGAGACAGACACAAAGTGTGTGACTGGAAAAAGCTTATGATGCTATTTTGAGAAAAAAATCTAAGATTAAGATGCAGAAACATGCCAAGAAGCACACATGGGAGACAAAATGGCCTTAACAAGTGTCCTACATATGTAAAAATGGATCGGCTGAAGAATACGAAGAATCTAAATTTACCCGCTGGTGCTAAATATAGTTTCTATTTTTGTCATTTAAGCCTACAAAAATGTTTTTGGACACAAATACAGTTGTTCTTGTTACTGTTTACACCAACTAATTGCTAGTGATGCACGTAGCTAGGTTAACACGCTTGCTAAACTGAAACAGCTAGCTTTAGCTTGTTCTGTCTGTCCATATTGAAACCATATTTAAGTGTTCATGTTTGATCTTGAACACAGGTCTCTCATAGGAAAGAGACTACGATCTCAAAGAGACTGTCAGTTTGAATAAAGAATTAAATAAACAGCCCATGTTTAGCCCATTTGGATGTAAGAGATAATGTGAAATATGGTCGACGTGTCTGACGTGATACTTGAATGAAATGCTTTTTAATAATGATATAAAATTGAACGGTTACATTTGAGTTTGTAAAAATTCAATTCAGTATCAGTTCTTTTGAGTTTGTGCTTGCGCCAGATCATAACATACATAATCTAATGGCACTTTACAGGGTAAGGTCAACACCTTACAATATTCAAGAGAAAACAACAGTCCCCACAATGAGCAAGCACTTGGTGACCGTGAAGAGGAAAACCCTCCTTTAAAAGTAACAAAACATACCTCGAAATACAAAACATTATGTAATTACTGGACTAAATGAATGAATAATGTCATCTGGGGTCAGGTGATATTTCCCTCTTGGTGTAATACTACTCATTGAAACATACATATGTCTCCATGTATAAATAATTAAAGTAGTACCTACATTTAGAAAGGACAGGTTGTTAACTTTATGATTTAGCCCCGAAAACTTAGTTTTGCTAAATTGTGCCATTTATTTTTTTTTATTTAATTGCTTTTGATTGGATGCCACTTAGAATGTTTCCGAGCTACCAATTTATGCATTGCTAAAGTCTAGCTTAATTCAAGCTTAAGTCAAGCAAACACACAAACAGAGTTCAGGGAGAAATACACTGCTACTGTTCATCAGTCAATGTAATTAAAAGAGCAACACTAATCAATGTTGACACTCATTCATTGTCTCCACAGGGTTGCATGATTTAGCCAGTCACTCACTGAGCGTTACATCAGTAGGACCTCTGCTCTTAGTGGCGATGTTGTGTTCATTCAAGGTCTTTTAAGTGTTTCCTATTGATTCATCAGACCATTAGCTCCGATACACCGCAGAATCCCTAAAAGCGATTACTAACATACTATCAGCTGTCATTTATTTAGTTTAACAAAGCACCTTTTTAGATTAGTCATCGTGAGTCACGTCTTCTCCCACATCAGGATGATGAGAGCATGAACTACTGCTTCCATTTATTAGCGAGAGACGTGTGTCTGTCATAACATATCAACATATTAGCTACGTGCATTAGTATCTCACATTGGCAAAGGAGGAAAAATCTTTTGCAGTTATTTAAAGTATCTGTGTTATACATTGTTTGGATGGTTCTAATTATCTATCAAAAATTAAAACATTTTTTTTTTTTTTGCCCTGTATTTAAACCAACTGAAACAAGGCAGCTGCTGTATCTGAAACAAAGTTGATGAGAGAGGTTCAGCTGTGGGCTGCAAAACCGAAACCATGAGATGAGAGTAACTTACAGTCAGGTGATAATTTTTTGTGGGTGTCACTACAAGTCACCCCTGTCGCATTACACACAGTTATCTGAACCTTTGTTATTATAAAAAATATTGATAAGAGGGGCTTTTAGCTTTAAATTAATGGCCTGTATTTGGATAGATTACACTGTCATACTGCATGGAGTTAAATATGTTGGTTTCTCCCAGATTGCAGCTTGACTTTTTCCTGTGGTTTGTCATTATGCTCTTCTTGTCCTTGGCGGCAGAGCCAGGCTCTGTATCTGGCTTGGACTGATTCATGTGCCACGTCTCCACTCCCCACACATCATCCACACTCATCACAGAGAATCTCTGTAAATAATCCATGATAAATATGGTACTACACCCACGTATAAATCTTTGTCATTAGAGGCCTCTGGATTTAATTTTCTACTGCCATTGCCAACAGGATAATGATCAGTGCCTTGGGTCACTGAGCAAAACTATAAATGCACAGTATTTCCAAGCCCTGAAATTGTAACTTTTATGAATTTTCACTGAATTTCCACTTTTTGAGGTGCAGAGTCAAGCGTTTTAACATTTGGACAGAACCACAGAATCAGATCTGCAGCAGGAGATAGTAATTGATCGTAATCAAAATGTAAAGTAAGCCAGAGCCTTCTCGCTAATGGATTTAATAGTTTATTTGACTGGAGAGGTGAATCAATCTTAAGATATTGACCACAGGATCCTGAAGGATTAAGGATGGGCCAAAGGGTCGCAGGGCAGACCAGTGTTTCTGCTGCGTGAAGGCTAGTGCCTGGATAAAGTCCTGGATTCTAAGCAGTTTAGCATATTGAATGGAAATTAACCTTCGTCTGAGGGAGAGCCCAAGACAAGCAAATCCTCTTTCATTTGTTTATTCATTCATTAGTCCAGGAATGACAGGACTATTAAAGATGCTGTGATGCTCAGTTTGCAAAAGTTTGCCAAAGACAAAATTATTTCGATAACTTACAGGGCGCAGTTTACTACATTCTGCCAGTAGGAAGTTATTAATATTGGATAGATTTCATTTTGAAATGCAAACACGAAAAATTAAAGTGTTTATAGCCTCACTGTGGCTGAATGAAGGGCTTGCCATTAAAATTATGTGTGCTTTCTCTGTTGCCAGGTTCCACTGTGAATATTTCCTTGAGGATAATGCAGGATCAAGTGCCCATGATATTGACATTGTAAGCATGGTGGTGATGGAGGGTCTCAGCAGTTTGTAGCCCTCAATGGAGCACAAACAATAACTTCTCTAGCAGCCAGTGTCAGAACCAATCAATAGCAGCACAGTAAAAAAAAAAACAAACAAAACTCTAGTGAATAAAATATGGATTATGAGCGCTCCCAGCCTTCATCTCACATCCATGGGTATATATACATGTGGCATATTTTCTCAGTAAATGGAGATAAACCACCAACCTATCTATTTATGTGCTGTTGACACTGGCACCCGACCATGCAATCAACACAGAGCACTCGCCTCAGTTTGCAAAATTAGAAGTGAAATTTTTGATTGTGCCATTAAAGAGGGTCCTCATTATGACTTGGCAAGGACAATTTGCATGCTCTATTCCACAGAATCTGAATGAGGCTCCAATCAATTATGCTCATTATCCTTGCAACTGATTGGTATGTGGTCAGACGCACACCCTGCCGAGGTAGTGCCGTGGTTACCAGGCAGGCTAACAGCACACACAACATGCATAAAAACATAACTTCAGCAGCTGGCCCTTTACTAACGTGTGTGCAAGCATGCTTCCTCTCAGGACTCACAAGACAAAGGAACAATGCACGCGTAGTGCATGATGTTCCAAATCAATTAGCAGTTAAAAGCGTTTAGGGTTTTTGTTGTTTCTCACGCCCAAAAATGTGTGTGTATGTAAATGTGTTGATTCACCCAGGACTAATAAAAATAATTGTGAGCTACAGCTCTGGTTGTATTAGTAGTTTTTCTAATCTGGAGTCAGGCTTGAAGGGCTGTGTGGCTGGCTGTACCAACACCTACAGGTGGCTCGGTAAAATGTGTATTTGTTTTATTCCTCTTTACCTGAAGAAGAAAGATTAACAGAAGCAGGTGACAGTCTTGCAAATCCTGTCGTGATTTATAAAAGTATTCAAAGTCACATAAAATCATCAACCTGTGTGTGAGAGCAAACTCCTTATTCATGCATTCAACTCTTACTCAGACCGAATGCACACGAGCAGATAGTGCAAGGCTGTGGGCAGAATGAAGAGCAGCACATAATCCCACAGAGCAGCTAACTAGGATGCCACAGACGACATCAGAATGTAAACAATCACAGTATTCATGTTTTACACATGTCCATGTGGGACTAGTGTGTAAAAGTCAATGTATTTGGGATCAAAATATAATTTAGTTGAACTTTTGGCTGCAAAACCAGCACAGTGTTCGCCCCTGTGCCTTTAACAGAAATAATAGCCTCTAGCACCGTTGGTTTTTAATGATAGTGAATTTGGAAGGGGAATTTGTGGAGCAATAACATCATAAGATCATATCATCATGATGTGATGAGTTGATAAATTATATTGAATTACTGAATGTTATGCCTCTTTTTTACAGTAACACAGGTGAAAGTTAAATTCAATGAGCAGCAGTAAGAGCTAGATAACACGGTCTCTGGGTGTAATCACGTCTTCAGATGTGATAAATCAGTATTATTTTTATCAGTGAGCTTATCGGGGAATCTCTCAGCAATGATGTACTGTAACTGCTGGCAGATGTTAAAAAGGTTGCTCCCGCCCACACACTGTATCTGTATTGAAGATGAGAGAAGTCTCACCCACCACCCAAGTTGAAATATTAATAATAACCTAAGCAACCCTTGTTTGTCTGAGATTTTGCAGCTTCAGAGGAATCCCCCAGTGAGGCTCCCCTAACAGCCAGGAGAAGTGCTTGCGAACATAGTGCCCACCGACACTTTGCCAACTTGAGCAATGCCTTGGCAGTTATTAGATAAGGTTTCCTTCGCCTTGTGGTGGTAACCAGACTGCTTTCCTGCCACGGGCTCAGCTAGGCTGCAGGGCAATATTTGCTCTCATGAGTATCTCCAACATCGTGCTGCTATTGGCAGGTTAAATGACTGGACAACAGCCAAATGCACGATGGCCCGCCACAAATCAGCTCACCCCTCTGGCAAATATGCTTCTGAACAGAGACACAGCCGGGGATGGATGCTGTATTTCAGTGTTTGTGGAAGAAACACGGTGGCCCCACTAATCAATGCTGCATTCGTTTCTCACATCAGAGAGATATTTGCAGCCTCAACTTAAGCAACCGTCGCTCATGTTTTGTGCATTAAACCACAAATACCATGATTGCTTTGCCTATTTGCGCTCATCTATAGAGAGTTGTTCTTGTTGACAGAGCTATTAGTCTGAGAGATACCACAAAATTCATCATAGTCACCCTGTGGTTGTTTCACAAATTCATCATTTCATTACTTTTCCGCAGAGGGTGGCGGCGGGGAGATGGCTAGTGGAGACACCATGTTTGTGATAACATCAAGTTCCCCGGGGAAAACAAAACACAGTGGTTCTGCTCGGCTGTTAGGGTGTGGCACTGGATTAAAACCCCTGGTAATCGCCAAAACAAGGGCAGGAATTAAAATGTAAATTCATGAGTGCTTGGTTAGAGAAACTAAAAAGGTTTTCATTATATCTTGATCAGAAAGCCATTTATCTCAAGGCTCTCAATAAGTCTGGCCTCCTAATCTGTCAGACAGATAATTAATATCTGCTTATTGAGTAAATGAAAGTCATTATCTTGATTTCCTTCAGATAATTTATCTGTCTGTGCTTCACACAGAGGACACTTTACGGTGCAGGCCACTTTGCCTTTGCAAGCATTGATTACGGTCCTAATATATGTTGTTAGGCTTCTTTTTTTTTTTTTTTTTACATAATTAGCTGTAAGGTCAAGGTGCTCTTTGTCAATAAAACAAATTACACAAACAAAAAATTAAAAGCATTGAGATCTGTACAGATTCAGCAAAACTCCCGACAGGCTGAAGCTCTTTCTTCTCTTCCTCTGGACGTGCATCACAAGCAAAATGCTTTCTTTTCTTCTATTACAATGCCCCCACATCACTGCAAAGCCCACTCTCAAATGTAGATCACAGCACACATCAGAATGCGAAACCATGGCAACCAACATACATACATACATGCATACATCGATTGCTACATTCACTGACTGTATACTGGCACTTAATAAATAGTTTACTGCATTAACACAGACAGAAAAGAAAGGGTGTAATTTGGAAATGTGTTTTTAAATAATGTAATTACTGATTTTCACTTTCCACATTTACATAAATATCTGATTAGTATTTTACTCGTGCTCTAAATGTCACATGCTGATGTGCATGTGTGCATCACTGATAATTTTAACTGAATTAAAGCTGATTTTGATGAAATCACTGCGTAACAAATTGAATTGGTCACTTCCCGTGTACAAGAACGCAGTGCTGAATTTCTATTATTGTGTTCTTATTTCCTTTTTCTTTCTTTCTTTCTTTCTTTCGGCAGCCTACATTTAGAAAATAGGAAGATATCATCCTGGAAGCAGGTCAAAGGAAATTCACAGGTCGCTGCCTTCAAATGCCAGCAAAAGGTAATGTTTACAGGAAAATCAATGATCACCTTAAACCCAAAAAAATCCAAATTAGGCAATACTTTGTAGGGCCATCTTTTCTGACTGCCTTTTTTCGACAATTCTGCAGCATCTGACTTAGAGCGGGCTGGTTCCTTTTCTCAATCCTGACTCTACTGTCTGATTTTGGCAAATATATCTCACCCCAAACATGGCCTCAGACAACATACGTTTGTACTTCTATTCCCCTCTTCTTACTGTGGGATTTGGTTGAGTGAAGCAAGAGCGACTCTGTATCCATGTCCTGCTGTGAGCCCTCAGGAGTGAGCGGAGCCTGTGGTGCTTATCACCCAGGTGGACTTTAGACAGGGAGACTGCCTCAGACCAGGCCAGGCGCCCCCACTGGTGAGCCTCTGGCCGGGTGCCTTGGCTCGGCTGCTCCCTGTCGTCTGGCTCAGCGGGGTGGGATTGCACTCGGTGCTTACTGACAGGGGTTGTCCCTCTGCCCAACGGAGGCGGGGGGGGAAATAAAAGCAGTGTGACTTCTCATCTAATGGGCCGAGGCATTACCGTGAGATTGTACAACTGATGGTGTTGTTTACACTTGTGTGCAAAATCAAGCAAACATACAGTTGGTGGCTGTCAGGGTTGTGTGGGATGTTCACGCCTCGGGCTTAAATTGAAAACCCACTGTAGAGTAGTAGCCGATGCAGATGTCCTCCTTTATCCTGCATCTGCCCTACATTAATGCTGCAGACAGTTCTTTGTTGGACCAAATCAGTGCACTGTCTAACAAAACTCAAGTGCCCTCAAGCAACTAGTTGCCAGATCAGAATTTACAATTTGCAATCACTTCAAAGAGAAGCAAACTTGATTTTAATTTTTTTTTAAAATCCTCAAAATGCAGCTGCAGCAGTAGCAACAGCAAACATCATGGAAATTTACCTGTACCTGGTTTCCTGTGTAACTTGTAGTCATATATTAAAATATATATATTTGTTTTCTTAAAGGAACAATCTGACATTTGGAAAACTACTGACAAACCAACAATTGTTTAACACTTTGTCTTTGGTGCAGATTAAACAAGCGAGATAGAACATGCTAATTAGTGAGCTAGTGGGCAGATTAATTTACCTTTGAACAGAGCCAGGCTAGCTGTTTTCTCCTGCTTTCAGGTTTTATGCTAAGCTAAGCTAACTGACTCCTGGTTGTAACTTTAGATTTAAGAAATGAGAAGAAATTCAGAAATGAGAGTCGCATCAATCCTCGCATCTAACTCTTGACAAGAAAACAAATAGGTGTCCTGCCAAAGTGCTAAGCTATTCCCTTAAAATGGAGCTAGCGTAGCCTAGCATAGAGACTGAAAGCAAGTGGAAACAGCTAGCCTAGTTCTGTCCTGTTCAAAGATATGCCTGCCAATATGTCTAAAGCTACTTGACAGATAGTATTTAATTTGTAAAGTCTGTGCACAGACAGAGATGTAGCTAATACAAAATGTCAAACAATTCCCTTGAAAAAGAAAGTCAAGTCGAGAAAATAAAGTACCCACTCAGTTAAGTCTGTGTAACAAGAACGAGAAATTCTCCCAGAGTGAAAAGGCAAAGTTAAACCTGTCCAGGAGCATTTTCTGTCACCTCACTGTCTCTGTCGTGTCTGTAGAAGTCAAAACCTGAACAAGCTGAGAGACAGGGCGAGATAGATGAAACAGCTCAGGAGAGAGGTCGGCGTCTCTTTACAAAGCAGATGTTTGGTTTGTCTAATGTTGAGGAGCTATGTGATATATAGCATCTCCTCTGTCCTGGCTGCCAGGCCCCTCAGGGATGAAGGGTGGTGAAGGGTTGGTGGTGACGGTGGGCAACGCTTGCTGCAGGCTGACAGGAAGCTTTATCTCAAAATCTCCATCACTCACCCACGTTAGACCTTCCCTCTACACTCGGAGAGCTGTCGCACCACGGTTTGCCGCTCAACTCCTCAACTGTGTCCTGCCGCCGCCTCCCCCTTGTTACGTAACCTGCCACCCCTACACAAACACCCATTACAAACCAAAGGCATTACACACACACACACACACACACACACACATACACACTGCAAACACACCCAGAGCACCACGGCTGGAGTAAGTTCTGGCTGCAGCGAATGTGCACGGTAAAGGGCGCTATAGAATATGTGGTTGAATGAGGTCCAATGTGACGATAATACTGATCATATAGTGCTGGAGTCCAAAGCAATTTCCTCCTCTCTCCCCAGCACCTCCGCCTCTGTATCGGACATAACATCCTGAGACGGCGGAGATTGGTGGCCAGGATACTGAATTTTTCATGAGGCAGGAAAGGTTAGATAAGATCCTCCCACGTGCTGGAGATAGTGCACTTACAGATTTGTCTGTGGAGCCGAGTGGTAAAAAATAAATTTGGATGGCTCGGATTATGAATGTGACCCCTTTGCTAAAAGAAACTCCAGAGATGAAACAGAGTGGGTCAGAAGTGTTGAAAGTGGTATAGAAGGGAGGCAAAATATTTTCTACCTGCCGTGATGGCAGGAGCATGACTCAGGAAAATAATGCAAAAACAAAACAACATTCCTTACATGCTGAATACTGCTATTCACGCAATCACAGTTAATATTATTGACATAAAGCTAAAGTATATTGTGAACAAAACTTCCTGTGATACTTTTGTGAAGTCACATTCATCAACTTCAGCTTTTCTTCACGTACAAATTACAACAGGTTACTGGACAATTACAGTGATTGGACAGAATAAAGGAAATGTGCCTTTTCAGTTTAAAAAAAAACAACAGAAGAAATAGCCACTCAAAGGAAAATGGCGACGTAGTTCTGATTGTTGTGATTGTTATTGTAATTTTTTCATTTGCACAGGAGAGGTAGGGAAATAAATAAAAAATGATCACAAAAGAAATAATAAGGGGGAACTGACAATGTGATTCAATGAGTAATACTGTTGTTCAGGCATCAGAAGCTTCCTCAGTAAGAACAGATGTTTTTTATTATTATTTCGAAACCTACTGGCAAAAAATGTGTTGGCAAAAATTTATGGGTTTATTTTAGCTTCCCCTTCCATTTGATTTATTAAACTTTCAGTTGAGTTTAGCTTTTGATTATATTTACTGTACTAAGGAATGTAGGTACAGGATGTGTTTCATAATGTTTGGTGGCAGTTTAAAACAGAAGCATCCCCATGATGATACTCGTGTTTTACTCAAAATGGTTTGTGGGTGAGAAGATTACAGGCGTCGAAAACAACCACAAAGCCACACTGGGAGGAATCCAACACAGCGATGGGGGTTGGATGGAGGGGAGGCATGATGGTAGGCCTGGTAAATGCTCCCCTGGGGCCTTTTTCTCCAGGCAGAGACATCTACAAATATTTCCATAATCACAGAAAAAGCCCTGTGATTGCCAGGCCCAAAGCCCAGATGTAGCAGACAACATGTTTGAGCTCTTAGTCGGAAAGGTCAGTAGCTGCTCCTCAAACATGGATAAAAAGCCACGCTGCCATTTCCAGTCTCATTCTCAAGCACAGGTTGCGGTCTTTTCTCGACAGGAATGAGCTCCTGCCTCCACAGCCAAGACGGGATAACATGAGAACAGTGAGAACCGTGTTTTTCCCTCAAACTTCCCACCAGTGTTGAGTCCAACTCTGTTTTTACTTGGCACTAATTTGATGCAATTTAGTGAGTTGTTGTTTTTTTTTAAGTCATTTAAGAGTTTTGTGTGTGTATGCATCCAACATAATTATCTTGAATGTTGCTGGTTATAGTCAGCCACATCTTTTTTTTTTTTGCTGGCATAGAGTAGCCCACCTAATCAGCTCAGTCTCAGCTAAACCTCTCACTGCCTCACTGGAAGCCCTTCAACTGAGGACGTGTTTTGACATGCAGGTCAGCTCTAAATTAAGCTTGCATGACACTAGCAATAATCAAGAAATGGCAATGCATTTGTGTTAAACTCTGCTTGTTGAGCTGACCATTAACTGACTATGACTCACCACTTGTTTGGCGGCTACGGTGACGTGTGCCAACTCTTTTGCAAATAATGATTAAAGGACTTTTATTGGAGTGAGCTTTTCATGTTGCGGGATAAAAATGACCTTTGAGTGCTTTTCAGAGCTGAAGAGTTGTCAAAGCATAATGTGGGAGTGTGAGTTGATGGGTATGTAATTTATGGGGACGCTGTGAATTTGTTTTCCACATTGGTGCCGGCAAAAGAAGTCTGTATGTTCTAAACTTTATGAAAGCCGTTCTCCACAAGGAATTTGTTTTCTCAGAGCCCATTGGTAAGCAAAATCTGCTGCATTTTTAATCGCTGTTGAACAATTCAGGATTATGTAAAAAAAAAAAAAAAAAAATCTTATTCATGTCAGTTCAGTCTGCAGAGCTTGTACTCTAAGCTCATTTTACCATATTAAGGATTCCTTTGATAATGGTTGGAACTGCCAAATCAAGGGCTGGTAAATATTCCAGAAGTGCAGGTAATCACATCCTCCGACATTCAAGGACATATTTGGTATAAGCAGGCAGGGGAGCTGGGCGAGAGTCCACACGACACGTTTGATGACCCCTACAAACGTGCTTTGATAAATATGCATGTGTTACTGGTGTTTTGTGCAGTCAGGCAAGGTCACTGTACAAAGGTGAGTATTTGTAAATCCAGGATGGAAACAGGTCATGTTGCTGCACACGCCGATTAAACAGCTTTTTCTCCCGCGCTGAATAAAGTCACCTCTGAGAGGTTGGAGTCCTTTGTTCCAACCAAGGCAGTCTGAGAGTGTGGATGAGTTGTACATTAAATGAGGCAGCGAAAATGGCACATCCGCGTCCAACCCCGTCTCCTAGAAATTACAACTTAACTGCAACGGCAAGTGTGTTTTGAAGGAAACATAATCGCTGGCTGGATTTTCTTCAGACGTGATGTTTTTCTTTGAATGAATGAATGAAGTGCTGCATTTATAGGGCACGACTGTCACGCCAGAGACCAGGGTTCGCATCTGCAGCCCTGCCAACTTTTGTCAGCATTAATCTGGTCCGCAATCTTCTCCAAACCCTTTTACCGATATGTTCAGTATCAATATTTACAACTTGCCAAATATGCAAATTAATAACATATCCTCATTATGTTAATAGAAAATGTAATCCTGTCGCAATTGTGTTTCCTACATAATGTTTTTGTTGTTTCAGTTAAAATGTATATAGCTGTCGTTTCTAGCAGACAGGGTTGTTGTCTGACATATTGTCTGCTGATAATATGGTCTCATGAATCTTACAACAAGTGTTTCCTTTAAGCCATTTCCCTTAGATTGGAGATGAGATTTTAACTACCAAAAACAAACTCAGGCATTAAAAATAAGTAAATAAATAAAAGCATTACTAGAGATAGAGAGAGAGTTTCCAGGTCAGCACAAAAATCCAATTCATTGAAGTCAAGGTGATGCTGACAAATCTTACTGAGTCTTTTATCTGTGCATGCTTTTTTTTATTGGTAAAGAGCAGTGTACAAAGCGCTCAGGTGGCAGACTTATGATTTCGAGCCAACACTGGCTGCTGCTTTTCTTAAGTAAATGAAAAAAACATTGACGGTAGCAGATTATAGCAGATGTAGTTGAAAAAACTTCATTAGTATCTTGCCCAGAGGCCAAAATTAAAGTCTGTTTTTAAAGAAAGAAGTGGTGTCTGTAACACCACCCAGTGATCATGGGTTAGGTGTGTGTTTGTGTGTCAACCAACAAAGGGTGTTTAAAGATCTCAGTTGAATCTCTGAGTCTGGGTTTAGTTATGTAATTTAACTTCATCTTAATCTTATTGAGTGTTCACTGAGAGTTCATTATTGACCATGGAAATGCTAGTCTGCCAATAAATAGTAATAGCTTTCTCTGGAGCTTTCATCTACTTCTGATGGACTTCCTCGGGGAATGGAATTTACACATACAGATAATGTAATAATATACATAATAGGCTACAGTATAATTTTTGACATCACTGTCATTTTGCTTGCTCGTTGCATTGGCTTCCTGTGTAAGATGTGTGTGTGTCATCTTCCCCGCTGCTATCATATGTACACTGTTTAAAAAAACAAAGTATAAATGCCATAAATAATTGAGCTTTCCTACCGGCAGTCTAATTAATATGAGTTAATTTAATGTGCATTCCATTTAGTTTAGAATAGAATAAATAATAGTTATTTTTCGTGTGCGGACAAAAGAGTTCCTCTTTCGATCACTTTGGCTGAACATGGCCTTCTCAAGTCCCAAGGGGGTAATCACTACATTTCCCAGTGATGCCTGCTTGGCTAAGCAGTTTTAATACACAAATCAATTTTGCATTACCCCTTCTGGCTGTGAGTGCTCATAGTGTTAGGGCCATGAAAAATTGATGGGCCTTAGCATGCAGATTGCAACCCTTAGTGAATCTTAAATCTGGCCGGGTCATTTTTTTAACGAGACAATGTCACTGGGGTAGGCCGCCTGTTTGTTTTGCTTATAAAACTGTTGTTGTGGTTTTGTTTTTTTTTACTCAGGTTGAAAAGAGAGACAGCCTCTCCACTGGAGAAACCAAAAGTGTTAAGAAGCACAGCATGAGAAGGTATGACGTGTGAGGGGATGTGAGGAAACAGACAGAAAGGGAAAAAGTTTTCAGTGACTCCAAGTGACACACACAAAGAACCCAGACAATACAAACAAGTTTTCTTCCCGCTTCTCTATATTAAAATGTCTTAAATAAAAATATAATGACCAGCATCTTAAAGAGCATTTGTTTTCACCGAAGCAATTATATTGTGTCATTTGGTGAGCCGCTCTGTATTTGACCAGCTGATGACTTGACTGCTGAAAGAAATTATAGCGCCCATAATTAGCTTTCACTATGAAATGAAGCTATCATGGGAGAGAATGAGGAAATTTCACACTTTGGAAATTAGATTTTGCAAGGTGCTGTCGATGTCCTTGAGTAAAGGCACATCAAAAGCCTTTTTGTTCCCCTCTCACTCAGTCCTTTCTTTGACAAATACAGACAAAAATCTGCAATGAACAGCAAATTGAACAGCAAAGAGGCGTTTTGAGGATCTAACTACCACATTTTCTAATGTAATGATTTCTTTCAGTCCAACAATACAGGCAATCTCTTCATTTATCCCTTACTCTTGAAATCTGCAGCAGTGGAAATCACAATTAAGTCTTTTTCAAGCATGGCTTTGAGATTTTATAATGTGAAACTTCACTATATTACAGCAACATCCAATTAACGACAGAATTACTTTGCATGCTATCAACAGTATTTGTCCATTACTAAAAAAAAAACCAAAACAAAACAAAACCAGAGACCATCTCGCACTGGGAACTCACCAACTGCAACACCTGCAACATGTTGACGTTCTGACCCTGTTTTAGTAGTTATTACTACATTATCACATGACTACACAGTACTCATGGGTTGGACCATCCTCGCAGTTGGCCTTTCGTCCAGTTTGATCTCAGCTACACACCTGTAAAGTTTCATGACTGCATCTTGCACTGTTGTGACGCCGTCGCCGTGACAAAAATCTGTCCACAGACAGACTGGCATATGAAGGCCTGCCAAAGTACTCAAAATCTCCTTTATAGTAGTTCCCAGTCCGTGACCAGATTTTGCCATGATGACACACACACACACACACACACACACACACACACACACATACAGACTCGCAAGGTGATAATAATACTAGCCCGGCTGCCTTTAAAATCTTTAAAGGTGCCCTGTGGAGTTATTTGTAAACAAGCAAAAGTTTTTGTATTGTATATTTGGGGCGATTATGTTTGTTCCTTATAAAACATAAACATAAGATTTGTGCCCAACACATACAAAACGGTGACTCGTTAAAAAACAATAAAAGCACTACTCGTGGTTCCAAACTCCACAGGGTACCTCTAATTTTTTTCTATTTTATTTTTTAAGACTTGTTAAATTTGCATTAACAAGTCTATTGAAAAACATTCATGCACAGAAGGAGTTAAAGTGTGTAGGTGAAGTGTGCATGGCAAACAAAATTATATTATATACAAAAAGAATGTGTTTGGGTTTATGTTATCACCCAGTGCCCGCTTGTCAGAGCTACAGATGAAGGACTGTATGAGTAGAAGAAGCTAGATGATTATCCCATCAGAATGTAAATGTCAGAACATGTCTGAGGATGGAGGTGACATATGTGCAGAAAATGTAGCACATGTAGGATGGACGGTGCAGGCAAACTGCTTTAGTGACTCCTCAGATGGCAGAAGCCTGAGCGATATGAACAGTGGAACATGCAGACATACTGACTTACATCCTCCACTGTTCATATACTGCAGCTCCATAGATTGATTTGCAGCACTTTGGCGTAGTGAAATCTCACATACCTGACTCCAAAAACAGGATGCTGCACTCTTCAGTTTCTCTATGGAGAAGGGGGTTTGTTGCCATGACAATAGTAATGTCACTTCAATGGCAGAGATGTTAAGATGGCGGGTGTGTTGCATTTCATATGCAGGTGCTATGCACAGAGGAGAAGTGATACAGATAATGGAATCAATTTCCTGTGATTTCTGAAGCAGAGAGCTTGCTGAGAAATAATAAAGGAATTAAATGAGCTAGCGCTAAACATCATTCACCGGTTACCGACGGCTATTTGAGTTCAGATTGCTACTTAGCTGGTAGAATTGAAAAAAGCCAGACTTTGGTTCCTCTCATTATTTGCCGTGATTCCTTATCAGCTCACTTTTTAGCAAATGAACAAAATGCACTGGGGAGGGGGGGGGGGGGTTCAGCTTTTCATTTTTAAATCATGTATGAGAGCTGCTGTGTAACAGGAGCAGGAGTGCCTTTAGCCTGAAGACAACAGCCTAAACCACATCGAAACAATGAACTCGAATAAAGATCTGTAATTGACTCCACAACAGTGATAATTTCCCATTCAACGCATGGCTGACTTGCAGGTCTTGTTATTGCACATACAGTCGGAGGTAATCTGATCAGTTTGCTGCTGTATTTGGCTATCTGATAGTTTGTTGCAAGTCAATGACAATGATTTTTTCTTACCATCTGCCTGTTCAATACTAACATGCTTATATTGTACTTTTGACCTGCCCAGCCTTGTGAGCAGCAGTGTCCCAGGAAAAACAAGCATCTGTCACAGATTGAATTTTCCATGAAAAAAAAAAAAAAAAAAACATCTCTGAAAGCTTGTTTTTATGCAATTTTTTGTCAAATCTGCCGTCAGCTCTGAGAGGTCAATGCATGACCTAAATAAACTGACATCTAAAAGTGATACCGGGTACCCATCAGCTGAAAATGTTAGGGCCAGTATCTAAGTAAATCAAATACATATCAAACATTTGTGTGCCTTTGGAAATCATGGATGGCACAAACGTGCCTCCACTGCATGCCAGTATCCACTCACTCAGTAAATCCTGGTCCAAACATTATTCCATATTGGATGGCCTTATTAATGTTGAGATATAAGCGGTATAGATAAGGAGAGGCAGAAATACATAGCTGCCCCTATTAATATTTCTGTATTAATAATGAATCAAATAGTTATGTATAATGTGAAGGTGGGTGTTCATAGTGGTGCCACAGAGAATTATCACCCAACTCTGGCGTTTTAGCCTCTTTCAGCCGATTGTTTTGGTTTCATGGGTGAAACTTTTATGTTTTGGTATCGCTGGTCACGTCAACCCTGGTCCCAGCTGCAGGCAGCTGTTTTCATGGAAAAAAACTGTCTGATAAACTCACTGCACACTGCAAAAAACCGCAGACAAATAGAGTTAGCAACTAGCTGGTGAACTATACTGCACACTACACACAACTTTACTTACACTGTAATATTTTCATCCTGTGAACTGGAAGCTGTTGACATTTGACGTATCATCAACATAAGCTTATTATGCTGCTTTAAAGGTGAATTTATAACCTTGCAGTCAGTTTAGATTTTGATTGCATAAAAGGTAAAGGTGATGAGAAAAGTGCCTTTAATATTTGCACAGTTAGTGTATGTCTTAGATGATAGGTCACTTAATATAAAAAAAATAGACTTTCCTCTCTGTGACCATGAACGTTCATTTATCATTTGTCCTGTGAATTTCCCACATTCAGTGCTGTCTCATTCAGAGAAAGATGCGAGCATAGAGTGACAACGCTAACCTAAACCATTTTCATGACCCTCTACATTTGAACTCTCTCTACTTTTTTTTTAATATGCTTTGCAAACAGTAATATTGTCCTGAGTCTATAGTCTGCAGTGTTTTTGTGTCTCCAACAATTTTCAATTATGTTTGTGGTATCTGGAAATAGCAGAGTGAAAACTATCTGCTTCCTCCTCCTCTCAGACTAAATCCTGCAAAGACCAATTCGGGTGCTGCAATAAATTTAGCTCACCATTATGAAACACCGACTCATTTGGCTACAAGGTGGCTTGGTCTCCCAGTGCTGGACAATCCCATCGATTGGACAGTCCTCTGAACATAATTTTAGACGTGTTGAAAGGGACATTAGCTGCCTGTGCAAGCTGTTCTGGGGAATATTGGTCCTCTACATCAACTCAAAGAGGCTGGGCAGCCAAGCAATTCTCTCTCAGTCTGTTCAGTGACAGTGAGCCGTATTACAGCAACTTAATGTATGACGGTTGTTATGTTTGCTGCACGTCCACACGTGTCACTTCAAGGTGTGATTAGTGTGGCAATTAAGCAATTGACACTAAATGACACTGCTGTACGTGAAATATTTTCCTCATCGTTACTTTGTCTGCCTTGCTGCATGAATGTCTGAAATGACTTTTTTTTAGGTTTCGATGCTTTTCTGCTTTGAAAATCGATTCGTAACTTAAATATCCATCAGACTTTGTGTTTACCACATCAGTCAAAAATACATTAAATGTTCAATAGTCCATGTCATACCAGCCAGTTGACGTTTACATCTTTCCAGGCCTGCCAGCAGACGATGTAACAGGCTTACAGTGTGCTCCATATATCGCCTTAGTCAGTTAAGCCAGGGATCATCTTTTTCCTCATCATTATATATAAGGGACTGTATTGTATGGCAGAAAATTTCCATTTACATGTAGCACAAGTGAACATGATTGACATATCAAAAAGGTAAATTGTATGTGCTTAAAAAAGCCTTCTAGTTAGATGACATGAATCTACAGTGAAAGGATGTGTCATGTCGTCACATAGCAATAAGATACACATGTTCCTGAGAAGTTACCAAGGAAAGAGTGAAGCACTCAGTTCACATGATGAATAGTTGTGTATTCAGATCCCAGTTCGCTTCCACTGAGTTATCGTCAGTCTTCCTGTCTATGAAAAATTATAATTCAAATAAACCTCAATGTATGTTTTTACACAATTAGAGGAACATTTGTCGGTACAAACCAATCATAAACATCAGGTAGCGAGTGAAACAGTTTCTCAAATAAATGAGTAAGCTATGAAATACAATGAATAAATAGATCTAGCAAAAAAAAAAAAAAAACTTACATTATAACTGATAATAACTGAATCAAGGTCTAATTACTCTGTCAGCTATTATTTATTTGGGAAGTCTGACTGAGATCAAGCTTTCTTTTACAAGAGAACAAATTACGTGTAAGATCTCTATAAAATTATCATCACATGCACTAATTAAAGCAATCAGAAGTAATTAAACGAAATCTACTGATGAACTGGAAACAATGCAAACTGAACCATTTTAACACTGAGAACTGACTGAAGCACTTCACTTGGTCTTGTTGGCAATAGAGAGAGAGCCATAACAGTACACAAGTATTTTTCCATGCTGTTTTTGTGTGTGTGTGTGTGTGTGTGTGTGTGTGTGTGTGTTTGTTTTTAGTATAATAGTGTTAGGTTTTCTTTATGGGGTTATTTGGCTCGTTAAATCCAAAATATATACAATGGCATCAGAAAGTATTCAGACTCCTTCACTTTTGTCAATTTACATGAGTGGATGAAATGATCTGCCGTTGTCAGGTCTCTCCACTCATGTTCTATCTACTTATGTATGTGTGGGCTTCAGCTGGGGTCACTCAAGGACAGTGAGAGACTTGTCCCGAAGCCGCTCCAGTGCTGTCTGGGCTGTACGCTTTGGGTCGCTGTCGTGTTGAAAGGAGAACCGTCACCCCAGTCTCAGGTCACATGCACTCTGGAGCAGGTTTTACCTGCTCTATATTTGGCTCCATTCATCCTTCCTTCAGTTCTGACCAGCCTCCCTGTCCCAGCTGCTGAGAAACCCCTCCCACAGCACGATGCTGCCGACACCATGCTTCGCTGTAGGGATGGTATCAGCCAGCTGATGAGCGGCGCCTGCGGTTTCTTTATTTATTTACTGAGAATTCTGCTGTTTCTAACTTCATCCGTGCACCTCTCAGCTTGTTCCTTATTTGTAACTACTTGCTAAAGTGGTCATGAAGTAATGAAGCATTCCTGATAACAACTCAGAATAATGCTCTACTCAAGAAAATGGGACGAAAAAAAGTAAAGTAACTCATGTGTAGGAAGGTAATGATTAATCAGTGGTCGTGGGCCATTTAGCAGCTGATTTAGTGTTAATCAGGAGTGACTCCTTGAGAAAATGTTCACTATGCAGCTTCACGTGTGTAGGAACTAATCATGAGACATTTGTTCATTAGCATATGTAGCAGTTTATTTTAACAAACTAATGCTCTCCTGTGTAATTCTTTGCAAATTACTTATTGTCTATTAATCAGCAGCTAGTTCCAGATTCGTTTTTATTCCCGTACTGATAACTATGGTTTTGCATTTACCTCATTTGAAAGGGTTACCTGATCAGATTGAAAGTGTCCTTCCCATAAAACAATCCTAACCCTTGTACAAACATGAAGCCAGTGAGGGGGATAATGTTGCTGTTGTATGTATGTGTTGTATATTTGCTATATTTCTACGGGGGTGTGTGTGTGTGTGTGTGTGTGTGTCTGCCTGTTCGCATGAAAAGGGAAGGGGGGGGGGGGGGGAATGGTGAAGGAGAATGGGAGAGATGTGAGTGGCCCATCTATGAAAGCGCCATTAAATTGTCAGTTATGATGGATGTTCCGCCTTTTCTGCATTAACTGGTACATTAGAAGTCATTAATTCTTCAGGATGTGCACTGGAGATCAGAGCCTCCCAGGGGGTCTCAATGCCTTGATAAAGCAGGGGAGAAGGAGAGAGAGAGAGTTGGGGGGGGGCGGGGAGGGGTTGAAGGGATAGATAAAGGGAGTGTGGCAACTGAAAGAATAGAGAAAGAGAGATGACCGTTTTTGATTTTGATGCCTGCTCAGTTTGTTTCAGTGGCCTTGAGCAGGGAGAGTGATGCGAGGGCGACTCTTTTACAGCCTGCAGTGGACATCTGAGACGCAGCTTTTTGTTCCGTCAAGGAGAAGCAGAAAACACAATTAGCACTGTTTACAGCACTTTGCTTCCAACGACAGATAAGTTACGTTTTGTCTCTAACAGCTAAAGTATGCTTTTAAGATCACATAGCATCCTTGTCCTTTCTTTCAACTCTGTGATGTTAGATGCACTTACAAAAGGTCACATACGCCCTCAAAAGATGGTAAACAGCAGTGCTGTATTTTCTTTTAAAGTAATCCTCAGTTACGCACCAATCCAGGATGATTTTTATTATAAAGCAGTATGTTTTCAGAAAACAGCAATTAGCTCACTTCATTTTTTTTGTCAGCATTAGAGGTGGACGTAGCGGAATCGTTTCCCTCCTAACGTCCTTTGTAAATTGTCAAACCAGAAAACAACATTTCACCGCCAATTAAACAACAATTACTGGACATGCCGCACTTTGATGCGTGACTAGGAATTGCTCACAACATTGCTAATGTGTCTCTCTCCTTCTCCCACACGCAGGCCTCTCTGAATTTTTTTTTTTTTTTTCTTCAAATGAAACCTTGAAAAGTTGACTAGAGCGTAGAGCCAACTAATGGAGATTGAGCATTTCTCTTGCCCACCTCTGTAGAAAACTAAGTAACACCCACAGGACTTGAAATCATCGTGTAGCTCCTTGAGGTTGTATTTTCATGACCTGCTTTGTAGAAGAGCAACCCCACCATCTGTTGTGTTTAAAAGCAGTAAATATGTTAAACTGGGGGGGTCAATGGGGACAAATAGGGGAAGTTAGCGCCTCATGCAAAGCTGAAACAAAGCTCCCATCAGTGTGCCACAGTTCCCCCAGATATGTTCCAGCCGACCACAACCACCACCAGGTATTTATCATGCCATGACAGGAGGTCACAGGCAAGTCGCACAACTATTGTTACTATCCTCTGTCTGAACTGTCAAACTTTGTGGTCTGAGGCCATAGCTGCTTTTTCTCTTACTTTTTTGATTAATGGACCCTCTCATCCTAAGAAGAGAGATACAGTGAGTGCAAATTGTTCTGAAGTTGGACAAGATTTCTTGACTGCAAGTGTGTCTGAAAGTTCAGGAACATCAAAAGTAAACCGCTTCCACGTCACACAACCCCTCTCCATTGCACAGTGCGTTACTCGCAAAAACAGAGACAGTCTTGTTTTTTGTAAATAAATGGTCTGTTCAAAAATGCTTTCAACTCCAGGTCTCACTTTTAAGCCTCTCGGGCTTTATCCTCCAGTTT
The DNA here is from genome assembly GCF_046630095.1 of Trachinotus anak. Lineage (NCBI taxonomy): Eukaryota > Metazoa > Chordata > Actinopteri > Carangiformes > Carangidae > Trachinotus > Trachinotus anak. The sequence continues at coordinate 19,642 of NW_027273856.1, read as the reverse complement.
AGAAATCCAAAAAGCTGCTCTGTGAAGAAGAAACCTCTTCCTCAACTCCTCCATACCTCAAGGAAGAGACTGGACGGCTGGCTTTGTAATGCGTTGCGACCGTATCGTACTTTTTTATTCTGTTCTTTCTTTGAGTTCTGTATTAGATTATATTAATATTAAAATGAATCAGTCAATCTAATTGCTCTTTCCATTATGGAAACAAAAATTGCCATCGCATGTAGCACATGTATTTCCATCTCATTAGTATTTGACATGAAAATTATAATTCATATGCAAAAGCACAATTCCAATTTTCTCTCCCAGGCTAAGCTACGGGAGTACATTTTTACCAATTTGAAAATTACATGACATTACGTTTGATTTCATTACAATGGCAGCTTCATATGTTGGAATATTGTTGGAATTTCTCTTTGGTCATATGTCAAATACACAAATGGCAAATGATATTTTAATTAGTTGGACTTCCACAGATTTTAAAGGGCCATGAGTTTGAAAATGGGATGTTTTATAGTCTATTAGATTGATAAATGGAGATTTAATGGGATAAGCAGAAGGTCAAGATGTTTCAGTCCAAGTTTGATCTTTATCAAGTCATCAGGTTAAGATCCATCTTTATTCAAAACGCTGTCTATCAAAATTAAAATACAATAATGGCTACATAATCTGCAGGTAGGTACGCTACCAGTGTACACACACATGCACTGTGTGTACTTATCATTTAAGTACCCATTTAATAAAACAGTGTGAGGCTATCTCCCGTCACAATGGCTCATTTTCACCATTGAAACGGCCTCTCTGAGTCTCACCTATACTTTTTCTCCCAGAAAGCCGTACGGCTGAGAGCCGAATGTTCCCACCTATTAAAATGTGTCAGAAATATTTCATGTGTATTACACAAGCAGAATAAAAAGTTATCTCCCGAGTCTACTTTGACTGCTCACCACATGTAGATCTTTTCCCCATCTCTCCCTGCCGTATTGAATTTGTCATATCTACGATGCCGTAGCAGCGAGTGAGAGGAAAGACCTTCCAGTGATCATGTGTGTGTGTGTGTTTTTTTCTCCTTTATGGTTCTTGTCTGATGATGATCGTGGCTGACCCCGGGGGCGTTAAGCGTGCCGAACCTTCACTCTATTACTGCACTTCAGTGCAGCCCACACATTTCAAGCACAGAGTTGAATGGAGAGGGGCTCTCTAAGCACTAAACCCTCCACTGAGCTGGCTGACCTGTGGCAGATTTCTCTCATCACCCAAGACCTTCCTGGAATACACACTGGGCCTGACTAATTACTCTTAAAAACAAGTGGGATGTGGGTGGTTTGTAATTGGCAAGTGTCAGCATCCAGTGAAAGATCACTCGTCTTCAGGGCATGTGTGTCTGAGCCTCCCATTCATGTAGTCTCTCCTTAGCCAGCTGATTTCTGTGCTCCCCCACTGTTTTATTCTGCACGCTGTGAATTTGTTGAAATCAATGATTTTTGTAATGGTGAAAAAATCATAATGAAAATAGCAGCTTTTATTATGTGAATATAAAAAAGACAAACATTTTAAATACAATTACAAGCTATTACAAGCAATTTTCTGAGACGCGAGCACAGAGAGGAGAAAGAGGAAATGCACGGACAGTGTTTTTGAACTCATAGCTGTAAATTGGCTGGCCAGCGTGCCCAAGCTATGTGGAAAACAAGCTCAACATTAAGCTGCGGTGTGATCTCGAAGTGAGTGGGTGGGATGCCATACGTTACAAGAGGCACATCCACTGACAGGAGGCAGCCAGAATAGTGGCACTCTGTTTCCAATTAGAATCCAACAGTGGCCACAGAGCTAGTAATTACATGGCTCTATGTTAGGGAAAACTGGACATTTCTTTTTGCAAAATGTTCGCTAAATATTCTGTGAATCACAGCTGAAATGACTTCCAGCATCCAGCCGAAGATATTTTAGTTTCTGCTTAGCAGATCAACAACACTGCTCCTTTGGGAGCTTCTTTGTTTGCTCTAGGTGTGAGTGGAAGTTGTTTTACTTGGTATGACAAGGACTTGTATCGACGTTCACTGAAACCTGCTGCCTGAGAATGTGGGACACCATCCGTAGAAAATGTGAAATCCGTTTCCCCGCCTCACGACGAGGCGGGAGCCGAGGCCTGCTGTTTAAGTCAGCCTTCATCGGTCCATCATTCTCAATAAAGCCATGCATCCGATACCCTTTTCAAGGGAGGTATAATTACAACGCATTCAAGGCGATTATGCAGGGGCACAAGATGGCAAGGCAATAATGAAGGAGATTTCACTTTAGCCGTCACATGACATGCAGCCGAATGACAAAGGAAAACATAAAAAGAGGGAGAAGTAGGTTTCAAAAGACGTATATGAAATATGCCAAGTACATCAAGAGCAACCTTAAACTTTTAAAGGAAAAGATATTGGAAATGGAATTATGAACTGTCATGGGCAAAAGTAGTAAGTCATTTCCTTTTCCCCCATGGCCATTCATGGCCTTTGCAGTGGCTCTAATATTAGAAAATATTACTGCAAGAATTATTTTCTGACATTCAAATGTTATTGCTTCCACCAGAATGTGTGTGTTGCTGCTCCCTCGTTCATTTGGATACTTGACAAGTATGACAGATAGAAAAAGAGAGACAGTGCTGGGGGGTTTTGTTGTTTTTAGCCGGTAACCCTTCACTGTCCTACTGGCCTAACTCTCAGCAGCTTCTTGGAAGGACCATAAATGTATCAATAATTGAGTGTCTCACTAAAAAGGGTGGGGTGTGGGAGCATTAAAAATTTTATGGCTTGTCATTATGCCCCCCCAACACCACCACCACACCTCACCTCCCATTTTTTCCCTTTTCCCCTCAGCAGTGTCTCTCTTCCTCTCCAGCAGGAAGCGCCGTGATATGGAGACGTCTCTCAGGAGCTAAGTATTCCCACCTCGCCTCAGTCAGTGCCCTCGGCTTCACAGGAGCTTTTAAAAGTATCATCTGCTGAACACCAGCGAAAAGCCACGAGGAAGCACTGTGTAGAAAACAAAGTTGACTTTCTCATAAGATGCTGGGGACCAGTAGTGTTTCTTTGAAGAGATAGATTTGTCATCTAATAAAACATACATGAAAATGCTTTGAGCTTTTACCACAGCTAATTCTAAAAGTTACATGAATGTGAACATGTAATTTACTGTCTGTAGCGTTGTCTGTCTATGCAGCAGTGCCATTCATTTTCAAACACTGTGTGGTAAAAGATACTCCAGTCCACTTCCACTTTATGTTTCGCTTATTGTTGTTGCACTTTGATGTTTGACCTTCACTGCTTGACCTAGCGACATCAGAAGTTCGGAAGCCAATCATGGTCCAGTTTTTTTGTATTTTTGTCTGTTGTCAGACAAATTCAAATCAGAGTATTTTTGTATGCCTTAAAACAAGCGACCTTTAAAATATGTTGTAGCAGTACTTTTAAAGCAGTTTGGCAGCTCAAGCATTAAAAAAAACATTATGTATAAAGTCATTGCAAGGCTCTAAGCAAGTTAAATTAAAATAGGTCTGTTTAAAATGGTTCATGTCACATTAGAGTTTATGTATTTATGTTTGTGTATATGTAAAGTAGTTTGAAAACCTAAGCAAAATCACCAAATCAATAATACTAGCTTCTATCAGTTGGTGAGTATTTTCTTTTTCACTACTTTTACATTAAAAATACACACATGCAAAAAAAAAAAAAAGAAAGAAAGAAAATAGGGACTAGCTAATTTAATCGGTAGTGTTTGTCAGGCTGAACAAATCATGTAAATACTTGAGTGCTTGTGCATCAACAAGTCAAGCGATAGTAATGCAATGTTGTGTCTAGACACAGCATTTTGGGGGGTTTTTTTCTTTAGTTTTTTTAAGGGGGGGGGGGGGGGGGCTTGGTTGGTCAGACATTCAATAATTTATACGTGTTTTTCGCTTTTTCCTAGGTGCTGAGTTTTAGAGCCGACAAACAAGCAGTGCCTAAAGTCTTTCTGTACATGTGTTAACTGCAGGTTTTATTGTGTTAGGGAACTGTGAAAAAAACACATAGCTGTGTTGTCCACACTGCTGAAATTAGGTTGTGAATCTTTCATAATCTGCTAATGGTACAAAGTGTTCCACATGTACTCAGATTGCTCTGAGTTTTCTTCTCCTTTAGTTGTTTGAGGTGTAACAGAGCGGCTCGTGGCCTGCCTCTTTCCGCTGACCCGACGTGACAGGAGGCCATTTTTGTTTCTCTCGGTATGTGTCAAGTTATCTTCTATATTTTTCGTGCTTCACGGTTTCTCTGTGTGTACACTGTGACATGGTGGTTCTTGCATGTTCGCTGGAGCATAAAATTCTGTCGTTACAGGCAGCAGGACTCTGGTACAGTACCTGGTGTTTGACAGCCTCTCACACTGTCTCTGCATTTGATCACAGTGCTTTCGTACCGGCCGCTGGTTTTTGGCATTTCAGCGCATATACGGAGCCCCGCCTTTCAGGAAAACTGTAAATTGTGGAGGTTTGTAAGGTGAGTCTTGCAAACTCCCACCATCTCTAGGCTTTTCTATATGTTGGTGGCGTGTACTCATTCCCTTTGCTCCCGCAGAGACTTTTGTTTTCAAACCACGGGGATGGCACCGCCATGGACCCACACTGCAGTTCCAGTTACCTCCAGAAACAGGCCAGCCAGTGAGTCAGTGGGTCAGGGGGATTCACCCAGCAGCCTGTCATGCCACAGCTTCCAATTACTTGTCTTTCACCTGCCCAACCCTCCTCTCATAAAGCTTTGTTTTTACCAGAACCATTCCCTGAAACATATCTCAGCTACACCGAACCTGTCAGTAGAGGGGCTTTTAGGAGCCCACTTTGCCCTTCCTCTTCCTCTCTTGTTTCTTTCCTCCCCCTTTGCCTCATTCCCAGAATCCTCCCCTCTTCCTACACTGCCTGTGTGTCATCCTTCTGTTCTAATGAGAGGCAGGGATCAGCAAGGCAGACCCCTGGAGTTTGACAGAGCTACCTGTTGTGCCTCCACATTTCCTCCTCCGTAGCTCGCGCTCTCTCTTTTCCTCTCACACTCTCTCTGTCTCTCTCGCTCTCTCTCCCTAAACACCAGAGCTGTCGACTCTTGGCAGTTTGATTCTAAACTGTTCCCCCGTGTCGGGAGTAGCTGCCATGACAGAGAATAAAACGAGTGAAATGTAGAGTTTGTAGTGAACAATGTGAGGATTGGCTTCCTCTCTACATGGTGTGTGGAAGGCCAGAGTATTCTTTTTTTATCCAGTCTAGCAGGGATTTCTTTGTATTGTCTTGATTTTTGTGAAAGAAATAGTTCAACATTTTGGGAAATACACTTATTTGCTTTCCTTCCAAGAGTAAGTTGAGAAGATCTAGTCTTATGTCTGTAAACCAGGCATGTTTAGCCTGAAAGAGGAGGGAAACAGCTGGCTTGTCCCTGTCCAAAACTAAAAAAAATACAGCTACTAACGCCTCTAATGCTCTCATATTTGCATGATGTGCAATGTGTGTGTTTAACATAAACAGAAATGTAAAAATGCCCATTTGTGACTTTCAGGGGAGTTTTGAGTGTGTCATTTCCTCAGGTTCCCCTGTTCTTGTGTAAATTTTGTCTCAGGTTCCTCCCTGATGTCCTTCCGCAAATCCCTCAGTTCATAAAGTATCAGTCCGAGATTAGTGTTGTCTGTCTGAGCCGAGATGTCTCTGTCTTCTCGGTGTAACCTGAACTGTACTGACTACTTCTTCTTTCTTTGGACAATTCCATGGCCCATCAACCAAATGATAGCGTTATTTTTTTCTCCTTTTTTTGTGATTTCGATAAGTGGCTGTTTGCTGGGAGCACATTTCTCTACACCGTCATCTCCTAGCTAACCAAACCATAAGTCCTGGAGCTTTTTCTTCCCAGGCAGCAGAGTGGAAACTGAGACTCACTGTGACGACAAGGTTTCTGTATGCTGCTCCCAGCATTTGTTCACCCTGAGTAGCCACAGCATGTAACTTCACAATAACATATTCTTTGTGTATGAGCAAGGAGACACAATGTGTTAATGAATCTACTTCAGAGGTTGGTACTAAGCATATTTTCCATTTTGGTCAAGGCCAAGCTAGAGTTTTCTAAGCTATGCAATGCTAAACACGTCTGGACTCCAGCTCTCTTAGAGGTGTTGGTAGGCTTTTTTTTTTTTTAAATATAGACAGAGCCAAGCTCGTTTTTTTCTTCTGCTGCCAGTCTGGATGCTAAGGCTTCCTAAACAGGCAAATTAGCATGTTTCCTAAAACCGCTAAACTGTACAGGCAGGATAAACAAATGCAATCAAGTCACATTTTTATAACAGATTAAAAGAAAACTAAGTTGCAAAAGAGCTGCAAACTTTGGTGTTGTGCGAAATGTGTCAGTTGGATCTGGCTTGTGTGAAATTTAGAAATGTCAGCGCTGCAGTGAGAATTCCTAAAGTAGCATGAAACGCAAACAAGCTGTAGGATACAGCTCCCACCTCCGCTGCCTCAACACTTATTCAATCTCACATCATGGAGATTGAGAAATCACTCTGCAAAAACTGTGGCACACGTGCCATTGTGCTTTTAACGTCAAGTGACTCAGGTATGAGCCAAGCAAGAGACAGAGGAAACCTAACTCCTACTTTTTTCTTCATATGTTCAGCTGAAATATAATTTAATAGGGTTTTTTAGCCTTACCAGCAGTTACCATGGCAGCCATATAATGAGTGACAGCAGGAGCTTTATAGCAGCCACCAGTGAGATGCACCATTTCAGCCTGGATATTTCCAGTATTAATGTAGACCTACCTCAGGTCAAGTCAGATTATCTTTAGTCTTTGAACTGTGAGACTTCACCTACTGAACTTTAGCTACCTTCAGCAGCAAATGCAATTGTTTTTTTACTGTAAGAATTTTAGATAAGATGGCAGAGGTGTAAATGTTGGTGTAAGTGCACAGCAGCATGTTTTACCAACTTGCTTTCGGGGCCGCCCTTGGCATCTCTTCCTTATTTTCCTTTCTTGTCAGTGAGATATTCTCTAAAAGAGTTATTTTCATTCAACCTAAATGCTTCTAAATAAACAAAATAAGAGCTGTGATATTTAATTAGACTTGTGAAATTGATTTTTATTCATAACGAAATGCCACTTTGTCCTTTATGGAAATAGATGTATTTTCTCTGCACTTTCCTCTTGCTTTAGCACATATTGTGATTTACACAATGCAGCAAAACACAAAAATGGAGAAACAGAGAAAAGAGGGAAGAGGAGACAGTGAGAAAGAAAAGACAGACAGTGACTTCTCAAGCTCTCACCGTTCAGCTCACACGCCGCTGTCAAGTAGGTCAATGCGACAGGCTTGACTGATTTCTCTTCTGTAGTGTTTTTTGTTCAGGCTCTCGCTGAGTAGGTGCCATGGTGGATTCACCTGTTTGATAAAGCTTGCACAAATGCAGAGTGAACTGCACGTCTCATCTTGCGTTGAGAGACCTCTGTCTGCTAACTTTGGCCAAAGCAATAGATTATTCATTAACCTAAAGAAGCAAAAGAATCAACTGAATCACTTCGAACACCAAAAACTTTAAACAATGTAATGAAGTTCATCTGAAGTTCATCAAATGCCGTGGGACATATGATGATCTTTAAGCCTGGATGCTTTTTCTAGGGACAGATAATCTCCATGGGGACCAGCTGAGCCATTCTTATTGAAGTCGTCTTCCTTCACACTCGTACATTTTGGAAAATGTTGAGCATAATGACTTGTACCCTCCACTTCATGGGCCCTCTTCCTGCACACTCGGCTGCTTCAAAAAGACCACATCTGACTCATAATAGACCTCATTAGACTCGTATTGAATAAGCTCTGAGCCGGCGTAACTTAGCCTCACTGCTTTTTCTTAGCTGCTCTTTGCCTCGGTGTGTATGTTCCATTAGAGAATTAAAGATTAATTGCAAAATTTCTCCGGTTTAAAGCATTGATTAATAACACTGCGAATCACTGGTGGATCCAGAAGATTAATGTCGTGAGATTTGCCCCCTTTAGATAGCTATTGATTTTGATTTGCTCAAATATGCCTGTCTTCTCCTCCCAGGAGGGCAGAAGCTGTATAAAGAACAAACTTTACACAGCTATGAGCCAGCCGGTTCTAAATTACATTTTGTGAGTCAAAGCTTAAAATATGAGTGTTGTGAATTAGAATTCACTTAATTGGGCAGCAAGTAGTTGCACCAAAGAGGTTACCAATGGCAACAAAGGATCAGATACTATATTACATAAGAAAATGTATTTTCAAATCGGGCATTAGTAAGGCACAAAAAGATTAAATGTAGCCCCACTAACCGTTTGATATCAAGGGACTTGATAGGGACTTGAAAATTATGATACCGTCTAGTTTCTATTACAAGAATCAAGTCCCCTTTCTAGCTTCAGCTTATGTTGTCTCCTGCTGCCCATGAACCATGCGCAGCATACAGAAGCACGGGCAAAGAGGGAGACAACTGTCTTTTTGTGGTTGTCACATTTTTACTGTTCAATCTCAGCCTCAGTCACAACAAATCAGAGCGACTGAAGCATTTCGTCTGTTTCAACAGGGGGTTCTTTATTATTTGTGTGCCACCGGGAGGTAGTCTTCCAAACATGGGATTATGCCCATTGTGATCTGCTTAAGCACACCGTATTAGCCATATTCTCATGAAATCGCATGAAAGCCACTTTGAAACGTAGGATGCTTCTGATATGCCTGTGTCAGGGGAACAGGCGCCATATCTGGGAGCGCGTGATCTCAGATTCAATTATGGTTCCATTTTAAATGAGATATCTTTGCTGTAAAAAAAAAAAAAAAAAAAAAAAAATCCCAGATTGTCGTGCTTTGAAATGGAAAAGGGAGTAATTCACGAGACCTATGTGTGATCTGCAAAAAGGAGTTGTATCAAACGGATTTGCGTTCCCAGTCTCTGTAGAATATTCATCCGTTTCTTTCACTGCAAGCGCAGGTATATTTAACATTGTGCAAGAATGGGAGAAAGATATGAGAGCATGGAGTCAATGGAAAACTGCACATATACAGCTGCTGCAAGTGTAAAATCAGAGCAAAAGCTTGTATTTGGAGACCTTGGCACAGGGCTCGACACGACTGACCCTCACTGGGCGGTTAAGACACTAAGAAATATTTTCTTTCTTTTCTGTCCTCCTTCTATGATTCTTTCCTTTCTTATATTTCAGTGCTTGAATATAATTCTTCAATGACAACAACACTGCCTCAAAAAAGTCTCCCTCTTTGTTTTTAAGCTCTGGGTTACCTGTAAGTTTCAAGTGGATGTCTGCGAGGCCCAACATCCCAAACCTGTTGAACTCAATCAATGGAGCTAAGATGGACCATTGGTTGCAGGTCACGTAATCTATGTTGGGGGAATGTTTGTCTCTTTGATTGAACTGTCCCCTGGGTCTACATTAATTGAGCTACCTATAATCACAGGCAGACCCATGTGATCAGTGTCTGCAGCCCTGGAAAAGGTGGTTGAGATAATCCTCTCGCCTGGATGTTCCATTCTGAGACAGATATCGAAATAGATTTTTGTCATCTCCCTTTACATTTTGACTGACACCTTAAGTTCTCAGACTCACCGAGCTTTTCACAAACATGTACAACATGACGAATCCCGCAAACTTTTTGATAAGTTTTCAGAAAGTGTGTTGATGGCATTTATGCACGCTAGTAGATGGCAGCGTAGGTCCACCAAAGCGACTGAATATAAAGATGGACGACGTGCCTGCACTTCCTCCCACTGTGCAAAAATGAAGCTAAATTGAGGTCCCACCCAGACACCTGCCCAACCCAATCATGAGTCACTGACAGCTGTCAATCACGGTGTTACGCTCCTGTTTGATAGCATCAAATAGCTGATTAAAACCAATTTATCGGAAAAACAAACACTTGAATATACATTGGAATGACAACAGCTGCGTTAAATCATGGAAATCATGTTTGGGAAAAAAAAATTGACGTGTTTTGATTTTTGTATTTGATTTGGCCCATGTCCAATCTGCTAACAGCGGGTTTTATGACCAGGCACCTGGGGGCAATCAAAATGTTTTGGCTTCACTTTTGGGCTGGTGTCATGTCTTCCATCTTTATATACAGTTATTGACCCACCACTGTGGTCTTGACTAAAATATCTAAATAACTGTACGGTAGCATGGATTACATGAAATCAGTACAGACATCTGATCTCATCAGTGTTGATGAGGCATCATCAGGTCAAAAAATGTGTGACTTTCCCAGCAGCCTCAACTGTACTTGTACTATTTGATGCTAATTAGCAAATGTTAGCATCCCAACAGGATAAACTAAATTGGTGACCATCTTCTGGTGGGATCACACCATCATGATGCATGTGAACATGTTGATCTCCTGACTCATGAGTAGTACTTATTACTACATTATTACAGAACTACTCGGCACTGGTCGGTGGGATCACGCACATCTTCAAACTCTGCCTTCATTTTGTTGTCAACTACACATCTGTAAAGTTTTGTGACTGTATCCTGCACGGTTGCAACGCTCGAGTGACAAAATCAGTCAACAGACATCAACACCTGCCAAAGTACCTCTGCGGTAGTTCCTGCTTCAGTAGGTGTCTCCAGGACACACACACACACAAACACACACACAAGCTGAAAAACAATGCCAGCCCCTCTGTTGTGGCTGGTAAACATTATACCTGCTAAACCTCAGCGTGTTAGCATAGTCATTGTGCCCAAGTTAGCTTACTCATGTTAGAATTTAGCTCAGTCCACCTCTGTGCCAAAGTATATCTTCATAATGCCATTAGGTTGAATCTGCTCATAAGACATACACTACAGGTAAAAAGTTTTAGAACACCCCTATTTTTGCAGTTTTTATTGAAATTTAAGCAGTTCAAGTCCAGTGAATAACCTTAAATGGTACAAAGGTGAACTGTCCAATGTGAAAAAAAGGTTTAGGTCACCAAAAACTGAAAAATGATCAACCCAGTTCCTTGTTTACATTAAGACATTGGTTAACTTAAAGCTTTCCTGCAGCAATTGAAGTAATTAAATGGTTGAAAGTTCTTACAGGTGCCCCAACAAAGACAGACAGTGTTGGAACAAACTGTAACTACACTCTCTGATGCATTTTTAAGACTATACAGTACTGCAGGAAGTGGTGCTGTATCGCCTATTGCTGTGAGAATGGTAAGAAAAGGCAAGTAACAAGGGAAGACAGGCTGGTTGGTCAGGGGTTCGTCCTAAAGCAAGATGATGACCCAAAACATTAGAAGAAAAGAGCCAGACAGAGGCTTCACATGATGGGAGAGCAGCGCTGTCTTCAGACTTAAACCCCATGGAGCTGGCTTGGAATGAACTGGACTGAGGATGAAAGCAAAGCAAACCACAAGTGCAACACATTTGTTGGAACTTGTGTTGGGACAAACTTTCTGAACAATATTTGATTTCAAATTTGTGTCTGTTTACATTGACTTCATATGCAGTCGTGATACCTCTAAAATTTGTTTTGTATTTAGTCTTAGCATTAGCATATCATAACATAGCCTAGGGCCAAAGTTCTAAATGAAAGAGTAAGTCCTCCTTGTCCTCTATGGATACATTTCCAATCACATCCCAATAAGTCCTTTTGCAATAATGAATGAGCTATATGCACAATTCATCTTCCCAGTAAAGCTGGGCTGTCTAATTTGGACAAATATTTCTTTGGGTGGAAGCAATTAACTGTCGTGATGCACTAATGTGACACTGCAGAGCTGAATCATACCTCAGACGGTGAACCAAAATAGGATCCAACGTGTTTCTCTTTAGTTAAATTCATTAGGGCGGAGAAGCCATTATCTCAGCAAACTGCCATGGCTGAATAATTAATCATCCCATCACTTGTTTGTTTGACCTGAATGTATAACATTTATCCCTCGCTCGTCGCCTCCTAATGAAATCCTTTCTTAATTTGAGAAAAATGTTGGCTCTTCATGTTTAGTCCAGCAAAGTTCTGGCTGACTCTTGATTTGACTAATGCATAATAAATTGCAGTTATCTGGCACTTTTGAACTCCAAGGTCAGGGACACCTTGAGATATAACAAAAGGCCTTATAGATTTCACAGATACGACCGCATAATTCTCCATCTCAGACAAACACATCGGGAGCTGTGCATGAGTCTAGTTAGTTGCCACTGTGTCAAATGATACCCAGACATTTTGTCATCTTGATTATTGGCTTGAACATTGTAAATTCAGTATCTACGGCCAGCCCACGGCTAGCTGTTTCAAGCAGTAGTGGAAGATATTTTATTCAAACACAAATCATATCATATCCTCATTGTAGGGAGACTACATTGTGATTTCATTCCTACAGAGAGGAACGTATGGTCACATGAAGCATTTGTGGTGCTGTGATGTGGCTGTTTCTCTGGTGGAGGTGGAGCACTCAGGTCCTGTATGTTAAGAAAAAGTAGCAGTACCACACTATAAGAATACTCCATCACAATTACAAGTCCTGAAGGAAAATGTTGCTTAGGCAAAGGTGTGTAAGTAGCACTTAAAGTATCAAAAATAAAAGTACTCCCTGTGACAGTTATACTAATATATAAGCTGCTATATTATTCAATTATAATTCTTCATGACACATGAATGTGTAAGCTGCATTATACTGTTGTAGTAAGGTTGATATGGAGCTAATAAGGGGCTGCAGCTAATGTCAGTATCAATTAATCTGTTTATTTTCTCGATAAATTAATTAACTGAAATGCAAAAATAGTGAGAAATGTCCACGATTTCTCATATTATATGAACTCATTATATCTTTTGTTTGTAAAACTTGTAATTTGTAATAATTTCAGCTTCAGAAAAATGTAATAAAGTATTTCCCCTTGGGAATATAGTGGAGCAGAATTGAAAATGAAAATACTCAGGTAAAGTACAAATATTATTTATTTAGTTACTTTCCTTTCAGAGTTATTTGGAGATATTCATCTTGTTTATGTGAGAAACCTCAAATGCTATTTTCATGCTTGTTTTGAATAGCTGACATTTTGGAGCTGCAGCACAAGGCTTTCACAGTCCGACGGTCAAAGCAGCACAACAATAGCAGGCGAAGGTGGAAATAGATTTTGGCTGACAATAACCACAATTAATCACTCGTGTGCCTGCAGTACAATGAGTTTTTCATGCTTTTAATCCCTAATAAAATCAAAGTAAAACCCCCTCTGTGCTCTCTTGTGCCCTTCATTTTCCTGGACTGATTTTTCTTGCTGTAATTGATTAGTGGGCAAAATGATACAAGGACTGACTGTGGAGTATGCGGCTGGTAAACAGGTTTAAAAGAGCAGATCACGCCGTAAATTGACCCGTGCTTTTGTTAGGCAGGTTGGCAGCTGAAAATAAATAGCATTTTAAAGGATTGTGCTATTCAGTAGAAAAGAAAAGAATCGTTTAGGGAGCTTAAAGAAATTAGCTCATGACTAACTTTGCAGTGGTCACAGTTTGACCCTCGTGTCTGCAGTGTTGAGTGTACGATGATGCTCTTGATGAAGCAACACAAGCCTGTGTCATCAATTAAGACACAATGTGCTAAGGCGTTGCTGTTGTAATGGCCTCATAATGAGCATGCACTACAGAAAATGAAATAAATACTGCAGACACAGAGAACAAAGGGTTGCTAATCAAAGAGCTTATTTTCTCAAAAGGCAGTGTATTTTCTTGCACCAGAGGTTGAAGACGGACACAATTGGCTTTCAATCAGACAATCGCTCAGAAACTCCTTCTACAACCTAAGACATTTGGATTTAAAAGGGAGCCAAGGATCAAATTGCACTTAAGAGACAGACTGTGAGCAGTCCAGAGCCGCTGTTTAATGATGCCCTTTGTTTGTTTTCTGGGAAATTCACTTTCTAATCTCCTGGACTGTGTGAAGGCTTGCCAGGGAGTGGTGCCACATAAAACCCCTTGATTTCTTATTTTATCTGTGGACAACCAAATCGATCGTTGTCTCCCCTGCACCTGCTCCCTCCTCCCCTCCCCTGCGCCCCCCCCCCCCCCCCCCCCCCCCCCCCCCCAAAAGAGATAGGTCCACGCTGTCCATCCTGCTCTCCAATATGACCATTTAGACCAGACTATTTCAGGGGGAGAATGAGACACCGGGTGGTCAAGCGCTCCTCAGTGTCTCCCAGAGACAAGTGTGTGTAAAAAAAAAAAAAAAAAAAAAAAGCATTGAAATTTCCCAGGATCTTGACACATCTAATTGAGATTTCATGCCCTATTTTCTCAGAGATCCGAAACCTCGTTCTGTTCTACTGCAAGCACTATTTCCCCAAGGAACGAGATGAAAGAAATTGTTTTCAGGTTTTATTTGGTTTTTGTTGCTTTAAGGGTTGTTTTTTTTTTTTTCTTTCACATTGCTAGAGCAGCTTTTCAATAAAAATGCTTTTTTTTTATTGTTCAATAGACAAAGTGACTGCAGTTGATTTGGTTTTTCTGAAAGGTAGTGAAATAAATGAATTCCAATAAACTTTCTGTTTCTTTCATCAGAATAATTCATTCGACTGCATGCATAGATTTGTCATGATTGTTGCAAAAAAAATAAATAAAAAAATAACTGCAATACTTTTCACAGCTGCTCTCATTCTGGTTCATTTTTATTCATCTGACCATCACAGAGTGCCTTCAGCTGTTCAGTCAAAATGTTTGACAAGGGATTTAAAAATTGATAATGCTCCTTTCAGTGTCCTTGACCTTGAATATTTGATCTATACATCTATTATATTTCAAAAAATTCTATGTCTAGCTTTTCTCAGGTCTCTGAGGTCTGGAACAAAGCCTGACGTAGTTTATTTATGGCATACATTTTGGCAAAGGGCCATGTAAAACAGTGAAAAACACAAAATAATTAAGTTTCAATAAAGTCAATTTGTCCCATATAGTAAAGCCCATATCAGTTTGTCTAGCTGTATTATGGGCTACCATGTCACACTGTCATTCTTATCTTTGTGGTCCCTGTGCTCCTGCAGTGACATCACCCAGTCTTGCATTACATAGCCGTAACAGTCACAGTGGGAGCACCAGCTTCCCAGCAGGACCCATATTGGATGCTCCACAATCAATGACATCATGCACAAGCATCAACCTCAAATACCATAGGGAAATATACAAAAAGGGGTAGTGATCTCAGCCCCCCCCCCCCCCCCCCCCCCCCCACCCCCACCCCCAAAGGCTTTTTTTTTTCTGGTGTGAAGCAGGTGACATGACAGAAAGACATTAGCAGCACAGGAGCAAAGACATTAAGTGATTTTGTACTTTGGAGTTTGAGATTTGATGTTCTTTCTGTTTGTTCTTTTTCTTTTTCACGCTTCACGTCTTCAGTGCTTACATAAAAAGTATGGAGAAAAAAAACTACCAAGTTACCTTGAATGAAACATTTTTATATTCAAGGAGGTTGAAGTACAGTAAAGACATATAAAAGAAGAAATGATGAATGCATAAACCATTCTTTTTACATCATATATAGTACCTTTCTCTGTGCTGCTAATACTTTGTAGAATAGGAATATAAGTGTTTATAATACTGAGTGCTTCTATTATATAAGGCACAGTATGTGCTTTGATGGTCAAGGCAGTTTGTTCAAGACTGGAAAGAGTGGTGGCTTATGGAGCGACTACTGCTACCAAAACATCGTTCCTTGCTCTAATGTACTTCAAGTGTTTTTTGTTGTTGTTACTTCTGCCAACAAGGTTATTTTTTCACTAGTATCTGTTTATTTGTCAGCAGAATTACGCAAAAAGTAATTAACCCATTTGCACAGAACTTGGTGGAGGGATCGAACGTGGGCCAAGGAGGAAGCCGTTACAGTTTGGGGCAGATCCACATCATTTCCTATGTTCCTATGTTTCCAATTTTTTTTCTCTGAAGTCTGGTTTATCTAGTTTGACATTGACTTTGGTGGAGGTTTGCACTCTCTGAATGTCCTTCTGCTTGTTGTTGTTTTGAATATATTCAAAGAAATATTATAAGAAGTCATCTGTAAACAGCTCAGACATTTCTGCCCCAGTTCTGCTAAATGAACATTCAAGCTTTAAAGGATCCAGCAGGGTCACGGTTTATCAAGTCTGTCTTAAAACAATAGTCAGGTGCCCATGTGAACACTGCAACAGGCTTTTCTTGCTGTAATCATACCTGTTGTTCATACTGGCCATGAAGAGATCCTCTTATAATGCACTTCCAAGGTGAGTGATCCAACAACTGGGACAACAGGCCCACAGGCACCATCCAAGGCAAAAATGTGTTCAGACATTTGCCTGAAGCTGACTGCTTCAGCGGTCTGAGTTAGACAAATAAAGTGGATACAGTCTTTTTATTACAAAATTCCGCATTTGTGATTTGTCTCCACCTCATATTAACTTCAGATTAAGTCTGGATTACATTTATACACATTTGTCACCCATCTCTTACACTGGAAGCATGTTAGAGAGAACAGGAGCGGTGATTACACCGGGCAGAATCTGTTCTGATGATCAAATGTGCACAAACTGGCTGTTAAAAGAAAGACTTAAAAAACTGTGAACCTGTCCTTTAACCATTAATCAGACCAGATATCTTAATGGTGATTTTGTGACAGCCCTGGACTAGTTTAATCCTTTCCCTGTGATGCATTAAGAGTGAAAGTGGCTATTTTTTTAATGTTCAATGTCAATTTTTCATACAACCGATGACAGTTTAGTGGATGTTTATGGGCATTTTCTCTGACAGCTGTAAATCACAGAGTAACCCTATGATTGTGATTTCACTGGAACGTAACATGAAAAGCTGCTTCCCATACATTACTTCCACTGGTTAAATACAAGATTATTTGCAGCACAAAAATAGAGTTTGTGTTTTACAGCAGTGAATAGAAACCTCATTCTGGTACAAGGCCTAAAATCTTACATCATAGTTGTATCATGTGGTGATATATGAACTGTGCTGAGTTTGAAAGGGTGATAATATGAATAAAGCTGTGCTAAATAGAACTATTGTTGTGCTAAGAAATAACTGAGCAAAGCTGTAGTATGTCCCCTTTGAGAGCCCTTGACAAAACTGTGGACATGCCAGTTCACAACAATCGGTACTGTCCTGTTTAACACTCAGCCTGCACCTCTCTCTGATCGCAGCAGGGCTAAAAGTGGAAAAGACACATTCAAAGAGATATTTTACCGCAGTTTTGCTTATTACCCTCTTTTGCAGCCTTTCAGGAAGCTCATCTTGTCATATTTTTGTCCAGTCCCAGCAGGGAGCGTTAATAATCACCTCCATGCAACGCTGAGACCATTGTCACACAAGTGGCTCCAGCGCGGGGGACGGTAATGTCTCAGAGGAACCGCTATTGACATCTCAGTCTCTTTGCTAGAAGCTATTGTAGAGACAGAACGCCTGTGTGTGATGAAATGCGGGCCTGTCACGCTCGCAGGTTGCCAGTGAGTGTGCAGGGAGGCCGTGGAGGTCAAGAGAACTCACCCTTGACATTTAATAGCAGGAGGTGGGACCCACTGGATCAGTCATACAGATTATCAGTGAGCAGAGACGAGATGAGAGGATCCAAATGGAGAGGGGATGGAGTGCACCTCCGCACTGCAGGTGCTGTTTTTTTTTTTTTTTTTTACTTCATCACTGTGTTCAACTGTACAATCAACTGTCATTAATAAAATACGTTTTTCATCACCATACCTTAAATAAACACGAGTGGGGTTTCTAGTCATTAATTTTCACTCACTGTTTGTTGTCGGCCGCCATTTGGATTAATTATGAGCGTTTTCCTTTGAAGTGTGCTGTGGTGGAGAATTATTTTTGATCTTTTAGTTTAAGTAAAAGTAGCAGTACCACAGTTTAAAAATACTCCGTTACAAGAAAAAATCCTGCATTAAATATTGAAGTTTAATTTGAAACAGCATTTGCATATTACATCTGGCTGAAGTGGAGCCTGCATTAAGTACCGTGTGCTGCTGGGTACTGGAATCTATCATAGTGTGTCTCACTTTATAAGCTGAGCACATGATTTGTTTGTAAAATTTTAAGTTGAAAAGTATCTGCAAGATAAAGGTAATGAAATTTGATGTGGTATGTGCCATTTGATGTTTTGGGATTTATGAGTGACTCGGGCAGAGGACAGCGCCCCCTGCTGTGCCTGATTGTTGACCTGGTGACTCTCAGTCTCGCCTGCTCAAGTGGTTTGAGACTTTGGTGCTCCACATTACAAAGACAGATTAGGTTAATGACCCCGGCATTGACCTGCCTTCCCTCCAAGGGGGTCTACATATTACACGTTTGTTCATATTTGTGGCCCTGAAATATAGTTGGCTATCTGATCCCCAGTCTGGTGCAGATGCTAGTGTTTCCTCTCCATTAGAGTCAAAATACTTTACAGTAAAGAGTCCCCTGTTTGCCACCTTTTAGCCCATGATCAGTAGGTTCTGTGCAGCATTACATAACTGTAGCACTCTGAGCTCTTGCAGCCAAAATTCTCTAATATTATTGATTTTTTTTTTTTTTTTAACTTAATTTAATTGAATTTGAATCTACTTAACTCTTGTTTCAAGAAAAGCCTTTATGCTTGCAATGTCAGGTTCTTTATTTCATCATCCTTTATAATAAAGTGAACGTCTTAATCTCAATTTCCTTTTTTTTTTTTTTTTTCAGAGATATTCCTTTAAGGCCACACCCCCCAGACAGCCTGTCATGGGTGTGGTCAGGAAGCAGTTTGCCACACCACCAGGCTCCAGGTGAATCTTAGAACAGGAAGTTCAGTTGATGAGAGCATGATGTGTGTGTTAAATGTATAAAACAAAGACTGCTGCTCTACCAAAGAAAGTCACTGCAGCTGCAGGTTGATACACTTTATCCAGAGGGGACAGTAGCAATGTGCTAGTCATGCAGTTGTCAGTTCAACAGGAAAAAGGAAGAGACAGAGGCAGAGGAATAAGAAGGCAGTGGACTGTTGTTTGTTAGCTGTTTCATTACCATGAAGAGTATTTAAGCCTTTTGCACCTGCTAAATCCCTTTTTATCTGATTCATGAGGACCATGTTCATATGATGCATTCTAGCTGTAAAATGCCACCAATAACTCTTTTATTTGACCAGCTATAGGCTGCTTTTAGCAAAGTCAAATAGGTCCATTCTCCCACACTGTGCTGTGCTTCTTTGTCTCCTTGGTGGAATCAAAATGGTCGTTTTCTTCCTGCTGCCTGGGTGTGGTGTAGCTGGCCAGGAGCATGCTGTGAGGGCCTGAGAGGAAGATGGTGCAGGACCAAAGCTACGGGAGTCTGGTAAGATTTTCTAATGATCGTTGCCTTGGCTGCCACGCAGTGAAATCTCTTGAGCGGCATAATATCTAATACACCAGTGCAACCTCAAGCCTAAATTATTGACTGCTAGGCTGTGATACTGTCTCTGGGTGTTTAACCTAATGTAAGTCAGGCTTTAAGGAGGAGCCCAGCTGTACCTGAAGTGAAAGAGTTTGTTAAGATGACAAGAGAAATTAGCTCAGCAGCCCCTTTATTAGGTGTTAATTTGCTGCCTCCATATTTTTCCTGTCCAACTCTATTCCTGGAAACATGTCACTTAGAAGTACTGGTGCCCTTACATTT